>NC_056729.1:1155967497-1156044997 GCF_019279795.1 Protopterus annectens | reverse complement strand
AAATCTGAACTGGGTAGGGTCCAGGGTTTGGAGATTACCAATGTCTTTGTTTATGAATTCCATGATGATGCATTCCATGGCCTTGCAGACCAGGCTCGTCAGGCTAATGTGGCAGTAGTTCCTGGGGTCCATCATGGCTCCTCCTTTGTGGAGTGGGATAACCATCGCGGTGCACCATTCAGTGGGCACAAAGCCTGAGGTGAGGCTATGACTGAACATGATACTTAGGTAGGGTGCCAGTTTATTCTGTAGTTCGTGTAGAATGCAGCCTGGGATATTGTCAGGTCCCATAGATGCTGTGTTCTTGGCTTTGGAGAGTGTGTTCTTTACCTGTGCAGCCATGATTACAGGAACTTTGCATTCTTCCGGTATAGAGATGGGCCCTCTAGGGGGTGAGAGGGGGGTAAAGTTAGCACTGAACCTATCTGCCAGGATGTTGGCAATATCAGTTGGTTCTGTATATTTAGTGCCATTGTGCTGTAACTCAAAGCAGATCTGAGTGTTGCCATTGAGATTTTTGACATAGCTATAGAATGCTTTGTGGTTGTCTTTAGAGTCAGTGGCAATTTTGTTTTCATAACTAGCTTTGGAGGATTTTATGAAGGATCTCAGCTTCTTACTGAGGTTGACGAGGGCGTTCCTCCATTCATGGGATTTTACTCTTTTTTGCAACAGTTTCTTTCTTCTGTTGTAGAGTTTGTTTATGGCAGAGGACCACTAGATCGGCTTCCTTTTTTTGGAGGATAGCATCTTGGTTCAATTAGGAATAGCATGATCCATGTACTCGTGTAAGTGCTTATAAAGTGCATTTGTGTAGGATTCAGCAGTCGTAACTCTATTGTCCGTCTGCATGGGTGTCATGATGTTTGCCACTTCTGTCTTAAGAAGTGTGAAGTTGGCTTTGGAGAAGTTTTTTGTGGTGGTTTCCCTAATTGGGGGTGGGGGCGGGATGTGGATGTCTAGGGTGATTAGCTTGTGGTCGGATCTGACCAATGAGGAATTGACCTCTGGTGTGGAACACCGGTTGCCCATGTAGGTAATGACCAGGTCTAGGATATTACTGCCCCTGGTGGGGGTGTGAATAAGTTGATCCAAGGCATTGGAATTTATGAATTCCAGAAAACGTTGAGCAAAAGAGTTGGTACATGAGTAGTTTTCCCAGTTAATGGTGGGGTAGTTGAAATCGCCCATTATTAGTGTGTTAGGTTGTACCCTAATACTTTCCAGTGTATCAAGAAATGAGGAGTGTGAATACGGGGGCATGGTGGGGGGTCTGTAGCAAGCTACAATTTGGATTGTGGTCTTGCCCAGAGTTAGTTGCACTTGGGAAATCTCTGATGCATTATACTGTTCAACTAGCCTGGAGGTGTGGATATCCTTAATGAATATGGACACGCCTCCACCTTTAGTGCTTCGTTCTGGGTTGGGTGGCCAAAAGGTGTGGTATGAATTATAGCCTGGTAATGCAGTGGTGCTCTCTGGAGCTTTGAACCAGGGCTCTGTCACTGCACAGATGTTGATGTTCTCCATTTTAAGAAGTGCCTCAAGTGAGTGGATTTTGAGGTTTATACTTCTAGCATTGAGTAGCATTACCCTCAGATTTTGCTTGCTTGTACCTGTTACGGTGGTGAATTTGTCATTTGAACCTTGCCTAAAAAGGCACTATAGGTGTGGCAAGAGTCTTAGCCAGTATCCGAAATCCCAAGGGCGACAGGTGCAAGCCATCTCTGGCAAAGCATCGTGGTCTGTCGACCATGTCATCCCAGGCAGACAAATACTGGATCCCCTTAGAATGACACCAGAAGCTTAACCAATTGTTGAAGTCAATCATTTTGTCCTTGCACTGTGGCATCATTCTGGGTGATGGCAAGATGCTACTCAGGGTCAGGGTCATACCTGCCTGGGCTACAAGATCGGAGAACTCCTCCATTTCTCTTTTCATGTAGTCCAGGGAGGTGAGTCTCAGGTCATTTACACCAACATGGACAATGACAGTGTCATATTTGTACTTGTTCTGGAGTGACCTGAGTGCATGCGTTATGTGGTGGATCCTGGCACTTGACAGGCAGCTAACAGTAACTTTCTCCTTCTTTAGCCTGGTGAGTGGAACATCAGTGTGCCTGACTATAGAGTCACCTATGATTAGAGTGTTGGGTACGTTGTTATGCTTTATGGGCTGTGGTTGAGTGGCACACTGAGTTTGTGGGCTATATGTCATTTAGGTTGTGTTGGGGGGTGGAGTTTGCTTGCGTTTCTGCTTTGGAGGTTTTTATTGAGAGCCTCTGTGAATGTAGGTGTGTGTTTTGTGTTTCTATGTCTGTGTTTTGGTGGTGTAGGTTTTGAGGGACTATGTGATGAGTGTTGTGTGGTACAAGTGTTTACCTTCTCCTCTTGACTGTCTAGTCCAGTCTTGGGTGAAGAGAGCTTTGCTTCCATTTGATATAAGTGCATCTCTCACAAGTAGTAGTGTTGGGTGGCAGGAGGAGAGGGTTGTCTGTGTACATGAGGCAATTGCTGCATTACCCCAAGATACCCAGATTCATCAGGTAGACAGGAGAAATCACCGGGAGTTGACTCTTACACATGCCTGGATAGGTGCTTATTTATTAAGTAGTAAAAACTGCTTTCCTCTAGACAAGTGTGGAAAGTTGAGTTCTGTAGTAATTTGCAACTTATTTAGTGCGTACAACAAGTTCTGAACAAGTGCTGAGTTCAAAGAAACAGATTTGAGTGCTGAAACTAGAAAACTGGCTATTTCTAAGAAACAAAATTAAGCTAGAAGGCTTCCCTCCAAAACAGAAAGGCTTGGGGGCTCAGAAGCCTACAAACAGTCTAGACCACTTACAGGAAAGGCAGGAAACAAGCTTACATTTTTTTTTTTACCAGATGCTCTCTTTGTACACAGTAGGAGTGCCTGAAATCAGAATATGATCTCACTGCACTCAGTTGAGTGAGCAAATGAGGTAGGCCCAGAAGGAGTATCCAAACACAAACTTACAAGAGGGGCGGGCGGTTTCAAAGCCACCAAGATTAACACCAAAACAAAAACAGGGAGGGTGGGTGGGTGGGTAACTAACTGACAAAACTGAGTCAAAACTTCCAGTTCAGTTAATATTCAGTGTAACACAAATAACTCAGTTTAAATGCCGTATTATTTGAAAAATATGCAGATAAAAGGTACTTAAATTCTCTTATACGTCCAGTTGAATACAGCTAGATCTTAGCCGGCCAAAGCTGAACATTTTAAGCAGAAAACATTCCTAGATGTACCACTTAAATAGGCAGTGACAGGCTATCAATGAATGAGACTTCCTGTCAAAGAAAAAGCTTCAAAGACCAATACACATAAGGTTCAGTTAAGGTACATTTAATAACTTGCTGCAAGGAGACAAAAACATGCAAATAAAGAATTTTGCCTAACTACTAACAGGCAGTATGCTATTCTTATACTGTTCTAAAAGACATTGCCTTCTATGGCTGACGTTATCAAACACAACTTTCAGTATTGTTCTACAGCAGATGTTACTCAGATTTTCTGCTGACACGACTGGACTTATGAAAAACATTTTGAGAAAAACAACCTGGCCTTGGTGGGCCCTAGCCCGTTACAAGCTTCTATTGTGTAGTTCTAATACATGTGTTACATTTCAAGGTACTTCTCTAACTTAGGCACAAGAAAATGCTGATTGCAGTTCATATTTTCAAGCAGTCTTTGTTCTGATTATTTATAGCTTCTGCAGCTGTGTATTTTCTCACAGCACAAGCGGAACTCCTTGTCTAAGTCTCATAACATTAATATTGTTCTATTCATTATTTTCCTGACACAAGCAGAACTTATCTGCTTTCCTGTAAATTTCCAAAGCATAAGCAATAGCTATGCATATTTCATGACAATACAAGGTTAGAAAGCTTCTGCAATTCGTACAGATTTATGCAGTGTGAAATAGAATAAATGTGTTAACCCTTTTCAAGCCTTAAATGCACTAAGCATATTACTAATACATACACTAATACATATTTTTCTGACATTTCCCCCCTTTTAATACTTTTATTCTACTTTCAAAATAAGCATAACAGTTTTTTTCTTCTCCTAACCTCTTCCTACTCAGGCTTTGCAGTTAAGAGATTCATTCAGGTTAAACTTATGAAAGCATTTCAGTTTTTCAATAGTTCTTCAAACTCAGCACTTTGATATAAGGTTTCAGAAACTGACATGTCTATAAGGTCTTTAATCAGTCTTTTCATGCAGGGGATGCCACAGCAAACACATACTCCCAATAGGAGCATTCCTACACAAATGGCAATCAGGATGTTCATTAGGATGGTACCCCACCCCCAAACCATTTCTGGAAAAAGTCCGTCAGTGGGTTTGGTCCTGGTTTGGTCATGTCCGACACCTGCTGAATTACCTCAAGGTGATTGCCTATCTCGTGTTTATGGTCAGGAATATATGAACAGCACTCCTCCTGGATTAAAGCGCAAGTACCACCTCTCGCCGCTAGGGTGAAGTCGAGAGCCATGCGGTTTTGAAGCACTACAGTTCTCATGGCATTCAGTTCATCAGTCACCAATTCAAGAGCGGAAAAATTTGCATTTCTCATTACTTCGAGAAGTTTAGACAGTTTTCTCAGCTCCCAGATCGATTTTAACACTGTCACTCAAGTCCATGTGTGTCAGTTTATCGCCTATAGAATGATGGTTTTTCCAGCGCACATCGATTTGCCTCACTGGATTTTAAGGTTTTTTTAACGGGTTTCTTGAAGACCTCTTGGACATTCCGAATTTTTCCTCGAGGTAAAACTGCAGTGTGTCATATGGCCGGAACCAGGTAGCCCAAAAAACAACTGCCGGACCAATTCTCAGGTAACCACTTGTATGCCTTTCTGCCACATACGAAATAACAGTCCTCTACTTTAGTAGTAACTTTGCTATGAATATACACTTGCCCTGTATGAAACATTTTTCTATCAATTATAGACAGTTGTTTATAAAGAACAGAATTATGTTTTACTTCATCAATTGTTTTGTGCATCAATTCAAGAAATGAATCATAGTTTGTATTACAATAAGAACCTGCATTGTTAGCTTTAGTGTAACATTTATAAGGAACAGTCACATTGCAATTGCTCCAACCCACCTGAACAGTATCATTTTTATAAAAACACAGTTCCCTTTTGTGGAACAGACAAGTGCAATGCTATTTTATCTTGTGATGTAATGGTTGAAGTATCATAAATCAAGTTTTCCCAGGTCTCGTTGACCCCTAGGGGGACTGCAGTCATTAATAATCCCCCATATGCTGTCGGCAAAGCTGTGCAAATCCAGCAATTCGAAACATTGAAAGTCTCAGCATACACATATTTAATTGCCTGATGAGTGTTGAAGTTTGGGTGCCAGTTTATGAGTAATGCTTCACGTTTATTCAGTTCAGTTTGTGTGGCTTGAAAAAGGAATGGCCACAACAAAAAGATTATTGTCACTAGTACAGTTAACAGGATGATTATGCAATACTTCTGAGGAAATGGTTGTTCTGCATTCTTGTTTTTTCTGGATTCTATCATTTTGCTCTTGACATGTGACAAGATTTTTGTCCAGTTCAAAGTTCTTAACTAGTTTGCAGTGCATCAGGTGGATCCACAAGGCACGCTCTGCGATCTTGACTGCAGTGGGTGTTAACAGAAGCACTTGATATGGACCTTCCTACTTTGGTGACGTCCAATTCTTCCTCTTTATTGTCTTCACCCAGATCCAGGTAGCTGGTGCCACTGCCACTTCTGATGGTCTGGTTTGTTCTTTATCCGAAACAGAATTTGACTGCAACAGATGTTTAGAATTCAACAAATTTTTCATGTACTCTGCTAGTGTACAGTCAGCTTCCAAGACTGCGGGCATGAGAGGTTTCCACTGAGGTATATAATAAGCCCTTCCAAATAGTTTTTCAAAAGGAGTCAGTCCTTTTCCATTCAGAACAGTTCTCATGCTCAACAGTGCCAGGGGCAGACAGTAGACCCAATTTCTCTGTGTTTCTTCTATTAACTTCCTTAGCTTACTCTTTAAAATCCCATTATGCCTCTCTACTAACCCTGCAGATTGTGGGTGATATGCACAATGATTTTTTAAAGAAATATCAAAATGTTTATTTAACTGTTGTATGGTTTGGTTCACAAAGTGTGTACCATTGTCAGTGTAGATCCTTTCCGGAATGCCGAATCTAGGGATGATTTCTTTAATGAGAATTTTTGCTACGGTACCCGCATCTGGATTTTTAGTCGGAAAGGCTTCCACCCATCTGGAAAACATATCTACAATGACAAGGCAATACTTCTTATTTTCACATTTGTTCAATTCTATGAAATCCATACAGATAGTATGAAATGGATACGGTGGTGTAGTGAAACTCCCTTGCTTGGGCTTTAACGCCTCTTGTGCATGATGTCTGTTACAAACTTGGCACTTTAAACAAAATTTTTTAGAGTAGTTTAAGAATCCATATGTCGTGAACACTCGGTTCACCAGCTGTACCATCCCCCCTGTTGAGACATGGCATTGCCCATGGCTCAACAAAGCTGCATATCTAAACAAATTAGATGGTAATATCATTTTCCCTTCTTTAGAGATGTACAGCCCCTTTTTGAGAATTGCTCCTCGTTTTACCCATCTTCATTTTTCAGCCTGCGTAGTAAGTGCCTGCATTGTCTTTAGCATTTCTAAGTCTAAAATCTCAGTGGGTTGTAATTCCTCATTCAAAAGAAATACTTCTGAAGCTGCCTGCTTTGCAGCTGTATCAGCTCTCACATTACCTTTTGAAATCCTATACTGTTGCTTGGTATGAGCTGTGCATTTACAAATAGCTACTTTCTGAGGTAACTGAATAGATTCTAAAAGATCTAAAATAAACTGCATGATTGATTGGTTTGCCAGTAGATGTTATCATTCCTCGATTCTTCCACTGTTGCGCAAAAACATGTACAGTAGAAAAAGCGTACTGGCTGTCAGTAAAAATGTTCACACATTTACCCTTTGCTAAGGTACATGCCCATGTCAAGGCAATCAATTCTGCTGCTTGTGCAGATAAATTGTGTGGTAAGGGTTTCACTTCTATAATCTCAGTATCAGAAACTACTGCATATCCTACTAGGTTCTGTCCTGCAGGACCCCTTTTGCATGAGCCATCCACGTAGTATGTCACCTCTGCATCATCCAAGGAGACATCCGTAAGATCTTTTCTAGGCAGTGTCTTTTGCTCAATCACCTGCAGGCAGCTGTGCAGTGTGCCATCTGCAGGGGTTGGGAGCAAGGTGGATGGGTTCAAAGTCGTGCATCGTTCAACTGTCATATGAGGTTGGCTCAACAATATAGTCATACAGGAAATATGCCTAGCAGGGGAAAGATATGCTACCTTCTCTTGCAGTAAAATAATTGTGACTACATGAGGCACTCTCAATGTGAGAGGGTGGAACAAGACTACTGAGGCCGAAGTCTGTACTGCCATTGCAGCTACAACTACTGCTTGTACACAGTGGGGTAAAGACCATGCCACTGGGTCTAGTTGTGATGAATAATAAGCAATAGTACGTTGCTTGTCCCCATGCTGCTGTGTTAACACTGATGTCATATGACCTTGCTTACAATCTACAGTTTGGAAAAAAATGTTTATGATAGTTCGGTAAGCCCAAAACTAATGAGGACACTATTAACTGTTTCAGTTTGCAGAAAGCAGATTCTGCTTCTGGTGTCCAGTGTTACAAATCCTGTGCTGCCATAGGCTTTTTATATATCAGGTTAGTCAGCAGTGCAGATTCCAAGGCATAGTTTGGAATCCAGCTCCGGCAAAAATTTGTCGTACCCAGGAAGGACATCATTTCCTTCTTGGTAGTGGGTTTTGGTGCTTGTAAAATCGCTACTTTTCTGTCCTCATCTAATGTCCTACCCTCTTTGGATATTACATATCCTAGGTATTTAACTTGTTTTCTCCAAAGCTGCAGTTTATTTTTGTTTACATTATGTCCCTCAGTGGCTAAAAATTGTAATAGCGCTATGGTGTCTTCTTTGCAATCTTGCTAGGTGGGGGCCGCCAGCAGGATATCATCAACATAAAGTAAAATCTGACTACCTCTTGGTGGGGTAAATCCCACCAAGTTGCTTGCCATTTCTTGTGAGAATATTGTCGGACTTTCACAATATCCCTGTGGTAGTCATGTATATGTATACCTTTTCCCCTGAAATGTGAAAGCAAACCAATATTGGCTGTCAGGGTGTATTGGTATCGAAAAGAACGCATTGCTGATATCTACCACAGAAAAATATTTCTGTTGAGGTTTTAAATCATTTAACAGAGTGTGTGGGTCTGGCACCGTAGGTGCCCTTGGTATTACTGCGTCATTTACAGCTTGTAAATCTTGGACCATACGCCACTCTCCATTTGCTTTCTTAACAGAAAATAAGGGTGTGTTACATGGTGAATCAGGAGATTCCACCAGCACCCCTTCCTTAACTAAAGCTGCTATAATAGATTTGATTCCTACCTCTGCATCTTTTCTTAAGGGATACTGTCTTTTCTGTGGTCTAAATGCTAACTTTGGCATGATAGTAACTGGTCCCGCTGTATGAATAAGTCCTACATCTGACTTTCTTGTTGACCAAAGAGTTTCTGGTATATTCTGTAAGGCATTCTCTTCCTCCTTTAATAGGAGTGCTAATCAGCTGCCCTTGCTAGACTGCAAGTGCACGGCTGGGTGGGTCTGAGTTATCCAATTCAACTTCTGCCTTGTATTCCTTGTTCTGACAGTTCTAACTCTGTCTGCTTTTCCCATCTCGTGACTTTTTCTCCTAGGTCTACCCATTTTACATTCTTGTCTTTAGTTAAGCTAACATGTGGTAATCAATTAGATTTATAGAGTGCAAAGAACTCCTGGGGCAATGAACAGCTGGCTACACTGTTCCCTTCCATGTCCCAGTACAGATTACGTAATATCAATCTGTTTGCACGATTTCTAAACAATTCTTGCTCATATTCCTTATCAGGTCCTGGTGTATTACAATAATACAGAGTACAGTGCAACAAATGTTGTTTATCAATGTCAAGGGAGGGGAACTTGCTGATGGCTATGTTCATCAAATCTTCGGTCACTGCCCCTAAACCAGTCGTAACCAAGTCCTGGCTGTACGAATAAAACATTTTGCCCTCCGATTGCACTGCAAAGGTATCAATTTGTCGCTGTGCTTCCATACCCTGCATAGTCAGAACTACTGCTATACCAAATAGCTGCATAAGGTCTCTGCCCAAGAGGTTTACTGGGCATTTTGCAGAAACAACAATTTTGCTTTTCTGGGTCAATCCTGAAACAGGATCAGTTATTACAATATTATGGGAGAGGGGATCCCGATTCAGCTGTCCATTATCTGCTTTCACTAGTATATAATCAGGTGACTGAATTTTCTGGCAGTTTGGAGGGATGTATCAGGGTCCATGATGCCCCTGAGTCACACAAGAATTTGACTTCCCTCCCTTCTACCAGGAGTGTAACTTCTGGTTTCGTGTCTGCAAATAGAGCTCTAAGCTCAATAAAGCTAAATCCAATATTTCATTTTCTTCACTATCTGTAACTTCCTGCACTTCCTCTATTTCTTCCGTCACATTCTCTACTCCCTCTATCACATTCTCATTTGTCCTTTCTCTGCTATCCCCTTCTAGTGATTCTTGACTATCATAAGGTCAGTCCTCACCCTCCTTGTCTTCCTTCATGGTTGCCCTCTTGTTTTTCTTGCAATCCCTTGCCAAGTGTCCCTTTTTACTGCATTTAAAACATTCACCCCTTTTCTTTCGCCCTTCAAAGTCCTCTGATCTCTGATCAGATTGTTTCCCTGGGCATTTCTGTTGCCCTTTTTCCCGGACTGTACTACATAAACTTCTGCTCCATCTTCTACAGAAAATACTTGGGCATTCTTTTTGCTATTAAAATGCCTTTCGGCATGCCTAGCATATTCAAGTAGTGACTGTAACCTGCTTGTACGATGATCTACCACGTGCTTTGTAATAAAACTGCTTATGGGTGCAATGCTGCCTTTCAAAAATGCATTCTTTAACTGCTGCTCATATGGGGAATCTTGTGTCTGATCTTCAGGAACCTGCATTCCACAATGGTTATTAAAACATTCTAACAGTCTGGCATAATATCTGTCAATAGTTTCACCTTCTTGTTGGATGCATTGATTAATGCAAGTCCAGTCTGCTCTAGGCTTCCATTTCACAGAGATTCGGTCTGTAAGACCTTTCACTCTGTTGTCTAGCTCTGCGCTGCTATGTGGGAGGGGCCTGAGCGCAGCGTCACGGGGATTCCAGTTGCCACTAATCATGTGCCAATCTGTTCCAACAATTTGTCTGACTACTTTTTCTACCTCTTCTCCATTTAAATTATAACTCAGCCTCATTCCTTGTAAATCTTCTAGGAACTTTCTAAAATTAACCTTTGGATGGGGAATTCCCTCAGTGGCTTTCCGGATGTCCTCCAGAGTCCAGAGTCTATACACTAGAATAGTTGGGTCCTGACCTTCTTGCCCTGCCTGAGAATTAGGCACTTCTATGAGTGGGCATATTTCTTCTTCACTCATAGATCGTGAATTTCTACCCATTTGATATAATTCAATGTCCCCTTTTGAATTACCTGCCTGCGTTCGAGACTGGTCTCGATGGGATCTCTAATAAACGGTTTTGCTTTTGTAGTGTCTCTATTTACAGTAATAGCAGGATATCGCAGGGGTGGACTAACTTGTTCACTTGCTTCATAATCTGGTAAGGGAGGCGGAGGGGCCGATGCTATTACTAAGTTATTGTCCTCCTTATCTAAAAACATTGCTTTTGAATTATTGCTTTTTTGTTCCCTACGGTTTACTTCCTCAATCCACCTGTGTGCCTGAGGAATTCCTAATTGCCGCTGCTTTTTTACCCGACCTTTGGAATCAGTTTTAAGCTGTTTGACAAGTTTGATAAGAGAGGATTTTTCTAATTTACCATCAAATTCATACTTATTAACCCATTTTGAGTAGTATTTAATATTATCAGCACGCTGTGACTGCATGTATTTCGCGTCTTCGGTTAACGGCAGATTTTGGGGTCTTTTTGTGCAATTATTACCCATTTTGTTCTAACCTTTTAATCGTTACGTAACTCCTTATTTTTAATGTGGTATCACAGATTTTGTTATAGTCTCTTCAGAATGACTGCCTACCTGCTCTCTTTCCCTGATCTATGACAAGACAGTAATCTGTTCTGTCTCTGACTTGTAAAAATACAGTCCTGGCAAAAACAATACAAATCTTGTTCCTGATATAAAACAGAAAAAAAAGGTAGATTCACCTTACCTGAGCCTTCGTGATTGATCACCTGGTTCGTGAAAAACCCGTCCTTCAGTCACAGATCAGAAAGTGGCTGGCCTCTTTTGTATGACAATTCAGTTGGAGGGCTTTTCAAATAAGAAGAACCGATGTGGTTTCTTCCCCGTATGGTTTCAAGCCACCTGGCCTGTCTGATCCGAGGCGAAGTGAGGGTTTCCGGTCGGAAGGACCAATCTGTCAAAGAAAAAAACTTCAAAGACCAATACACGTAAGGTTCAGTTAAGGTACATTTAATAACTTGCTGCAAGGAGACAAAAACATGCAAATACAGGATTTTGCCTAACTACTAACAGGAAGTATGCTATTCTTATACTGTTCTACAAGACATTGCCTTCTATAGCTGATGTAATCAAACACAACTTTCAGTATTGTTCTACAGCAGAAGTTACTCAGATTTTCTGCTGACATGACTGGATTTATGAAAAACATTTTGAGAAAAACAACCTGGCCTTGGTGGGCCCTAGCCCGTTACAAGCTTCTATTGTATAGTTCTAATACATGTGTTACATTTCAAGGTACTTCTCTAACTTAGGCACAAGCAAATGCTGATTGCAGTTCATATTTTCAAGCAGTCTTTGTTCTGATTATCTATAGCTTCTGCAGCTGTGTATTTTCTCACAGCACAAGTGGAACTCCTTGTCTAAGTCTCATAACATTAATATTGTTCTATTCATTATTTTCCTGACACAAGCAGAACTTATCTGCTTTCCTGTAAATTTCCAAAGCATAAGCAATAGCTGCACATATTTCATGACAATACAAGGTTAGAAAGCTTCTGCAATTCGTACAGATTTATGCAGTGTGAAATAGAATAAATGTGTTAACCCTTTTCAAGCCTTAAATGCACTAAGCATATTACTAATACATACACTAATACATATTTTTCTGACACTTCCCCTGCCTGCAATTACTAACAGCAATAAAATCTAGCAAGCACTAAATGACAAAACAGAGTCAAAACTTCCAGTTCAGTTAATATTCAATGTAACACAAATAACTCAATTTAAATGCCGTATTATTTGAAAAATGTGCAGATAAAAGGTACTTAAATTCTCTTATACGTCCAGTTGAATACAGCTAGATCTTAGCCGGCCAAAGCTGAACTTTTTAAGCAGAAAATATTCCTAAATGTACCACTTAAATAGGCAGTGACAGGCTATCAATGAATGAGACTTCCCCTGCAATTACTAACAGCAATAAAATCTAGCAAGCACTAACTGACAAAACAGAGTCAAAACTTCCAGTTCAGTTAATATTCAATGTAACACAAATAACTCAATACAAATGCCGTATTATTTGAAAAATGTGCAGATAAAAGGTACTTAAATTCTCTTATACGTCCAGTTGAATACAGCTAGATCTTAGCCGGCCAAAGCTGAACTTTTTAAGCACATACACACTTGATAAGGTGTCAGCCCTACTCTGTGTTGCCCATGTGTGTGCAATATGTAGACATGTGCATGCCCCGTGAGTAGCTGCCACCCCAATGACCCACATGTATGAAGGCATGAATGCTAACCACCACCTCCCACATATGTAGGTACCATGTAAAGCTGTGGCAACTGTAAGTAGTGAGCTGTCTGTCATTGACCCACAAACTGATGTTAACACACTGCAATGGGGTCATAAAGTGGGTATGGAATGGTGCCCAGGTCCAGACCTCCAGCAGAATGCAGAAAACAGTGCCATCATACCATATGTTGAGGACATATGTGGGGTTGGGAGGGTGGCCTAATGGTTAAGGTGTTTGCCTTGCAAGCACAAGGTGCTGGGTTTGAGTCTCACAAGGGATAATTGGCTAGGCTTAAAATGGCTTGCAAGGGCAGTTAGCTTAGTACTAATCTATGAACCTATGACATGGACCCACTATTTCCCATATCAATGTCACCCTCATAAACACACAAACTGCATTGACAGACCTGGCTACTCAGGTTTTTAACACTGTTTCATTCAGCCGTCAAGTAGTGGCAGTGGTCAGAAAAGGCTTGGATGTGGTGCACCACATATGTAAAGGGACTGCATCCAGACAAAAGATGGACATTACCTCTGTATAGTCCACAGTCAGTACAACAATACATTATCAGCATGGCCGATCTGTTATGTACCTCTGCAGACATCTGCACCAAATGGAAAGGCTATGTTAACACCCACAAAGGTTATCCATGGCTGTCAACACATGTTCCATGCAGACAACCTCAAATCAATATGGCCCCATTAGGTATCGGACAGGTTGTTCACAGGTTGGCTGTGGCATGTTGTGCTCAGCCGTTCAACAGCTGCCCCACTCATATATGTCACTATAACTCTGTGTGCATTACTGGCATGACAGGTCTGAATCACATATGAGACAGCAAAAAAAAAAAACCCAGCTGGGGAGACAGGTTTGTCTCCTACAGGCTGTCCTGTCTCAGGAATGCATTCCACAATCATGTCAAACAGAATACCATGAAGACCCTCATCAACTGCGTCAAGGTTGAGTGCATGGGAATAAAACATCTGTCCCAGGGATCCAAACAGTGTCCAGCAATGCCAGGGGCAACAGGTGGTGATCGATGATTCTGTTGGGGATAAAGTAATGGCTAGGCTTGTAAGGGACCCCGGGCCACTACTCTAGTAACCTCCTTTGTACCTATGAACCTGTGATCCTACAGAGCTCCCAGATGGCATGTATCAAAAGTAGCATGCTGTGTCAGGGGCTATGCATGCAAAGTTATGCTGTCTGCCCCCATTGTCCTTCACCCAGATAAGCATGCACATATACACCCACAACTTGGTGATGAAAAAGTGTCTGCATTCCAACTCCACCATGCTGAGCTTCTGTAATGGCAGCAGCTCACCATGACTGAGACACATAGACACTTGGAACAGAAACAAAATAAGGTCTATGAGACAACAGTCAGTCAGCAGTACTGACAGCAATAAAGCATCATGACAGAAAGTTACATACACTTTGATGTGTATGAATGACAATTGCCAGCAGACAGCACCTTACAGGGCATAACAGTACTACACTACAAACTGCCATTAAGTGTATTATATTCACCCTGTGCATCTGACACATATTAGCATGCCCCTGCCTCAATGGTATGGATAACAGGGATGTGGCATAGATATCAGCACATGAACAGGATGTGGTGTGGTGTGGGGTTGCCAAAGACCTAGGCTGTGCCATACAATTGACATTGTGTGTGTGTGTCTGGAAGGGTGCTGATCAGCTAGGCCATGGAGAGGAGCTGTGTGCATCTGTTGGTGACCTGTATGTGACAATGATGTGTGAGTCTGTGCATGCACACAGTCAAGTCATGTGCTAGCCCTACATGAGGGTATGTTGGACAGACATAGACCATCATGGCAGAATGCAGAGTTCACTGTGTCCAGCCACGAACACAGGAACTGATTCACCAGGAGTGGCGCTGGGAACACCATGCCCAGGGCCAAATGTGATACTGCTTCCTGACAGATACAATTGTCTGCTGGGTCTATGTCCATCACAGGACCACCCAAGACCACATGGCCATGGCCTGCCATGTTATGGTGTGGGCAGCACCCTCCCTTCTGTAGTGCTGGTGGTACTCCCACTATGGGAGTGTGACTGTGCATGGCCACACAGGTTCTCAGCTGATGTTGTTGCTGACCTATGCCTACATGTTCGATGCCTACTCCCACCACATGTTCAATTACAGACAATGCCCAGTTTAGGACTGACAATGTCTCACCCTACTGTCTATCCACTACATCAGCGAAATGACATAAGGCATCACCAATGCCATGGAGGGAGTCATGCACGCCAGGCAGTGTGGCATCCATGA
Organism: Protopterus annectens; assembly: GCF_019279795.1. Lineage (NCBI taxonomy): Eukaryota > Metazoa > Chordata > Ceratodontiformes > Protopteridae > Protopterus > Protopterus annectens. The sequence goes on along the minus strand of NC_056729.1, from coordinate 1,156,029,794 downwards.
CCCTGAGCATCCATCTGGTGTACCGTTCACAACGTGCCTGTGCCTCCATGATGGACCGAGACATGCATCGGGTGACACATTCTGTGACACCTCTGACAGGGACTGTATGGGCAGCAGTCTGCCATTGAGCACCCCTATCAATCTGCCTGTGTGGGTCCTCACCAGCTCTCATGTGTGTGGACATTGGGGGTGGAAGTGTGATGTTAACCAATGGGAAGGGTCAGCCCCCAACAACCCCACCTGTGCCTCACAATGGCCACCATCATCATCAGAGTCCAATGAGACATTGACATCAGGTTGTGAGGGGGACACACTTAAACCCCATGGTCACCTGTGAGGGGAAGACAATATAACAACAATAATTCCTGCACTATAATGTTTGCTGATCCACACACACACACACACACACACACACACACACACACACACACACACACACACACACACACACACACACACATACACACACGAGGTGTCACAAAGGTATTATACAGATCACACCTTCTGACTGATGCCATGCACAACAGACACACTCTGGACAGGCCCTCAACAACATGCAGTGCAGCTACATCTAGTTCATGTTGCTAATACTATACACCTGTGAGATATGTGACAAATTAGAGTATGTGATGGGCCTTCACCTAAAACCCAGTTCACCCATTTACACAATAGTAATTTACCCCTGTATAGCAGACTGACTACACCTGTACAAAACTAAGTGCTAATATGTTACAGCTCCTGCAAATATGTTACTGTGATTACCAATGTGATGCACTGCAGTGAACCCCACCACAAGTGAACATGGACATATTGCAATATGGCCAAGCTTAACAGTCATGTCCATGGCAAACTGGCAGCCCTTAACATGCCTAGGGTATAGATGAGCCATAACAAGACAGTTCCACATTCACAGGCTACAGGTTGATGGTCTCCAGCCACACCAGAGGTACCTATGGATGTGTGGGGAGTGGTATTGTCAGTACATACACATGTGGCATTGATACAGGATACTATGTGCATTTATCAAAGTGTAGAGTACAAGCTGTGATACTACCAAAATTGCTGCCATTCACAATATGTGTGCACATGTGTGCATTACAAAACTCCACCCACAAATGGAGATTGACCTGACATAACTGTACAGGTATGCAGAGGCTACCACTATGAATGCTGCAGTATTAAGATGATGACCACTGGAGGCATACCTGGATGCTCCTCGGCTGTGGAATCTGTGCCACCCACCTCCATGACATATGCACAGATGGTTTTCTGTCAGCTGGTAGCTGAAGCCAGGTTTGCCAGGAACTCCTCTGTGGCTGAGAGTGGTGGTTGTGTAGCAGGCCCTCCTCCTATGCCAAGATGGTCCCTGGCCACAGCTGCAGCCCTTTGCCATGCATGATGTATGATATCTGTTGCACGGTGTCAGACCTGTTCATAGCTCCTGTCCTGGTGTCCCACATCATTCACTGTTTCTAACAGGTCTGCCCACAGTGCAGTGCATTGTTGCTGGTTATGGTGAGTCCTTGACAACAGCACCCGGTGATGGAGACTCACGGCATCAATAATTGCAGCTGTCTCAGCTTCTGAGAAGGGTGGATTGTGATGTCTAAACATCCCATTTGAAAGGCATGAACAGGGGAACACATAACAGGACTGCATACATTACTCATCATTTTGTACACACCCTGCACATCCACTTTTGGCAGCACTGTACACCACTAACCCCTCATCATATCCCACCATCTATTGGCACAGTATATCTGTGGATATGGGCAACATAGTGGCAATACAGCATGCATTGCCCTTCTGATCCTGATGTTCCATGCTACTTTCTGCATGTGCTATGAGTTGTTCAAATGCATTTACCTATTGCACCTATTACTGCTTGTTCATAACCTGTCTACATGGTATGCTGTGGTGTCAGCCTCCTACAATTGTAGCAAGTCCCTGGGCTGTAGGTCCACCTCAAATGAAGCAAAACAGTAACGCAGCACTCAGTTTATTCACAGATCACAAGATAAAGCTTTCGGGTAACACCCTTCATCAGTATACTAGTACCATATTAAACACAGTTTAAATAATCAATTCATTAAAACATATGACATAATTTATTGGGTTTTTTATTGGATTTTTGTATTGGATGGTTGTGTCATGTGTTTTAATGAATTGATTGTCCCACAGCCACACAGGCATCAGCACATGTCAAACATGTTACACATAGAAGACTCCATTGTGAGATACAGTTATGTGCCTCTCACCTGGCTGTATATGTGGATGGTCACAGTTATTTGTGTGTCAGGTGACAGACTCCACCATATCGCTTATGCATTGCTGTCTCTCACCAACAGGTGCTATCATGAGTCTGTCATGGTCCATGTTGGCTTGGCTGACCTGAGATGTATGTCCCTGGACTATATGCAGTGAGACATGGGTGAGCACACTGATTATGTGTCCCAGGCAGGTATGTCCCTAGCCTTATGCAGCATTCTGCTGTCACCCACACTGATGTCACAATACATTCAGGAAATGATTGACCTTAACATGTGACCTTTTATCCTGTGATTTTCCAGGGGGTTCCAGTACCTGTGAGACTGGGATGATATGGTCAAGAGACCACGATGCTCTGCAACAGATGGCCTCCATCTGTCTCATATGCCCTTCAGACATCTGGCAATGGTTCTCACCACCCCCATACTGCTTTAATTAGGAAAAGTGGTGAGGTTAGCAATATCAACATACAACTGTCAGCACAGCACACATTGAAGGTCATGCTGCAAAACCCTAGGTGTTTACACATCACTCTGCCCTCAGTGCAAGCATTCTAAACCCTGGGAAATGCTGACATCTGTGCAGTCACACACACATGGTTAAGTTGTACAGTGTGCCCCAACCTTACCTGGTCAAGCATCCTATAAGATTGTCATACCCCAAAGTGTGGGCGGAAATGGAATGGGACATGTGATTTCAATATATATGACACAAATGCACACCTCAACGCTGTACAGGCAGCAAGATGCACAGGGGGCACTGCAGGGGCAGTTCACCATTGGCAACACACCTATTCAAATCATAGCTAGCTTCCAACCACCACATGTGACTAGGAAGACCATCCTGCCTATATGGACATCATCAAATGTATTCTGATTTGGATCTGTACCCTGATCCTGGGTCACTTGAATGACCCAAAAATACATTGGAAGCTGCACCCATGCACACAAATGGCCAGAGAGCCATCAACAGTGGGCTTACAAACACCTTGGTGTAGCTAGGGGCTACCCCAACATGAGGTGAAGGTTTGTTGCAGTTGATATTACACAATGCAGGTTAGCACTGCAGCATCCCTACAGTGTCATCCACCATGGGAAAGCAACCATCATGCGGTCATGTTTGCAGACACTATCTACCACAATATGCATCCAACTAGAGTTACACATATATACAACGCCAACATGGAATACAGCCTCCTGGGTGATGGTGCTTCACAGCCCCAAACCCCTCTGTAGGGACTGGTACCAATATCCACATGTACACACATGTGCTAGATGTGCATTTGTATTGATGCGTGTAGTCAGCTATACCCAACAGGACTACATCATCCTCTGCAAGAATATGTAGACCTGTCTGGTGGACATATGCAATATATAAGTGTGTATAACAGGGATGACATATCGCTGTCTGAGCAAAGTAGCAGCAGATGTCCATTTACAAGCAATGTCTTGTTAGTGTGAACAAGCAAATGGGATTACTCCTGGAAACCTGCAAAACAAACCCAGAGCCCACATTGTCGACATCCACTACAGACAATCATCTCCCATGCTGCACATATGTCTGCAACATCACAGGAAGCACATGCATCTGCTCACTTGTGGTAGTCAAGGACACCAGCTATACCAGTGCTGTAGGTATAGCATACGTGATGCCTGACAGAGTCAGTGTGTGTCCCCTATCAATACATCAGGATGTCCACAGTACCTGCCCCCTTCTCCTATATGTAGGCAACAGGTCACTACTTCCATGTGCAAGTCATGGTAGACATCTTTCATGGGAGCCTATCACATGACAAAATGCATCCTACATGATCCCAAGCATAACCTTGCAACAGCATAAGCCACTGTATTCAAAGGAGGCCTGACTACCACCTTCATCCCAGCAATGTGAAGGACAACTGCTGTCACCCCTTTACACTAAGGTGGTGCATCCACCAATCTGTCACATTATACACCCATCAGCCTAATTTGGTGGTTCTTCAAAGCCATCACACAGTTTATAGTGCACCTCATTAACAAGGACATTGGTGACCTCCACACACTCCACCATGCACAGTTAGGCTTTGTCAAGGAAGGGATCATGTCTGTTATGCTCAGTTGACCTCTTTGACACAGTCATCAAAGCCATGGATGGGGGGGTGACAGTGTACACACTGCCTACCTTGACCTGGACAAAGTCTTTGACAGTATAACCCACCTGGTCATGATAGGTATACATTCCAAAGTAGGCATCACACCATATGTTACCACAGGGGTAGCACATTGGGATGCTGACATGACCCAAGTAATCCACATAGGTGAATCCACCCCAAGTGGTTGACCCATAACTAGCTACATAAACTGTTTCTCTGTGTTTGGGCCTCTGTTGTGTGTGATGTACACATCTGTGGTGCAGGGCACAGCCATTGGCCTATGGTCAACCATGTCTGCAGATGACTGCATGCTGTGTGTATAACCATATTCCCTAGTGATGTGGACATCTGCCTAGGAGGGTCTCATGCAGATGAATGACAACCATGCCATATGTAGATGACATAACTGTGGACATTCTGCAACACTCTGTGCAGTTGTCAGCTGTACCTGATACTGTAGGCCTCCTGTCAATCCATCAACATATCTTTGTCTGTGTACTGGTTCAGAGTCTGCATCACAGGCCCAAGTACACTGTCATTTATCACATTTTATGAAGAAGTAGTGTCACTGGTAATCAGGTTATTTTTGTAAAAACACCAGTAATTCCCCAGAGTTGAGGTGGCCTCCTGGTGTATTGCACTGAACTACAGTTGAGAGGGTCCTGGGGCCAATACTTGGCAGGGGTGTCTTTTTACCCTAATGTTACATGACTGTACTGCATGATATATTTACAAAAGCAGCAGTAGTTCCCCAGAGCTGAGTTGGCCTCATGGGGTGTTGCTCTGACTGTAGTTCAGAGGGTCCTGGGTTCGAGACTTGACAGGGCTGATTATTGTTTTGCTGGGCAGAACAGTGTCTGAATCAGATATGGTGATTAAAGTGGGTTTGTGCCACGGTGCTTAAACCCACACTATTTTCAAAAAAAGAAAAAAGGGGTGATAGGAAAGTGGTGAAATGGGGCAAGCAGGGGGAAAAACAAAATGAAAGGCAGATAGGGATGTGCAGGATGGTTGTAGGAAATGACCATAGCTCTCCATTTCTTGGGCAGCAACAGCTGTGCATGATATGGACAATTTGGAATTTGGAACTTCACACCCCACAGGAAGGGGTGTGGGTGACATAACTTTGTAGATCAATTGATGAGATGATTACAACAGTGGGACTGAGATCCCCACCCATAGGCAATCACCACTGCCCCTTCATGGGCCTGAAAGTGGCTGTGCTGGGGGCTGCACATTGTGGCCAGCATGTCCCTCCAGGTGCATCACTTTGCCCTTGAACTGGCGCAGTCTACCATCCAGGTCACATTGGATGACCCAGCACATCAAACCTGAAACCTGATTCCAGGTGACAGTCTCCTCTTTGTGAACATGCCCAGGGGGGATGGGCCTCGTCCCCTGACAAAGTTCCACCCAAGGGTGGTGCAGGACTAGCAGAAGGAGCAGTTCCAGGTTGGGTCCCAGACATGCTGGAACCTGGTGTCATGGCCAGATGAGGTGGGATAGGCGGATCAGCCTGAACCAGCCTACCCAATCATGCTATGGTGTTGAGGTTTGTCAAGGTGTATTGGTTAATCATGAACAAAACATTTCACTGTTAGTTATAACAGCATGCATGGGTGTTCCAATTAATCAAGAACAATAGAATTGTATAGCATATGGAACACAGGCATAAATGGAGTCGCAGTCATTATTTTAACAGCGTGTCAGTAACAGTTACGGCAAAAGGCCAACAGTGGTGGAATTTTAACAAGGTATGTTAGTATGCAACCATTTAAATATATAACCAATAATACAACACAAGCCCCAACATTAGGTTTTGAGAACAACATATGTGGAAATGAAACCATACCCGCAGTATAAGAATAATAATTTGTGATGCAGATAAGGGGTGGGGGGAGAGAAAAACATTCCCTTAACAACTGTGTAGGTATATTTTTTACAATAGTGGAGAAGAGGGGGAAGGCATGGCCGAAGGCAGGAAGAGAGGAGAAAGGCTAGGACTGTGGCAGTGAGGGTCAGAACTTTGAATGTTGGCAGTATGACTGGTATAGGGAGCTAGCTGAAATGATGGACAGAAAGGTTGGTATATTGTGTGTGCAAGAGACCAGATGGAAGGGGAGTAAGGCTAGGTGTATCGGAGGTGGGTTCAAATTGTTTTGTCATGGTGTGGATGGGAGGAGAAATGGTGTAGGAGTTATTCTGAAGGAACAGTATGCTAAGAGTGTTTTGGAGGTGAAAAGAGTGTCAGAGTGATGTTTATGAAGTTGGAAATTGGTGTAATGATGAATGTTGTTAGTGCATATGCTCCACAAGTTGGGTGTGCGATGGATGAGAAAGAAAATTTTTTTTAGTGAGTTGGATGAAGTGGTGATGACTGTACCCAAGGGTGAGAGAGTGGTGATTGGAGCAGATTTCAATGGGTATGTTGGTGAAGGGAACAGAGGGGATGAGGAAGTGATGGGTAAGTATGATGACAAGCAAAGGAACGCAGAAGGTCAGATGGTAGTGGATTTTGCGAAAAGGATGGACATGGCTGTGGTGAATTCGTATTTTAACAAGAGGGAGGAGCATAGAGTGACATACAAGAGTGAAGGAAGATGCACAAAGGTGGATTATATCTTATGTAGGAGGGCCAGTTTGAAGGAGATTGGAGACTGTAAAGTGGTGACCGGGGAAAGTGTAGTTAGGCAGCATAGGATGGTGGTTTGTAGGATGACATTGGTGATCAAGAAGAGGAGGAGGAGTGTAAGGGCAGCACCAAGGATTAAATGGTGGAAACTGAAAAAGGGTAATTGTGAGGTGGAGTTCAGGGAAGAGATAAGACAAGCACTGGGTGGCAGTGAAGAGTTACCAAATGGCTGGGTAACTACAGCAGAGCTAGTAAGGGAGACGGCTAGAAAGGTGCTTGATATGACATCTGGACACAGGAAGGATGACAAGGAGACATGGTGGTGGACTGAGGAAGTACAGGAGAGTATACAGAGAAAGAGGTTGGCAAAGAAGAAGTGGGATTGTCAGAGAGATGAAGAAAGTAGACAAGAGTATAAGGAGATAAGGTGCATGGCAAAGAGAGAGGTGGCAAAGGCTAAGGATAAGACATATGAAGAGTTGTATGAAAGACTGGACACTAAGGAGAGAGAAAAGGACCTGTACCAATTGGCTAGACAGAGGGACCGAGCTAGGAAAGATGTGCAGCAGGTAAAGGTGATAAAGGATAATGATGGAACATACTCACATACTTGGAATGCACGTGTAGACAATTAACCCCTAGTGGATGGGAATATGTGTGATCTGTACAGAATATATCAGGGTGCTGAGATGCCTACCTGACCCATATACATTTGCAGATGCTATATTTGCAGTGTACAGCTACTACTGAGTCATACTTGCCTGCATCAGCATATCTACATTCAGGAATGCATATACTGTAGCTGAAATGGAAAGGATACCATCTGACAATCCTGATGGAAAAACACTATAATACCTTACACATTACTATTCAAGGTTCACATGTTAGTACATAACATATATCAAATTGCATTATATCTTGTAGTACAGCTTCACAGCTACACTTTAGCTTACAAGTTCTTTCACAGCCAAACATCAGTCACTTCATGGTGTTATACCCATATATGCTTTGCAACACCTGTAAAATTGGATTTCTTCAACAGCAGAGCAGAATACACACAACAACTGGCAGAAGACAGCTTTATTGAGAGTGACATGATGCAGTCATTGGTATACATTTGACAAACTTTATTGTAATCCAGTTTAAATAATGTATGAAGGTGTGCTGTTATTACAAGACCTATTCAATACTAACACTTTTACCTTCACAAGTGTGACTGTAGTTGCACTGCATTTCCTGTAGATCATGAATGGATGTCATTTATTCCCTGCACATTTAGAATGCCAGTGTACTTTATTACCAGATCATTAATATTAATACCATATACACATCATTCCTATACATTATTACTGTTATTGCAGTACAGTCAGAACAGAATATACCTACTGGTAGTTACTACAGTACCCTTTCTTATTTATATTACTATATATTGCAAGATATATCTGTACTCACCACACTCTCAGCGCATCCTCACTAGCCGCCCTGCATGGGCCTCCAAGTTGTGAGCCCTCTCCTCTGCAGCTCTGGGAAGGGAAACACACCATTTGTGTACCTATCAGATATTCATGCTACAATTGGTAAAGCAATGGTTCATATACTTACAAACTTCTGGGACATTATGGTCCCAAGTATCTTGGGTCCCTTGGGCCAAGAGTGCCCCCTTCCTCTGCTTCAGGTCATCATAATGATGATGCACCTGTTCATGTGCCAGACAGTCCCAGGCCTTGGACTTATATTCACAGCCCTGGTACTGGCCCTGCAGCAGTTTGTCATCATGGTCTTTAGCGAGGAGCCCAACCATGACTCTGGACTCCAACATGCCCAATCGATGCACCAGAAAGTATGCTTCCTCTCTGACTCCAGCCATAGCACCTGCAGTGATAAAACTCCAACAGGTTCTGGCTGTATTCCTACCTGTGCAGTTTAAATAAGGCTATTTTCCCACCCTTTGCCGCCATTGGACCATTTTAAAAATGCTAAGCTCTTCTATAACCCACTAAACTTAGTTGAGTAGTGCTTAAAGTGGCAAATGCTTAGCAGTGCTTAGTGGTGCACAATCCTGCTTATCTGAGCTGATGACTACTTAAACTGAGAGTGCTAAGCATAAGTGGAGCTGCACATTGCTAAGGACTACTAAAACAGGTCCTGTTTGAGCAGTGCTTAGCTTTGGTTAGCATTGCTTATCTATGGGCAAACTACAGTTAAATAAAATGAAATTATTATTGACAGTATTTGGTGATTAATGATAATTTTTTATAATGTGTATTTTACTTTATATCCCCTAAACATATGCATTTCACTACATTATCTGGTAGTGTAACTTTAATGTATTGGAAACTTGTGTGTAACTGGGGCTTTTATACTTGGGTCTCCACTAAATATAGGCTTCTAGTCAAACTGGACTAACCCAGTTAACAAATGTCAATGTATACATAAAAAAAAAAAAAATGAAATATTTCCCTATCGCATCTAAAAAGCTAAATGGCCTGTATTCAAACCATGCACCTACTGCACATGAGGGCATCACTCTAACCATTCCGCTACCGAGGATATGGTGATTACAGCTATGCAGTTCCATATAGCTCTCAGACACATTAAGCACTGTTGAGCAAAGGACCGTACTGCTCAAATCGCCTTAGCTATGCTTAAACATGACCTTTTTCATTAAAACTGAAAACATCTGGTTTCTATTTTTAGCTGTCTGGCATTTGTTTCTTGCTAAGCTCCCCACCACGCTGCACAAATACAAACTAAAATAAAAAAAAAATTTCCAATCACATTTTCACATTTAATTTTAGTGCCGCACAGCACTCTGACAGTACAAGGGGTGTGTTACGGACACTGTAACACCCCCCCCATGTGATATATAATTAAATACATTATTAAGTGCCCAAGGACATTCTACATTCATTTTTTAGTGCCATACAGCACTTTGACAGTGCAGGGAGTGTGTTACGGACACTGTAACACACCCCCTCTGTGAAATAAATAACAATATTATAAATAAGTGTTCCAGGACACTTTACTTTGAACTTTTAGTGCCATACGGCACTTTGACATTGCAGGGGTTATGTTATGGACCCTGTAACACACCCCCTGTGTGACATATATAACTAAAGTGTAAATAAGTTTCCGAGGACACTTTACTTTAATCTTTTAGTGCCACACGGCACTTTGACAGTTCAGGGGGTGTATTACACATCTTCAAGCACTGTAACCTACCCCCTAGCACTGATTCAGTAACCATTTACATGGCTATCCCTCAGTAGCACCCCTTCATAAATATGCAAGGTGCACTGCCAAGGGGGAGCTGCAGCCACTGCCACAGTACACTCCGTGTAGTGCTTGTATTATTCCTACATGGACTTTATTAAATCTGGGAGATAGAGATGATACATCTATCAGAACATAAAATTTGAGTAAAAGTAATATCTTCCCAAAAAGGAAATGCTACCTTACATACCTGTCAACATCTAAATGCAATCAATCTGGACAAAGCTAAAAATAATGAGGGACAAAGGCTCAAAAATAGGGACAATTTTTGAATATTGTTCTTTTAAACTTAGAAAGTTGCTATAATAACAGTTTTTGGGTTGTTATACATTTTCTGAAGGATATAATGTTTGAAACTCAAATATTTTCCATTGTTTAAGAACTTCAGTCTTCAAAGATTTACCAGAAAAAACACACATTTTATGAGAAGCTGACCAAAGTATGAACGGCGCAGTGGTGCAGCGGTAGCATTGTCACCTCACAGCAAGAGGTTCTCTGGTTCAATTCTCAGCTGGTTTGCCTTCTGGCATGTCCTCCCTGCATTCATGTGGGTTTTCATTGGGTAATCCAGTTTCCTCCTATGTTACAAAAAACATGTGTCTGGAGCATTTCTCCCCAGGCCTCTGCTGAAAATTGGCTTCATTCCAAGTTTGACTTTCCCAGTAAACAAATGTTAAATAAAAATATGAGCCATAAATTTGGACATTCTGCAAAAAGCTGGACAGTTGAGAAGTATGCTACCTTACATTCCAATATCATATGTGTCCGGCCAGTGTCAGTACCATTTTGCTGCACATTGTCAGGGGTGCAGTATTTTCTATGACTCAGGTGACTAATGATGATGCCAGATGCTGATTGCAAGCAGAAATTCTTTATGATAGTGAGTTTTCTTTGAACACATGATTACAAGAAGGTTTGGATCATAGGTTTTCAGCTGAGAGGACTACTACCAGTTTAGGACACTTGGATAGCCAACTAAAGACTTTGCAGCAAAAAACACTGACATTTAGAAAATTACAACTGGAGAATAGTTACCTGAGAAAATGCCTGAAAAGGGAGCAGATACCTAAGGGACTGAGACTATGGAAATACCCTACTGGACTGGTACATGACTCTGTTCTACATTGTGAACTTTTGTTCCTGTTTAACAAACAAGGTTGTGAGCTGATTGAGTTACTAATTAAGGACAATGATAGGCAAATGAATGTGATGAATGAAACAATTGTTAGACTTAATAATTCTATACAAAATGATTTACTGTTTGAAAGGAAAGTTAATGTCTATAGAGCTATTTTTTGGAAATAGACAAAGTTATTCATGACCTCAAAAACGAAAAAGCTAAAAAATTGTTAAGAGAAAAAAATGATTATGAAGCTGATAAAGCTTACCCTGTTCAACTAGGACAGGGTATAAATCATGTTGTTAAGTGAATACAGAAAGTGAGGCTACCAACACACCAGATAACGACAGTATTGATGACAACAATGGTGGAACCCCTTTAGTAGTTCTCCCTCCAAGGAGGTCCGAACAACTAATCAGTAAGAGGGGAGGGGGCTACAAGGGAGGGAGAGAGAACAACAGTTACAAACAACATGGTATAGCAGGGGCAGGTACAAGGGGAGGGGCATGGGGTTACAGCAGATATTGAATTCTGAACATGAGTTACAAACTGATGAAGATGATGACAATTTGAAATGTACTATTGTTACTAACAAAAGTGCTGACTTTAAGGTTTTTAATTTAAGTAGTACCGCTGTATCCACTGCGTGGGCAGAACTGTTTGAAAAAGGTTTTTCATTTGTTCCTTTAAGAAAAAGAAATATTGAAGAAATTCTAGTACAACTTAAGTTGTTTACTAGGAAAATTAATTTAAACACCTATTTTGAAAACACAGTGTCAGACAGAGTAATGCCCTTAAAGAGAAGAAGCACATTTAACCCCCCACTTCACCCTCTTGTCAACATCTTTGAAAACATTTGTGAAAAGGACATCAGAGATATTTATTCCATCAAAAAGAACAACTCCCCCAACTTTAGTAATCTCAGTGTTTCTGAATCAGGTTTGTTTAAAAATATAGCATCAATGAAAAATCTAAGAATTATGAAACCTGACAAAGGTGGGGGGTGGTTGTTATCGACCACATTGATTATGTCAACAAACTACTAGGAGTTTTGTACACAGATACTTACGAGGAAGTGTCCATTAAGAAAAGAAATATTGCCTACCAGAGGATTGATATACTATTAGAACTATTGTTAAATAGTCATATTAGTTTACAAGAGTATAAGTATTTGAAAGTAGACCATCCTAGGACACCTACAATTTTCAGAATTCCAAAAATACATAACAGTGTTTGTGACCCACCACTAAGACCTATCATGGATGCTAAAGCCTCTAAGACTTCTCAGTGGCAATATTTGTAGATTTCCATGTCAAGGGAATCTTGGTAAATTCCCACATATTTTTAAGGATTTGTGGGATTTTTTTATCTAAAGTTAATTCACAGATTTATTCAGATCAACTTTTGTTTGTCACTATAGATGTCATTGGCCTTTTGTCTGTCATCCCCCATGATGAGAGGTTGGAAATGTTTTATGAATTTCTGTGTAAAAATTCCGGGTTTAGCCATGATAAGGTTATTACCATTAGGGCATTAATGGAAGCCATTCTTGAGAACAACTACTTGATTTTTGAAGAACAACTATTCAAGCAAAAGAAGGGAGTGGCAATGTTCCCCTGCATTTGCCAATATGGTATTAGCTGAGTGGGAAATGACCAAGGTGTTTGTTTCTGGGTACTCTGAAAGTTAGGTGATGTATGGTCATTCTTTTGGATGACATCATCATTTTTCCAAGGTCTTTATCAAGGAGTGCCAGATACTTAAGGAAATGTTGTTGGTGAGGTGGTACCTGGATAAACTACTGAGTGAGGTGATTGAGGAGGTAGTAAGTAAAAGAACGAAGGGTATTTTTAAACCCTGGTTAGGAAATACTGCACCCCTGACCAATGTGCAGCAAAATGGTACTGACACTGTGCAAAGATAGACCAATTATAAAGAAGCATTGATTTTACCATATAATCTTTGCTTCTATGAGATTAAGGAGGTCATAAGACATAACTGGAGCATTTTCTCAATGGAACAAAACATTAGGTTTAAAGCAGGAGATAAACCTACCATAATCTATAAGAAGACTCTTTGTTTTAAAAATTTGCTGGAAAGCAATAGGGTTAGAGTGGGTGAAAGGTCTATGCACAAATGTGGAAGATGTCACCAGTATAACTTTATCTTAAAGGGAGAAGGGGTAAGAATAGGTACTGGTCAATATCTTAAAACCACTATCAAAGGTTATTGTTTTACTTCCGGGGTAGTTTACATGGCAGTGTGCCAAGTATGTCAAATGTTTTTTTATTGGTAAGACCAAGAGGCCATTTAGAAAGAGAATTTACCAACACCAGTACAAAATTTCAAGGCTAGATGAAAAGAATGCACTTGCAAAAAATGTTAAAAACCACCCAGAACATTATTTTAAATGCATGGCTATGGAAAAAGTTAAAATAGGTCCAAGAGGGGGAAACTTTGATTTATTTTTGCAGTATAAAGAACTAAAGTAGCAAATAAAGTACAATGCTAGTGTACCCCCTGGACTCAATGATGTGATTTCTATTAGTTGTGTTTTAAAAATGAAATCTGAATTTGCTTTTTAAAGTATTTTTTGTTTAGAGTATTCAAACCATTGTGTATGTTCTGTAGTATGTTTAAAAACAATATATGTACTGTGCTTTTAAGACAAGTTGGGTTGAAAGTGATTGATTCATTGAGAACATGTGATTTTTTTATTTTATTATATAAGTAGAGAAAGTAGAGTTTTTTCATTCTGAGGAAGTCATTTATACCATTGACGAAAGCGCAAAAATGTGTGTTTTAATAGAGGATCCATTATCCTGTCACTTGTCTTTTGGTTCGTTTTTCTACTTTTCCTGGTTTGGAGTGTTTACCTGTGATTATTATATTTTCAGTCATAACAGCAGTACTACAGATTGTGTAACTATGACAATAAAGACAAATGTGGAACATCTAGCAATTGTTGGAGTGTATAGACCACTAAAGTTAAGTGCTAATGACCTAGAGGAATTCATGCATTTCTTGCATGAAACACAAGATGGAAGAATAATAGCGACGTTGATCTTAAATTTACCAGTAACAGACAATAATAATACTGATTCAACAACATTATGAGGAAATTATTCACAACATATGTTCAGGAACACTGATTGCTTCAGAATGTAAAATAAAAATAGGGAACAGAGCACACTAGGCCTTGTTTGTGTTCCTAAAGAAATTACTGTTACTTCATCTCAAGTTTTAACACCATTAATGTGATGTTATCATGGGGTTATATAAAGGTTGATTTGTTGCTAGATAATTCTGCCAAACTGAAATATAATTGTACAGGAGATTAATAACATATTATATGGAAGCAAAACAGGCACTATGTAAAACTAATTAGAGTGATGCAGTCAATGGAAAAACTGCAGAAGGAATGTGGACATTTTTGAAAGAGAAACTGTTTGAATGCAAAACTCAAAATAATTCCCAATATCAAGACCTGGGCATACAATGTCAGCAGGAGATATTTCCATATGAACAAGATACTAGATTAAGATGAGAGACAAGATATATAAGAAATGGAAAAGAGGTCAAACTACAACTTTGAAAACTGAAATAAACAAGCTGGACAAACAAATTAAGCATAGTGTGAGACAAGATCAAGAAAATTTAGAAGAAAATGTATATAAAGATATTGAACATAATAGGAAACATTTTTATAGACACATAAGATATGGAAGGAGTAAAGACATACACATATAAACTGTGTATATATTCTAAAATGTATTTTCAAACACAACTGATTACACATGTGCTTATAAAATCTTATGCAAAACAGTTTGGCTCCACAAAAGGGGTGATACGTTGTCCTAGTATTGTCCAGGTAACCTCAGATACTGAAATTAAATTAGATTTCACTGAAAAAGAAGTATACAAACTAGATCCAAACAAAGCACAGGAAGGAGACAGAATTAGTAATGACTTGAGTACACTTCAGCAAGAACTTACAGTACTATTATATTTATTATTTACTAGGTCATATAAATATGGGGAGATTCCTCAAGACTGGAGACATGCACTTATTGAAACTGCCTTTAAGAAAAAGGAGAGTAGGACAAACCTAGAATCATACAAACCCTTAAGTCTACTGTCATGTTGTGGAAAAATAAGGGAGATGGTAATACTGGATAAGTTATTGTCAGAAATGCAAAAGTTGGAACTTGAAACCAAATATCAGTATGGATATGTTGAAAATAAACCTATTACTACCTGTAACATGATGTGTTGTAACAATGTAATAACAGCTATGAAGGAAAATTGTGCTGTGATGTAATTATATATATATTTAACTTCAGTATATGACAGGGTTATGCATAAAACACTGATCACTAAATTAGTACAATTAGGGATTGAAGTACTGTTGCTAAGATGGATAGCTGCATGGCTTACAAATAGGACATGGCAAGTATCATACAGCAATTGGACAACTGAAATTCTTGGTTACAGTCAAGGTGTCTCACAACGGTCTGTTCTTGGCTCATACTTCTTTAGATTGTATCTTTCAGATCTATCGTCTTTATCTGAGGTGTTCTGCAGTCTAAATGCAGATGACTTGAAATTAAGTAAACTGATTACATGCACTACAGATTGGGCATGCCTGCTAAAGAACTTGACTCAATTGACAATTTAGGCACAGGAGAATAATATACTGCTGCATACATCAAAACTAAGCATATGAGATTTGGGAGACATAAATTGAAAGGTGAATATTTAATACAGCACATAGTTATTGAAACTGTAGACTCATTTAAGGACCTGGGCATATGGGTAGATCGAGGTTTGAATTTTTCTAATCATATGAACCACTTGGTTATTAATAGTTATAAAACTATAGGTTGTATAAAAAGATTTATAAAGCATAGTAAATGACAATAACAAAGTTGTTATTTGCTAGTTACATTAGACCCAGGCTTGAGTATGGAATAATAATATGAAAACCTTAGAAGAAAACATGCATGTGTAAACTAGAAGGAGTGCAGCAGAAATATATCAAGATTATCCATGGATGTGAAAATTTAAGTTATTATGAAAGTCTAAAATATCTGAACTTGTACAGAGTCTCATACAAATATTTAAGAGGAGATATTGTTTAAGTATATAGGGCATTTGGGTTTATCAAAGAACTAATAAACTATAAAACAACAACTAAAATATCATATTGGCAATAAATATCAAAAGGTCACTCACTACAATTAACAGAAAAAAATCAAAGCAAATATATTACTATCAGTATAACACAGTATGAGAGAATATTTAACTGGAAATTCATTCACAGAGCATTTCTAACCCCAGATAAAATTACCAAAATTAGTAATTTGACAAATGGAAAATGTTGGAGATGTGAACAAGTAAATAAGGTAGATTTGAACCATATTTTTTATGACTGTATTAAAATTAAGACATACTAGAATAGAATTAAAAACTTCTTACAGGCTCTATTTAATGAATCCTTTAGCTTATCTAAAGCACTGATTCTTTTAAATGTGAATGAAGGTCCACACTTGAATAAAACAAATATGTATTTATTATTTATTATGGACAATACTCGCAATTTCAAGGAAATGTATAACCAGAAGATGGAACTCAAACATATCACTGTCCATGGATGACTTCTACACTCTTCTGAGGAGTTCAGCTTTGATGGAAATCAGAATTAAAGAACTAAGGATCTTTCCTAGGCCATTGTTTAACAATCCATGGAAAAAAGTATTATCGTTGATAGATGCTCTGCAATAATGAACAGAATCATGCTGATAACTAGAATGATACTTTTGTACAATAATTGTTTATAATGAATATTACTCTTGCTATCAGGCTGTTGTAAATATTGTATATAGTTATTCATAATATCATACACAAAATACTATGGAAAATTTATAATATTTGAAAATAAATATCATTTGAGTAAAAAAAAGTAAATGAGAATCAGACAACCTATGTAGAAGATTCTAGAGGAATGAGAAGTGTACTCATTGGTTCTCTGAGAAAATAGCTGAAGAATAGAATAGATTACGAAATTACATTAATGCAAGCACTAGTTTAGCTATTTTTGAGAACTGTCTGGACACTTATTATGGGAACAACTGTTTTGGTGTATTGGCAGGGTAGGCATTAATTCCTGTGCTTGAAATATTTGTGTGCATGTATGTCTGTATGTATGCATGTATGACCTCCAAAGAGTTTATATAATTAAACTCTACCAAGCAGAAGTCATACCTATCAATGAAAAGACAACTTTGGTGCATCACTGATGCATAAAAGGAATGCTCTTGCTGTTCTTCCTAACTTAATCCTCTAACAAAAAAAATGCAGCAGCCTCTCTATGAGACGCAGAAAGAACTTATATTACTGTTGAGAAAGATTGGGTTGCACAACCTGTTCAGTACCAGCAAGAAAATAGTTTGATGGTTATATGTTTACTTAATGATTTACTGACTGAATAAATTATTGATGTATTATTTGCTTATTTCTTAACTGGGTAAGCAAACTGTATCTTCTAAGACCCTTTTCAGTTATTTCTAAGGCTACAAGGGCAAGGGGCAAGGGTAAATGCATATATGTATGTATGCCTGTGTGTGTGTGTGTGTGTGTGTGTGTGTGTGTGTGTGTGTGTGTGTGTGTATATATATATATATATATATATATATATATACTTACTTACATAGACAGTTTAGTGCAGCCAATCAATCATCATTCTTGAGCGCTTGATGGAAACTACAGTACACAGAAAAAACATGCAAAAACAGAGAGGACAAGCAAAACTACACAGAGATAATGACTGAAAACCTGTACCACAAACCCTACAGCAACAATCTTTCCACCACACCAGTGTGTTATCAAACCATGAAAGTGTCTCTGCAATTGCCTGGTCTGTGAAACAAGATCAAGTTGGAAGGCCAAGTCCATCGAATGTCCTTCAAGATGTGGTTGTATTCACTACCTGAATGAAGCCAATTGTATGATTTGAAAACCAAAGCCTCTACCTCCATTTTTAAGAGAATTGACAACATTTTCTCATGTGGCCATAAATAGCTGTAAATGGAGCCAATGTTGACTTGTCAAAGGGGAGTGGAACCCTTTATTTGTAAGCCTTGGTCAACACTAGTTGTCAGGTGTGAAGACTGCAGCTGCAGAAATTAAAGAACCTATATCAAAATAAATTTACATTAAACAATATTACATAATTTGTTTTAGGAACTAAAATGTAACAACTTTAGTTTTCTTATTATATATTTAGGAAGAGTGTCTCGTAGGTTAAGCTTCAAAACTGTTACCTGTTAAAGCCTCCTGGTTTTCTTGAAATGCTTTTTACATTTAAACAGTAAGTTGTGAAATCATGAGGATGTTGTCAGATTATTTAAGCATTGCACCTGCTACTATTGTAAATGTTTCACTGTTGAGAATACACCATGAACATTTGTATGTAACCCAACAACTCAAAAGTGGAACTCAAGCGTATGAAAACGTAGCTACTACAACATCAACATGTTTTTACAGTGGAATATTAGCCAGACCAAACTTTATGAGGATTTTTTAGCACTTTCATTCTTTTTAATGCTTAGCACTTCATCAGTAAAACTCAAACCTTCTAATTATACTTTTAAAACGCATTACAATATTTTCACATGACCTATATTATCCAATGAAATACTGATTTCTATATATATATATTTATGCAGGACTACAGATATTACCACTATTATCTCTTTTCTCATGAGCTTTCCACCTACACTCATTGTTACTTAAATTCCCACTAGGCTTGTTTAATTAGCTGAAAAATATACCCCTAGATTTAATAAATTCCATGTAGGCATACTGTAGAGCCTACATGGAATGTTACCATGTCTGTGTGCATGATTCCTCCTTGGCAGCATGCTGTGCATGGTGCTTTGCTGAGGGAAAGCCATGGGACAAATTTATTGAATCAGTGTAGGGAATGTGGTGCTGTGTCTGCAGATGAGTAACACACTCCCTGCACTGTCCAATAAGACTATAGCAATTTAATTACTTTTTTTTTATTTTATAAAAATCATGTATGCACTGTGCTGCACAGAGCACAGCACTGCTAAGCGGTGCCAAGACACTACATATCTAAAAATAGAAATTGGATGTATTTAATTATTTAATCAAAGGTCAAGTTTAAGTGTAGCTGAGTGGGTTTGCGCGGCTCGCCAAGGTACTCAACAGTGCTTAAAGGTAGCTCAGAGGTATATGTAAATGTATAGCAGCATTCCACATGTCCATATAGCCAAATGGATAGAGTTACAGCCTTATGTGCAGTAGGTGCAGGGTTTGAATACCTGTGGGGTATATTAAGCATTTATTTTACAAATACAAATTACACTAATTATTTTTAAATCCTGATCTGCTGCTCTCAGCTAAGCTCTGCTAAGACATGCTAAGCCTTGCTAAGCACTGCTTAAACAAGATACATTTTAGCACTGCCTGGCACTGCTTGGCACTGCACAGCTGTGCTTAGGTGGTTTGCACACTGCTAAGCATTGCTAGTTTAAGCACTTCTCAGTTGAGCTGAGCTGGTTTGCATGGTGCTAAGCGACATGCCCCATTTTTACATATTGCCCAATGTCATATAAGGGTGGGAAAACAGGCTATATTAAGCCCCATAGGCAGGAATACAGCATAATCCACTTCTATTCTAGAGTTCTGACTCTGAAGTGTACAATGGCAAACATTGGAGAGGGTTAGTGATTTCAGTGCAGTGTTGGGGCATTCAGGAGTCTAGGTCATGATTGGACCCCTTGTAAAAAACCATGAGGGGCAGCTGATGCAGAGAGGTTATCAGGGCTCAGAGTGCAAGGCAGAGGCCTGGGACCAGCTGACAAAGGACCTCACCAGTGCAACTGGTATCCCCCACACAGGTGAGCAGTGTAGACACTGCCATGATGACCTGAAAATAAGAAAGGGGGCTTTCTTGGACCCCTGGGTCCAAGAATTCTGGGCTAGGAATGTCCCATATGTACGTAAATACCATTACCTGTGTTTCACCAAAATCTAATCTTGACTATCTGCTAAACTTGATATGCATAATGGTGTCCTTCTCTCCCAACAGCTGCACAGGAGAAGGCTTGCAACATCAAGGTGCATGCCGGGTGCTTGGCCAGGTTGTGCCATGAGTGTGGTGAGTTTAAATGTATTTTGCTACCTATAGTCAAATAATCAAGAAAGAGTAATGCATTAACTGTGATTAGATATATACAGTAAAGATTGTATTGCAGTGAATGTGGACTTATACCTGTACTGCAAGCTGTGTAGACTGCCAACTGTAGTACCATAAGCAGGGAAGACTAAAGCATTAACAGTAATAAACTATCATATGCAATCAAACATAGTGCAGTAACTGTGGAATTACAACTGTGTTGCAACACCTGCATAATTACAAATGGTGTGCAATTAAAACATGATATTATATCATTAACTGATTGAAGGTTTCTCTAATAAAGTATATTGTGCAATGCCTGTGTCAGTAGGGCTGCTTTTCAAGAAATCAATTATGACAACTGTTGTGCAATAAAAACACGAAATAGTATCTATACTTGCATGAAGGTATGTCTAATAAAGCCTGTTGTGCTATAGGGCTGTTTTGCAAGAAATCAGTTATTACAAGTGTTCGGCAATAAAACCAGGAAATAGCATCAGTACCTGCAGGTATGTCCAATAAAGTCTGTGTAATAAGCAGATGTTCATAGTTTTGTAAGAAATATCTTATGATAGCTGGTCTGCAACAACACATGGGGCAATAGCAATAACACCAAGGTAAACATGTACAGCAGGATTGTCTTGTTGCATGTCAGCTACAAGTATTTGGGTCTTGAGGTATGATGTTACAATCAGGTTTAACAGTGTACTAGCTGTACACTGCAAATAATAGCCCATAATGGGATATTGGTTGCTGACTTCACAGATATTTCAACACAGTAACAATGCAATACATACACCTAAATTCTATGTAGTCCTATATACATTACCTAGTATCTCTGTCATGCTTGAATGACATGCATGTGTGTTCAACTGCCACTGCAGTCAAGTATAAAACTGTACCAGTATTAACAAGTTATATTCTGGTGCCAGGTGAGCTATAGGCAAATATCAGACAGTCAGCAATCATTAGTGGCTCAGTAGCTCAGTTTGCTAAATGCTGTGTATGAAGTACATGTTTTCCGCACACAGACCACGGTTCAACTCCAGTGGTATGTAGATCTATATATTACAGTATCAGTCACTTAATGTTTACAGATATTCTCTCCACAGGAACAACAGGTAAATGGGTGAGGTAGTCATATTATGAGTACATTACTGTGTGTTTACATGTTAGAGACTGTTACAGTCATTACCAGGAATGTGAAAATACAGCATAAAAACAGAAAATAAGTGCAATAATAATAATAATAAAAGATAGAAGAAATAAAATGTGTAAGCTCAAGTATGGCTGCATTCCTGAAGTGTGTGTTAAAGGTAGCTGCAGTCAATTAATATATTTGATGCAGATGTCCTCTGCTGTCATTGCTATCTGGTTCTATCCCCATGCCTGCCAAGCAAGGCATGATAGTTAACTGTCTGTACTGTACACATACATGTCTTTCAAGTGTCATGCAGTCAAGAAATGTAATTACCATTGCATGATCCCTCTGTCACAGCTGTATCATTGACATGATTATGTAAATAGCAAAATAACACTACATCAGCCCATAGTACACCTTAGTAGTAATATAGGTACACCTGATGTGCAAGTGTTCTGTGTAACTGTGAACCCGCAATTATTACTGCTTGGCCCATCCTTTCCCACATGGATAGCTAGAGAGGTATGTACATGCTACAGCAGCTATAGGGCACTTTTACACAAAAAGAAAGGATAGACCTGTAGAGTAGATAGAAGTTCCTAGAGCAGCAGAGACCAGAAAAGACAAACTTTCCAGATTCTAAGTATTTTTTTCTGCATTTTCGACTTTTTAAGCCTTTCGATTGCTATTTCTGCCTGTTTTATTCTGCTATTACCTATTTTTACTGTTTTTAATAGCTTGAATTGTTTATTGCACTTGCTTGTTTAAGTTTTGCTTAAAAGTTAAACAACAGGCTAATACACTCAAGTGTACTAGCTTTTGATAGCATTTAGTCGAAAAACACAGCATTTATTGTATTTTCTGCCTTTCTGAAAAAAACTTGAAAGAAAAACAAAAAAAATACTCTTGTTTTCCATACTTTTCTAATAGTTTGTTCCAGTGATCAGATTTTGCTGATCCCTGGGCTTTGTCTTGGTTCCTGTTTTCTCCATTTTCCTTGTTTGGTCAAGGGGTAGTTTCTTTACTCACTAGTGGGAGTAGGGAGTAGTGAGCTGCCTGTTTGTCCTCAGAGGAGTGGTTTAAGGCAGTAACTTGTAGTTTATTGGCCATTTTGGGTCATTTCCTGTCTTTTCCAGCCCCCTGCTATAAAGCACGCTTTAGCGCACATTAGCGCGATTTAGCGCGGAGCTGCCACTGTTGCACACTAGGGCAGCGCCGGTTAAGCAGGTTTAAACTATTCGACCTACCTAAAGTCCACTCATCAAATTTTCCCTTAAAACTACCTTCCTCGAACTATACTACTGACCTAATCAGCGTATCCTATAACTAAAAGATCATCTCTACTTGACTCCAAGTAGACTATTCTCTATCTGTTAAACCTAGCACTTGCTCCTACAGTACTTATTACCTTGATACGGCACTCAAGTCATAGATAGTACCCCAAAAGGCAACCCCCATTTCTCGGTCACCCACGTCCCCGGAATCTTTTTAAAGTTTTTTTTTTGTCTATCCTTCTAGCATGTCGAGGGATCAGTTGCTAGTGTCCTCTCCTGCTCAGCTGGTGAACCTGGGAATATTGAGGCAATGCTACAATTGCCTCATGTACACAGACAACCCTCTCCTCCTCCCACAAAACACAAATACATGCGAGAGATGCAACTATACGGCCAAACTGGAGGCTGAGCTCTCTCAACATAGGACTGGCAAGACCAGTCAGGAGGAGAAGGTTACCACACACACTATAGACCCAGTCTCACATAGTACCATTACAACCTCAAATCATACACATAAACACACAAAGACATACTCGGAGGCTCTGATCAAAAATCTACCAAAACAGCAGAGGCCACCTAAGCAGACACCCAAACAACCACCACCTCAGAACACAACACCTGCAACACATAGACCTCACAGTCAGAGTGTCAAACAGTCACAGCCCTTAAGGCCAAACACAATGCCAGACACACTAGTCATTGGTGACTCCATAGTCAGACACACTGACGTCCCGCTCACCAGACTGAGTAAGGAGAAGGTCACAGTAAGCTGCCTGTCGGGCGCTAGAATCCGCCACATAACGCAAGCACTCAGGTCTCTCAACAGCAGGTACAAATATGACTCAGTCATTGTCCACGCTGGTGTAAACGACCTGAGACGCACTCCTTGGACTACATGAAAAGAGACATTGAGGAGCTCTCTGATTATATAGCCCAGGCAGGTATGACCCTGACCTTGAGCAGTATCCTACCTTCACCAAGAATGATGCCACAATACAGAGATAAGATGATCAGCTTTAACAATTGGCTTAAACACTGGTGTCATTCAAAGGGGATCCAGTGTCTGTCTGCCTGGGATGACATGCTGGACAAGCCACGCTGCTTCAAGGGACGGCTTGCACCTGTCACCCTGGGATTCCGGATATTGGCAAAGGCTCTTGCCACCCCATAGTGCCTTTTTAGGCAAGGCTCAAATTCTAAACCTACCACCCTAGAACACAAAAAGGAAAAAACTAAGGGTAATGCTGCTCAATGCCAGAAGTCTAAATCTCAAAATGCATGCACTCGAGGCCCTTCTCAGTATGGAGAACATCGATGTCTGTGCTGTGACAGAAACCTGGTTCAAGGCTCCTGAGAGCACCCCAGCGCTATCAGGTTTTACCTCATATCATGCGTTCCGGCCCCAAAATCCGGACAATACCAAGAAAGGAGGGGGGGGGGTATCCATATTCATCAAGGACACCCACACCTCAAGACTTGTGGCAACGCACGATGCATCGGAGACCATCCAGGTGCAATTAACCATAGGCAAGACTGCTCTGCAAATTGTAGCATGTTACAGGCCACCCTCACAAACTCAGGAACCTCACATGGCCTTCCTGAAAACACTAGAGGGGATAAATGTATCACCAAACACCATCATACTAGGTGACTTCAATTACCCTAATATAGACTGGGAACACTACTCAAGCCCAAACACCCTAGCCCAAAAGTTCCTTGAATTCATAAACTCAAATGCCATGGAACAACTAGTCACCATCCCCACAAGAGGAGATAACATACTTGATCTCATCATCACAAACATGGGAGCACAATGTTCAACACCAGAAGTATACCCCTCACTGGTGAGATCAGATCACAAACTAATCTCGCTGGAGGTCCTCATCCCACCCCCACCTGAAATAAAAAAGACCACAGTAAAAAACTTCTCAAAAGCCGACTTCACACTTCTAAAGACTAGTGTGGTCTCCTTTAAGGCCCCGAGCAGTGGAAAACAGTACTCAAGCCGCTGAATCACTTACAAATGCCTTCTACCAACACCTGCAGGACTGCATGGATAAGGCAATCCCAAGCAAAACAAAGACTCTTTGTACCAAAGGCAAGCGTCCAGTCTGGTGGACCCCAGCCATAAACAAACTCTACAACAAAAGGAGGAAGCTACTACAAGATAGAGCAAAATCCTTAAAAGGTAAGACACCCTTGATCACTATAAGTAAAAAACTAAGAGCTCTCATAAAATCATCCAAAGCAAATTTCGAGAGAAAAATAGCTAAAGACTCAAAAGACAATCATAAGGCCTTCTTTAGCTATGTTAGAAACCTGGGAGGAAACTCCCAGATATGCTCAGAACTAGTTCAAAATGATGTGAAGATTACTGATCCTACAGACATTGCCAACATACTGGCTGACAGGTTCAGTGCAAACTCCCCCCCCCCACCAAAAGGAGAGATATCTATACCAAACGATTGCAGCCCCCCAACATCTCTAACGCCCAAGTGAGAACTGCTCTCTCCAAAGCAAAAAACACAGCATCCATGGGACCTGATGGTGTCCCCGGCTGTGTTCTCCACGAACTCAATGAGGAATTAAACCCACAGCTAGGACAGCTGTTTAATCAAAGTCTTACCTCTGGATACGTACCCAGGGAGTGGCGCACTGCAACTGTGGTCCCACTGCACAAAGGCGGTGCCTCCACCGACCCTGGAAATTACCGCCCATTAGCTTGACAAGCCTTATCTGCAAAGCCATGGAGAGGATCATAATGGACCTCATAAATAAAGACATAGGAATTTGCAGACTTTGGATCCAACCCAGTTTGGCTTTGTCAAAGGCAGATCATGCCTTTTAAACTTGGTTGACTTTTTGAAACAGTCACCAAAGCCATTGATGAGGGAAAGGCAGTCCATACAGCCTACCTCGATCTGGCTAAGGCCTTCGATACAATACCCCACTCGGGTATCATTGAAAAACTCATCAGCTTAAATGTTAACCCATACATCACAAGATGGGTTGCAAACTGGCTGAGTGACAGAACCCACAGGGTCAGAGTTGCTGGCGCCATGTCAGACTCAAAGCCTGTCACAAGTGGTGTCCCACAGGGCTCAGTCCTGGGCCCACTCTTGTTTGGCATCTACTTTTCCGAGTACAAGCAAACACAGGAGGGTTATGGCTGACAAAGTTTGCAGATGACTGCAAACTGGGCGCCATAGTAAAACACATCTGACACAGATATCCTTCAGAAGGGTCTCACAGAAATGGATAACTGGTGCCAGAGCCACGGACTAAAGTTAAATGCCAAAATGCATAGTCATACCCTTCGGGAAAAACAAGGTTACCCCTAGCTACCAAATAGGTGGCAATCCACTGACCACAGAAGAAGTTATCAGGGACCTGGGGACCCAGGTTGATAGTAGTCTGTCATTCGACACCCATGTAGCTAAAGTAGTTAGGAAGACCTTCTACATTGCCCACCTTATCATGAAGGGATTCTCATCTAGATCAAGGGAGGTCATAGTCTCCCTTTACTCATCACTCATCAGACCAATGATTGAGTACAATGCCCCATTCAGAATGTATCTGACCCGACACTTGCAGCAGCTGGAGAGGCCACAAAAGTTCCTCACCAAAAGGATAAAGGGTCTCAAAAATCTGTCCTATGCTGCCCGACTGAAAGAACTCCAGCTCTATTCAGTCGCCACGCTTGCTCAGAGGTGACCTTTGCCTAACATACAAGGCCATGTCAAACCCAGATTTGATGAATATGCTTCACCTCAAAAAATCTAGATCCATCAGAGCCACAAGGGCGGGAGACTTAAACTTCGACACGGCTATTAATAGGACATGCTGGAGGGATAGATTCATCACCCAAAGACTCCCTATGCTGTGGAACAAAATCCCGGTACATGTGAGGCAGAGCACCTCGCTGGCCTTGTTCAAGAGAAATCTTGACCAATGGATGGGAGATCGCAGATATACCCCAGGGATTACCTCAGTGTCACTGCTCGACAGAGGCACAGCAAAATAATGGGTATAGTCCCCCATACTAAAGGGGTGGCGTAAGCCACAAAACGATGGGCTAGGCTTGTAAATGCCCTCGGGCAGATAGCCTAGTATGAACCTATGAACCTATGAACCTAAGTACTGTTGTCAACTATGTAGCCTGAAATGGTATTAATGCACTGTATTTCTCTCTCTCCCCACCTCTTATCTTCAAATATTTATTATTGTTACTCATTGGTTACTGTTTGCTATTAACATATGTTGTTACATAAACTTTATTTTGGGGCATGTGTTTTATTATTGTTATGTATTAAACTGGTTGCATATTAACATATTATGTTGAATCACCTATTCTGTTGGCCTTATCTCATAACTGTTACTGTCAGGCTGTTAATATACTGACTGTTCTTTTATTTATTGTTGAATTTCACATAATATGCATTGAAATGTAATGGGGTTATTTCCAATGTTCTGGCATGCTGTTATTACTAACAATGATTTTGTTCATAGCTAACCTAAATATATTGCTTCACCTCCATAATCATGGCATGTCAGGGTAGGCTGGTTCATGCTGATCTGGCAACCCTACCTCTGCTGGTCGTGGCACCGAGTACCAGTGCATCTGGGACCCAAGCTGTTGGTGACCCCTCTGCTAGCCCTGCACCACCTTTGGAAGGAACTGATTCACAGAATGGGGCCTATCCCCCACTGGGAATGGTGGCAGGCAGGCCATCAGCCTCTTTTATTGAATGCCAGCCATGGTGGGCAGGATTCCTCAAAGAAGCTATGACCAATGCCTAAACTAGCTTGAGGGCAGACTTGACAACCTAGCAGGGCCTGCTAGCCCTGGTCTCCAGCACAGCCACCTTCAGGGCAGTGAAAGAATAATGTGGACCGCCCATGTGTGGGGTCCTCATTCACACAGCTGCCATCTGGAGGCACATGCTACTCGGATTCCACAACATCCTCCCTATCCAAGATGTTTACTCCATCATGTGTCACAAGCCACCCCTGTCCACTGTATTGCCTGTCTGCAATTGCATCCTCTCCTACCCAACTTACCTCCCCACATGTACCTATATCCCTTCCCCAACATTCCACTCTTTACTTATTAAAAAAAAAGGGGCATCTGTCCCACAAAATAATTATCCCCCCATGCATAGCTCACCATTTCGCACACATGTCCATTGGACCCAACTAATTTGGTCCAATTGGCCTGACAACACATTTATGTTGTCCTCACCCATCTTTTTGGAGTTTGAAAGTTCAAATTCATCCTCCAAATCTGTCAAAATGCAAACTGTTGCTGTATAAGAAATGGAAAGCTATGGTCCTTCCCTGCACACATCCCTACTTGCCTTTCACTATGTTTTCCCCCTGCTTGCCCCCATTTCACCACTGTCCTATCATCCCCTTTTTTCTTTTTAAATTTTTAGTGTGGGTTTGTGTGCAGCTAAATTGTATGCCACAATGCGGCGCATCAAACAAACCTGCTCAAATTCACTTAAAAGTGCTTTAATGTGCCTTAATGATCTTATATGTTTCTCATGGTGTTAGGCATATGTACATAATAATTATCCCTGCCAAGGTTTGGACCCACATTCCTTTCAACTACAGCCAACTGCACTAGCCCATTAGGCCATGCAGATCTTAATTAAAGCAAGTATTTTCAGGAAAACATACTGAGTGCCACTGACAGACTGCAGTTGAACCTAATGGGAAAAATGGGAGTGTACCTTGGACTCTGATGAAAAAATACACCAGTAGACAGCCAAATAAATATTAATGGCAGTACATTAGGCCTGTGATAACAGGTAAATGTTCACTTTTATCTGTAACATCTTTAAACACACCTGCTAAGCTATCAATGGCACAGTACAGATCTACCTGAGAAAGCCGAAAGCTGAGAACACCAACAATGAAATACCCGACCCCAGAACACCAACAATGCAGAAATTCAACAATTCACAATCCTGACAAACCATAACCCCGACAAAACACAACGCCAGCATATACAGACATCTGCAGTCACTCCGGAATCAAAACACAGTAACTAACTAAAAACAAAAGAAAATTAACTTGCCTTCACGAAGCTAGTGCACCCCTGTGGGGACGTGGGGAGCTCTGCCCCCACACCCCCCATAACTTTAATATACCAACTCCAAAATCGCACTACAGTGCAGAAATGCTTGTCTTGTTTGTCGGTGTTTTGCGTGTTGGGGTTTCCTGTTGTCGGCTATTTCAACTGTCGTCCTTCTGGTGTCGTTCATCTCATTGTTGGTCTTCTGGGATGTCGGCCTTATCAGATAGACCCCACAGTGGATCTACCTGAGAAAGCTGAAAGCTGAGAACACTGACAATGAAACATCTGACACCAGAACACTATCAATGCAGACATCCAACAATTCACAATCCCGATAAACCATAACCCCGACAAAACACAACACCAGCATATACAGACATCTGCAGTCATTCCGGAATCAAAACACAGCAACTAACTAAAAACAAAATAAACTGAACTTACTTTCATGAACCTAGCATGGGGGCTACGTCAGAACACTGACAATGCAGAAATCCGACAGTTCACAATCCTGACAAACTATAAGCCCGACAAAACACTTGTTCAAAACACTATGTTCAGCTGGGACCCTGCTGCAGAACAACTGCCTATAAAAGCCATGCACATACCAATGGATGTAGACAATGTGTGTCACAGCTGTATGCATGCACATTTATCTGGCAAGTACACCTGCTGCAGCACTGACTCAATAGCTCAGTCTGTTAAATGCCTTGCATAGAGAACATTTTGCCACACACAGTCCTGGTATCAAATCTAGTGTATTGCACTTCAATTACATTGTTGTGAACACAGCAAGTAATGACTGACTCATGCAATTTTAATCCCCATAAGTTATTGTTACTGAATTATCAGCTACCCAGTTTTGCAAGTCAAAGGCCTTCAGGTAGGGACAATAGTGCACACATTTGGATAGCTTAACTATATTCTGCCTACTACTCTGCTATAGGCACTGTTACATAACAGATGTACTCTAAGCATATGCCTTGATCTGACTGTAATGGGTATCCTTACCATGGTTCTCCTGTAACAATAGGGGTGACACAGCTTTGGCAGTTACACATAGAGCTTGCAGGCCTCCAAAGTGTTCACACTCCCCCCATTTTGTCCTAGGCTGCTGTAGCTGCAGCCTGTTGCATACATGACTGTATGTTAAGGTAGCTGCTACAGAATGAACATACCTTCCAACCTCCTATATTAAGGGATCTGGACACAACCATACATAAAGGAGGGGGCAAAAGCCAGAGATAGGTACATGTTTCACAGTTTGCCCTTACAAACATAGTAAGTGGATTGAATAGCAGCTACTGCATTACCATACATATTCTGATGATTATGAAGTGTGACACTCACATGTTCTCTCCCCCTTCTGACCTCAACCCACAGTGTTTTCCAGTGACTTTCCAGATGGCCACACTGTCATGGGACACTGAGCAAACATATGAGGCAAAACTGTGGACATACTACATACACCTCTACACTGGACAGTATCTGTACTTACCCTCTGTGGCGCTGTAGTCTCCACACCTCAATAATGTCTAGCTCAAAAACTTGGAAAGGGGACAAGGCCTACCTCAAGGCCTTATATATTGCACTGTGGTGCCATGTCATTGGCTCATGACAGTGCAGTTCAGCTGTGTTGGATGCAATTAGCAAGTCTGAGCCACATATTGGTGCAAAGGCAATTACCTGTTAATAAGCATTACCTACAAAAGGCAAGCAACTGCTTATAGGGAACAGGTGTGTATGTGTCTTTACTCACACAGACAGTGTATTGGCAAAGCATTTGCAGGTAAACCTTTCAATAAAAGGAATAAATCACTCTACCAGGTATGTACTACATTTCCCCATAAAAAGGGATGCAGATGGGAGGATGGAGGTGGGGGGGTATAGGGATTAAAACAGTAAGCTTGTATTAGATCTATGATACTGACATGGCAGTGATAATCTGCTGTCCAACACCTACAGGCATACCTCTCAATTGTCCCTGCTTTGAGTCACATCTCTGCTCTGTCCCTGTCCATCCTGTCTACAGTGGTTGGCTGTTATAGTAAAGATAGTGGATTACACATAAGACATAGTGACACTAAGTAAGGGTGTGCACTCATGTAACATCAGCCTATAGACTGCAGTTTACCTCCTCTCAGTTTGTTGATGTCACACATACATAGTACTAACATTGTAAAAGTTTACCTGATGTACTCTGGCTAAGTGCCTGTTTCATGAACATTCATATCTGTCTGTTTGAGAGCTATGCCTAACATACCTCTCAACCTCCTACAGTAAGACATCGGGACAAAGACATATTTAATGGTGGGACAAAGGCCCAAACCCAGTGACAGACTATACATATTGGCCATGCAAAGTAAGACTGTGATTAGAGTAACAGATATTACTTGTCTGAGGGGTCTGATGGGTGACAGATTCTCTGTCAGTTTTCTGACAGCAACCATCACTCAGTGGACAACCATTTGTCGGACATGTATATGTTTGTGCAAGATGAACCACAGCTATGAGGCAAACATGGTGGCACTCTACAAACATCTGCATAGTTGAGATATATGATGCCAACAGTGAACATATACGACAGCAGGTTTGCATTGCTGTCTATCATTGTGGCATACTGGTATGGCCAGACTGTCCCCATATAGTTGTTGAAATAGTACATTGCTATTTCTCTGACAGTGGCTAGCCATGTCACATATTAGTGGGTATTTGCCTGTAGGGAACATACCACATTACACTGCATTGATGGCTCTAGAGACATACCACACAATCTGTCCCAGCACACAGGGACATTACCAGTATTGCTACTATCTTGGTGTTAGCCACACATGTAGTGTTTTGCCAAACTGTGGGGTATGACATGTGAGGGAACAGTAGATAGTGCAAGCCATTATGGGTGTGTAGGGTGTGTACATAGTAAACATCCATGTATCTGGTCCTGTAATGTGTTTTCCTCTTGCTGTATTGCAGGAATGATGTATCGACAGAGATAGCCTCCGTTTTCATCTGCAGAAAATTATGCTATACTGGATGCCCTCAGACACAACCATTACATTCTGCTGTCAAGGGGGTCACACAATCATTAACAGTAGGCAGTAGTGTGGACTGACCTTGTGAGGGCTGTTAATGATATTGACCAACAGGACAGGACCTACGAGCAGGTTTGACACCAGGCCACAGACATGGTCAATGCCGCACATCAAAGGGCAGCTGCTGTTGCCAGAAATCATGCTGCCCTTGGTGGAGGGACTGCAACAGAACAATCACTCTTAACCACAGAGAAATTCCTGGTGAACCTAGAATCAACCCACAGCTCTCAGCCAACCACCACACCATACATCCTGGAGGTGGGTGCCACAGCATCCACATCAGACGAGCATCCAAGTAAGCTGACACTGTTCACCAGTGTAACGGTGTAATACATTTGCAGTTATTGTGGCAAGCTCTACAGACCAGTACATGTGTGTCAGGTGTATCTGTATTGGGGGGGGGTTGGCTTTTCACCACATTTGTGCACACATACTCAAAATTTCAACAATATAGCCAGTATCACAGTAGCTACTGTACATGTGGATATACATACATATTACCTTGTAACACTGCAAGATTTGGTGTTGATGACAATACCTCTCCCTCAACTTTTCATGGGTATGTCAGGTGTGGCCAGAGTTCATGGTCCTATACCTGGTATGTCCCATACTGTTGTTTTTGCCTGATCAGATATACCCTATGAATGTTAAGTGCTGCTATTTTGCCTTTTTCACAAGTGTTCTGCTTAGCTAGAGTAGAATAATTGTATATTCCATTTCGGAGCAGTTAACTACAGTGCATAGTCTAGAGAATGACAGGTGTGTATTTGTACAAACATTAACATGTTTGCACTTATAGTTATGGGCAACTATGCAGCCTGCTATATGAGGCAATTACTCTAAGATGCCAATTCAGACACAACAGACAGAAGGTACATACCTGAGGCAGTGGTAGTACAACTGGCATACCATTGTCAAGATAGGTGTATTGGGTTTTATGTGTAGTTCTGTCACATACACTGTTATATTGCTTACCTCACAGGTGTATTGAACTGGAAACATTACCCATATGTAGGTAACATGCATGTTATACAGGGCCTGGGTTGTCTGTGTATGTTGCTGTGGGTGTGTGTGTGTGTTGTGCATGGGATGAGATGATGTGGGACATGTATGCAGTTGCGGATCCTCATCTGTATGAGTCTGTGTGGAATACCATACATAATAGTTCAGGTGATAATGTACTGCTTTTGTCTTGCTTCTCACAGGTGAACAGGGGGTGGAGTCTGTCCCCCCTCACAATCTGATGTCAGTGCCTCATTGGACTCTGATGATGGTGGCCATAGTGAGGCACAGGTGGGGCTGTCAGTGGCTGAATCTGTCCAAGAGGTTGACATCCCTCTTCTGCCCCCATTGTCCCCACACACAGTCAGTATGCCCACACATACCCAATCACCAGAGGCCACAGATATTGGACAGTCAGAGGGTGGCGACATTGTATAGGACAGTGTGAGACCTATGGCGTCAGTGAGTGTAGACACGGGCCATAGTCACACAGCTATTGAGGTCCAACACAGGCATATAGACAGAGGTTTTCAAAGGAGGACTGCTGTCCATCCACCCATCCACTTCCTATTCGGAGGTGTCACATCATGGTTCACTGGCTGCATGTTTCAGGCTGTCATAGAGGCACAACCATGAGCTGAACACAACATCAGGTGGATGCATCAGGTTATGGGTGCAGCACAGTCTGACATCCATGACTGCCTCCACTGCATTGATGTTGCCATGGAACATTTCACTGATGTAGTGGACAGACAGTAGGCTCAGACAGTGTCTGTCTTTGAGCTCCTATTGTCTGTGCTGGAAAATGTGGTTGGGGTTGGGCATTGGACACGTGGACATAGGCCAGCAACACCATCTGCTGGGAGTTCATATGGCAGTGCACACTCACATTCTCGTAGTGACAGTACCTCCAGTGCTACAGAGGGAGGTGTGCTGTCCACACCACGATGTGGCAGGCCATGGGCACATGGTTCTGGGTGGTCCCATGGGGACACAGGCCCAGCAGACAGCTGTCAACATCAGGTACTAGCACTGTCTCTGACCTTGGGCATGGTGCTGCCCATGCTACTCGTGGAGAAGACAGTTCCCATGTTCGTGACTGGAGAGGGTGAACTGTCCACTCTACCATGTATAATCCACAGCAGTCCAACATATGCACATGTAGGGATAGCACTGAGCTTGACTGTGTACACACACACTCCAACACCACTGTCACATGCAAGTCACATACAGTACCTCTCCATAACCTATGTCACCAGCACCCCTTTCTGACTGACACACATGCTGTCAATTGTTTGGCACAGGCTAGGCCTCCAGCACCATCACACCACACCCTGTGCATGTGATGATACCTGTGCCACATCCCTGCATTTCATGGCATCAATGCAGGGGCCTGCATCTATGTGTCTGATGCACAGGGTGAATATATAACTTTACATGTGTTTGTGTAGTGCAGTAGTGTTATGCCATGGCAGTTGTTGTGGTCCACAACAGGTACTGTATACTGGTATGTCATAAGTACACCTCAAATGTTGTGTATCATTGTTGTCTGATGGTGCACTGGTGGTACTATTACAGAACAACAGGTGTGTCATGAAGCTTTGTATGTTTCTGTCCTAGAAGTCTGAGTGGTGCAACTATGGACACATGGTGGAAAAACAGCAGCACAGGATGGGAAGGCAGCACAGCAGAGATATGACATCAACAAGGTATGCCAGCATATGTGCATGGCTCCCTAGGTGCATATGTGTAGAAAATTGTGTCAGGAACAATGGGTACAGTCATCATCATCATCATCGTGCTTTCATACCCTATGACACACTCTACTACCCTTGATACATGTCACCTGGGTAGTCTGCACGTGCAACTGTAGATGGTGGTGGACATCAATTATGCTTATGTAGAGGAGGGCAAGTTAGAGCCAGCATCTAATCCCAGGGCCATAAAATGCATAACCAATGCACAGGTGGAGGCCATATCAGCATGTCTCTAGTGCTGTCAGGGTACATATGTACACACACACAAGTTGCATACTGTGAGAGTCGAACCCCTTACCTATCTAGCATTACACATTTTAGTTTCCAGTACTTATCGCATGTACCATGTTGTTTATTTGATTATACACTGTCAGCCAGTGCTCTTAAGGTGGATGACATCAGCAGGCCTTGTAATGGAGGTCAGCAGCTAGTCAGTGGGCATAAAATACATAACCATTGTACAGAGATAGCCCAAAGGGGCTTGTCTGATGCATTTCATGGGGATATATTTACACACACACACACACACACACACACACACACACACACACACACACACACACACACACAAGTTGGATGCTGTGAGAGTAGAACCCCTACCTATCTGGTATTGGACACTATAGCTTACAGTACTTATTGCATGTCCCACACTGTTCATCTGATAATACACTGTCAACCAGTGCTCCTAAGGTGGATGACATCAGCAAACCTTGTAGAGGAGGTAATTTAGAGGTCAGCAGCCAGTCACTGGGCCATAAAATGCATACCATTACATGGATACAAGCCATATGGGCATGTCCATAGTATTTTGAGGGGTTATTGTGATCCTCACATAGAGTGGGAAGGTGTGGTATTAGAACTCCTACCTGTCTAGTATTACACACTACAGCTCACAGTACCTGCCGCATGCACCACAGGTTATGTCTGTTGTATATGTTGCTGCAGGCACATTATTTGTGGAGTATGCAAAGTGGCCTTGTGTTAGACAACATGTGTGGCCTGCAGAGTGATACTGCTTGGTACTGATAGTGTATGTAGTGTGCTATGGGTGGGATGCCTGGTAATATCCCTGCTATGTGTGTACACATAGTCTGGCCATATGCTGTTTGCAGTTTGATAAACAGACATGTGGCCAGGGACAATATGGCTTTGTCGAAGGACTCTGTTCCATCAATCGTACATTACACCATCTATGTAGCTATGTTTCTCTGCACAGTGACAGCCCACAGGCTCAGAGGTCAGTGTAAGAGTGGATTATGTGTTGTTGCAGCCTTGGTCTGATGCCATGGAACAGCTGTTATGATGTGTATGTGCAGATAACCCCAGCATTCAGGGGTATATGGGAACATTCATACATCCCTGTTCATATATATATCAATGGTGTATGACAGGGTTGTCTCCTTAAATGTAGTTATGCGTGTCAGTAATGTAAATGTGTTCCATAGAAGTATATGGGGAGTCTATGTATCTTTGTACTTTATATAGCTATATATACATTCTGTTATCATATATATATGTGCCACATACTGATAGAAACACTAATTAAACATGAGGGGGATAGGGTGAGATAGATATGTATATGGAGCTGTATGTATGTACAGACATATTTCCACATAGCAGGTCTTTGTGTGATAGAGGCAACAGACTTGGGCTAAAGTTAGCTAAGTGTAGGTACATGGCCAGTGTGATGGATAGTACTTACAAGCTGACTCCAGGCCAGAGCTATCTGTACCCAAGTCTGGGATTATTGTGTGCTGCAGGCAATTGGCTGCTGCACCTGTTACCACAGTACTGCAGTTGCCTGATATTGTCCAAGGCATTGCCCAGCTGTTTGCTGACCTTAAAATGTGACTCAAACTTCAGAACTGTAGAGAGCTTTACAGACTGTCCAGACTTTTGCCACATATTTTTGGCCAGTTTCATATAACATTGTTATTTTCTGGAAAATTAGTGGCAAAAATGAGTGGCAAATCAGTCAAGATTGCAGTAAAGTAATACTGACAGATATTTCAGTTTCAGACTCCATGCAGAGCAGGTGATTTATGTGAATGCAGGATCTGTTATTATATCCACAGTCTATGCTTGTAGGAGCAAGTATGTAAAACATGTCCCAAGTTGTGGTCTTTGGTCCCACTTTTATTCACTGTATTTCAACAGATTTCCTGCTGTCAGAGGTTGAGAGGTATGATGTGACTGGGGTACATAATGAAATACCACACATAGGGTGATAGTCTGCATATCTCTCCCTGTACATGTTTATGCAGACTGTCCAGCATTTTACCCCATATCTCTGCTGTGTTCCTCATACATTTGTGGTTTCACAGTGCTATACTGTACATTAGTCAATGACTTGTTGTATCTACTGACACATTTAACTGATGGCCTTTACATCCTGCAGCTAATGTGACCTGTTGCAGCCTGCTGTTAAACTAGCCACCTGCTAGGTTACTCAGAGTGTGTATCATGTCTGTCTGTAGGTATGGTCCTTTGTGCCCCCAGTCACTCTGTCTTTGTCCAGCTTTCTTGCAGTACCAGATTGAGGGGTTATGACAGTCTATGGGACTACCTCCATATGTGTACCTCACATGTAAAAGATGTTGGATGCTGTTAGATTTGAACCATCAACACCATCACACACGCTATTGTCCTTGGCCCACTGAGTCATACCGGCCACCAGGCAGAGAAGTTTCCTCCCTGACGCTATCAACAAGATAGGGGAATGTTCTGATCTGCTGGTATATCATTGCAGACTTACTGTTACAACAGTTGTATGGCAACATTGATGTGTTTGGGCTGTGGGATGACCAGTCTATTCTCTGCTGTCCTGTGACCTCACTGTTTGGCAATTCCCTGGACTACTGTAGTGGAATATCCAGCCATGTGGCTTAATGGCTAATATGGGACACATACTAGTGACCAGAGTACCTTTTGTCCCAAGTGTCTGTTAGATCTGTGCAAGTAGCCCAGTATCCCAGTATAGATCTCTGAAAGTATCCCAGTAGCACACTATATATAGACCACTATATTCCCTTGCATACATGCGGCAGGTCCATACATATGTTACCATATTATAGTACCCCATTGCAAGTGGTGTACAGGCAAGTGACTTACCTTTCGAATGCAGCAGTTGACAGGCCTGTAGTTTGGGGCTGCCTCTGTCTGATGCAGGCTGTCCACAGCCAATACATGGTGAGGTACAGGTTGTGTGGCCTAGCTGGCATAATTTTTACTAATATGTATGGGAGTCAGAGTACCGTGTCAGTTGCTAGGGCACTAGGTTGTTAGTGCATGTGTTATGCATTGTCCCTTGGCCAAGGCCAGGGCATATTGGGCATGCCTATGTCTGCCTACAGGGACAGCCTCAGAGGGTTTCTCCTGCGAGTCCTCCTGTGGCTGCGGCTGTGGTGACCTAGGCACAGGTGGGGGGCTCTATATCCCTTCCCTTTGCTGATCCTGCTGCAGTTATTTCTGCAGGATCATATTGTGTAGCATGGCACATACTGTGAACATTTGTGCACATGTGGCTGGAGAGTACTGCAAGGCTCCACAAGATATAGTGAGGCACTGGAACCATGACTTCAACAGCCCAAACACATGCTCTATGATGTTCCTGGTTTGTGCATGTGCCTCATTATGGCATTCTTCTGTGGGTGTGTGTGCATTTCTAATGGGTGTCATCATCCACAGTTCAACTGTGTAGCCAGTATCCCCAAGTAAATGGCTGTGTGGGATATCCCCTAGCAAACATCTGGTACAGCTGTGATATGTGCCAGATATGTGAGTCATGATAACTGCCAGGGCTGCCAGCACACATATTCATGATAATGCCCTAGGCAATGGTCACAACCTGGTGGTTGATGGAATGGTACCCCTTGCGGTTGATGTAGATTCTACCCTCTTCACCATGGGGGTGCCTTCATGTGTACATGAGTGTAATCTATGGCACCCAGTACCTCAGAGTAGTGTGCTACACAGTAGAAGAGTCGTATACTGCTGGCCCTCTCCTCAGGGCTGTGGGTAAGATAAATGTGCTCACTGGCATGTGGTTGCATGACATCCAGGAACTGGTGGAGTACCCTAGACGCAGATGCCTGTGAGAACCCCATGATGCCCTCAATTGGTCTTTGAAAGGGACCTTTAGCTAGTATCCTACGTGCTTTACATACCTTTGTTTCCACTGGGATGGTCCCCCCCTTCTGTTGGCTCTGGGTCTGAGTTGAGGGCGGCAGAGGTCACTGAGTTGTTGTAGCATGTCCCTGTCCATCCTTTAGCACTCTACAATCTCCAGCTTATGTAGCTCCTGGTATGTTACCTTGGGCCTGAACACTCTTCTCCTTCTCAGTCTAGGCTTATGGTCAGCATCAGCAGCAGCTGTACTGACCTCAGCATCTAGCACATACACATATAGCAGACTTGCAGCAGCCCCTAGCATTCTGTAGGTTAAAATTCCCAAGTCTGTACTCCAATGGTGCAGAGTATGGGGAAAAATCAGATTGTAAGGTGTATGCATACTATATAGTGCTCTGCTGTAGGTTTACTCTGTGTGATTAGCTAGCTATGATGCATTCCACCTGCCAAGTACGTCATTAAGGGGTTTAATGGTTTTAATTTAAGTGTAACAGGGCTCATCAGTAATTAATACCTCATTGGCTTTCTCAGCCATTTTTTTGAAAGCCTTCCTTTGCTGAGCACTGCAGCATGCAGGGTAAACCCATCTCGCAGAGGTAAACAAGTCTTAGCAGTGAGCACACACTCCTCCATGGAAGGCATGCTCAGCACAGCTGCGGGCCACACAAACATGAACAAACATGCTCAAACCCACTGAAACACGTGCCCTAAGGTAAATAAAGCTTAGTATTCACCAGACATTCCCCGTGCTGAGCAGAGCGGTGTGCCGCGCAAACAGGCACCGCTAAGCTCCAATGCACTTAAAGGTTTGCAGACACACCCCTTTTGATGTCGTCTACCTCTTCTGTGGACACCAAAGTAAATCTGTGCCTACATGGATGGGATCTGTGGACACAAATACTCATTTCTGCTATTCAGTAACCCAAGCTCATTTACATACAGATCTGTGCAGAGTTCCTGGTAAATACCCAGATTCGGGCCCTATCTCATTAGCAACCACAGCAATCCTACATTGTACATACCTCACACAGGGTTCTGCAATGCATTACTGTTACATACTCACAAATTCTGTTTTTTACAATATTTTTTTTTTCCATAATGGCAAGTTTGTGCACTGCAGTGCACTGGGCAAACATACCAATGGTATTAAAAATATATATATTTTACATCATTTTCCATACTGTTTTGGACACGCACTGCTTACTTTTACACATATCTGTGTCCTCTATACTATTTCTGCCAGTGTAACTCCACTTATACAGCCCCTGGTGTAATTTTATCTTCCTGTACATGGAATCCTTCTGTGTACATTACAGACAGCAGCATGGGCTCTGCATGCCTGCCTATCTCCTTTCTGGATTGCTTTACCTGCCTGATTTGCATGCATTTCACCTGGTTGTGAGCTGATTTGCATGCCACAGATACTCCCATATTTACATGCTTATGCACGCTCCTCAGCTCCCTTTACTGTATCACACATCTGCTTACTTTCATGTAAGTAGTGTGCCACTATTCCTACATGGAAAATAAGTCTGTGTAGGCTTTATTAAATTCCCCCGTAGACAAGTCTCTATTAATGTCCTCTTCTTTCTCTTCCTGTAATGTGCAGCTTTTCATAATATTTTATTTCTGAATGTTCTCTGATAGTAAGTTTGAAAGTAATT
The DNA here is from genome assembly GCF_019279795.1 of Protopterus annectens. NCBI lineage: Eukaryota > Metazoa > Chordata > Ceratodontiformes > Protopteridae > Protopterus > Protopterus annectens. The sequence continues at coordinate 1,155,989,028 of NC_056729.1, read as the reverse complement.
CTTGGAACACTTTTCTTAATAATGCTAAAACCTTGAAGCTATGACTACCAAGAACTGTTTTCACTTAGCAGAAAAGTCAAGGAAAAATTAAGTTCAGCTATGTGGAGCTTTGTAAATGTTAGTCCTTCTGCCTCTGTGAGAAAATAATGATATGTACTTTAAGTCGGGCAGCTCGGGTTAAAATAATGGATACTTGCTCAGGAGTAATATACAGAAATGATATAAGAAGAAACTATCACTTCCCTTGGTGTTATGTGCATGTAATACAGTTTAATGTTTGGCTGGAACAGATAATTTGCACAGCAGGAATCAGTTGTTTTACTGGCCTGTCTATACAATTGTTTAGGGCATTTTCCCAAATTAATGAGATTCTTACTTTTAAAATCATTTTGTTTAATGTTGTTGTTTAATAGTTTTTGATAAAGTACTCAGTTTTCAGGCAATCCACAGCTGTAAACAGATAACATGATCTAGCGAATATATTCTGAAAAGTCTTGTTTTTTTCCAGTGCTAATTCACGTTTAGATTAGAAAATGAAGTATATAGCTCCCAAATGTCATATAATACAGAGATAAAGCCAGTTTACCTATAAGAAATCTCTTGAGATAGAATAATTATTAAGTGTTTCCTTGGTGTATGATGGCAGGTTACTAAAATGGTGTAAATTGTTTTAAAAATCTAGTCAAGCAATATGTATTTTGAAGTGAGTTTAATCAAGTGTGGATATACTTTTGTTACAAGAGACACCTTTAATGTAAAGTGAGTATGCCAAATTAAAAAGGTTCAGCTTTAACGTCAATCATAGTATACATTTCTGATAAATGGATGCAGGGAGTTGGTAAAAAAATAGCAGGTCATATTCCACTATATAGTTTCACTTTGGGTTTCATAGTAATACAGATTGTTTGGCACTGTGGAAATGTGTTCACTTTGACTTTCATGACACTACAGGTTATTTGGGACTGTGGAAATGCCCACAGGTTGTTTGTCACATGGAAATGCCTGTTTTAAGTTTCTTGATAATACAGGTTGTTTGGCAGCATAGAAATATTCACTTTGCATTTCATGATACTACAGGTTGTTTGGCACCGTGGAAATACCAATTTTGAGATTCATGATAATACAGGTTGTTTGGCACCGTGGAAATACCCGCATTGAGTTTCTTGGCAATGCAGGTTGTTTGGAACTGTGGAAGGTTTACTTGTAGGATCAGCTCTGTACTTTACTATACTTGTACAGATTGTCTATAAGGTTTGTCCAAGTTATAAGATAAATATTTTAATTAAAGAAGGTAACTTGAATCTTGATTACAATTCTTGTGATACTTCTAGTTGTAACTAATATTTCATGTTCTATCTTTAGGTTGCTGAGATTAAATTCCCTAAGTGTCAAGTGCCTGAATTACATGACACCTAGGAAAGGAAGGCCAAACACTGTTGGTGTGGTTGACATGGGTCAAATGCTAAAAGCTAGTTGCAGACATCACAGCACTCTGAAGTATCACTTCAGCTTACCAGCTGAAGATGTGATTTCAGAAGACATCCTGGCCTGAATACTTATTTAATCAGCATAGGATAATTACAGACAGTGCACATGCTTGTCAGATTCCAAAACACATCATGTATGCCAAACACAACTTAAATGTGACAAAGTGCAACACCAACTCTGCTTTCAAAATATTCAGAGAATGCCATACCGTGCTGCAAGGAAAAGAAGCTATCACTCACAGAACCCTATGGAATCCATATCAATACTGAATCAAAAAAACAAAAACTGCTACCTACAGTGAATGAACTGCAAAAGGCTGTGTTACTGCAAGTCACAGAGGAAGATCTAGTTCTGCTTCCTAAAAGGCAGTCAGCTAGACTGAGAGCCAGGCTGTTAACAAAGCCAGTTCTGACATCATACAATTATTGACATATACCACCTAGGCAGACAGCAGGTACAGGATGTGTGCAATATGTGTGTCCACACATGTTGGTGTGCACATTGTGAGGAAACCCCATACCTCTTGAAACCAAAATCTGTCTGAGCCTAGGTGCACTGGCATTTGAGACATTCCAAAGACATATGGGATATTCTGTAATGGTATCATAGACAGTTGCCAGTGGCATCCTCATATAATTCCTGGTAGCAATGTGCACCAAGGTAAATGAACATATAGACTTCCCATCTACACCCAAGGAGAGGCGAAACATCATGCATCAGTTCTATAACGTCACCAACTTCTCCCATGTTCTTGGTGCAATAGACTGCATTCACATCCCTATTAAGACCCCTGTGCAATCAGAATTAGAAAGATATGTCAATAGAAAGGGATGCCCATCACTGAACTCTCAGGCTCTGTGCGTAGCAGTTGGCAGCATAACATATATCATGGAAACACACCCCGGGAATGTCCATGATGCTGCCACATGGAAGGAAAGTAGTCTGAGGGCTGCATTCCAACAAGGTGAAATACCTGAAGGAATACTACTGGATAAGTACAGGAACACAGCTAGGATGTAAGCTAAATACACCCCTGTCAACATTATTCATGATGACAACATATGTGCTCCCCAGAATAGGTGACTGTGATTATCCATTCGAGCCATAGCTAATGATCCCATACAGAGAATCTTCCATCTTTGCAGAGGAGGCTTAGAATAGAGGACACACCATGATAAGAAACACCACACAGCATGTGTTTGGTGTACTGAAAGACATGTTCAGATATCTGGACATATCCAGGGCTGCACTGCAATACATACCTGAAAAGGCAGCACAGATGGTTACAGTCCTCCTGCTAAGGTGTGGGTGAACCACCCCTAGAGCCTCAGATGATTGAAGATGAAATTCCACAACTATCAGAGGAAACAGGTGTGGGTGACTGAGGATGCGACCACAAGTCAAGGCTCAGGCAACAAGGCAGTATCTGACACACACCTTTGAGTCATGACAAGCCACATGTACAGAAGTGCACAGACTAAACATTCATGCTCAGGTGTTGCTCCACCACAGCAGCACAGATTGCATTTACTGGACATTACCCAATAGATGTACAGACTGAACATCAAGACATAACAACATATTGACATATTTATAACATGTAACAGCATGAATATATACAAATCTACCATGACAGGGACCATCAACTCAGGCCACAAGTGACACAACTATGCATACAGACTCATACTGGTGTATGTGTGCATGGCAGACAACAAAGGACATACGTCTGTGAACCCCATCCCTATCTCTCCACTAGCAAATGATGTAAATAGGAATGCAAGTCAGGACATATTGCACAACTGTTGCCAATATCATTAGTAACATATAGCACTGTAAAGTATGGAAAAATGATCATGGACGGAATGCCATCCCCTAGGTTAGTAAAAATGATGGACTCCCATGGCATCAGACTTCACAACAGCCACAGACAGATGAAATAGTCAGTAGTCTGCACAGCATCACCACAGAGTTAGACTGACACTACAGGACATAGTGGATCAATGTCAAGTGTTACTGTAATGTAGTCATGAGCACCCACATTGACGGCTCACACTGTGGTCCTGGCTCCCCCTTCCATGTACAGAAACACTCATCCCATGTTTCTTCACAAAGCAGACTGATGGGGTGACACCAGCATGTGGAGGCACTGTGGGAAGGAGCATGGTTGTGAGCTGACTGACTGGTCATGATTGCTAGGCCTGCACTGGATTCACCAGCAGCATATGTGTGCACATTGCAGCACAGACATTGATGCCTGATGGGCAAGGGTTTGTCTACTTAAGTTTATCTCTCCTTAACCATTCCTGCATCAGATTCTGATCAATATGAGGTTGTTCCAGGAGTTTTCAGTACTTGCAACTATATTTATGCCTGCTCCACATTTCTCACCTGATTATTTTCCCTATATTCTTTCTTTTGTTTTTTTTGCATATCCATTTGCTGCCTGATTTCTGTTTACTTCTAGTTTAATTTCCATTCTCACTTGTGCTTCTGCTAAACTAAGCAGGGAAGTAATCTTAGACTTATTCTCCTCATGTTTTAAAACTTTCACTATATTTGGATCTGATCAGGTCAAAAGATATGCATGCAGTCTTACGGCTGCATATCTATACATGTAATCAATTTTTATATCTGGATATGTAAAATTTCACAATATTGAAAATAAGAAAAGAAAGGGGCAAAGCAGAAAAGAGGATTAGTAATAGAGAAGTTAAAGAAGTAGAAACTGAAGTTATGGATTACCTGCGAACTGAACGATTTAGTGTAGAAAATTCAACTCTGGTAACATCATAGCATGACGGAACAAATGATTCTCCAAATTAAGGAGAAACAGGTGAAAGGGGAAGCATCTGATCACTTGCCACATGAAGATACTCTAGAGTCTTCAGTCAGAAACTAGTATAAAAGTTCAGTTGGAGTTGCACAGCAAGGGAAGGAGCGGGAAACAGTGACAACTCTGATGCAGTAAATTTTGTGGAGTGATAGGCCAGTGAATTCCCATATGAAAAGCAATGGATGACACAGGATGCAGCTGTAGAGAATATATCACATGAAGATGTTGTGGAACTTTCTGTAGAATGCCTGCAGGAAACAGCAAGCCATGAATATGCCCTTAGTTTAGAAGAGAATGATCTAAGGGAAGAATTGATTGATTTGATAGAGATGGATAGGCATATTAAGATCTCTGAAAGCAAACACAGTCATGAATGGAGGTATAAGGTAATGATGCCATGTACAACACAGTAACATGATATGGTGGTACTCATGTGACATATTGTGAACATGTTGGCCAAATGTCCATGTGTATGAAACACAGTGGCATTATTTTCATACAACACAGGTGTGCTACACAGTGCTGCAACCTATGAAACATACCTAGTCTGTCCTTAGGTGCACTTGCACAGCTCATATCTCCATAAGATGTACCTGTAGTTTGCAATGTCAGAGAAATACCAATATGATAGTAAACACCAATGGCATGAAAGGAAGGAAAGGCAATAACAGGTAATGGTCACAGTAACAGTATATGGGGACACTCATCTATCATGTCTTGCTGTTATGTGGAATTGGATAGACCTGTGCAAATAAATTCAGACAACATTACACATGCTGCTGGTAGCATTATGCATGTCCTGAAGCTGTTTGACAACATGTTATTGCAGATAAAAACTTATTTCCAAAAGCAGGAAAACAGCGTGGTTCAGCTAGCCAGTATAATTATGAAATGAATGGCTCTAGTGCACTTCGAAGTAACTCAAGAACAGCAACAGTCGTAGTTCCAATAGCAGGTTAAATCCTTTATTTTAACAGACAACAGAACTCTCCAAACAAGCGCTTTCACCTGGTTGTACCAGGCTTTATCAAGTTGAATTAAATGAATGCTTTCTGTCCTTTATATACTAAAAGTATTCAGTCATGTGATATTTGCAGCACTTGCTAATTACATTAATTAACAGAACTTCTGCTTGTTAAAAAATGCAGTTTAAAAGTCTGAATGATTCTTAAAAAAATACTAATTCCAAAATTAACATAAATATATACTGACATAAATATTCTAACATCTACCCAGTAGGAACATGTATATGCTCTCAGTAGTTTCATAAAAATTCTTCTTAAAAATATATACACAAAATAAAAATGTTTTGTGTTAATTTTTATATGTTAAAAAGTATTTTACATTGTGAAAGAAGTCAGAAACCAAACATTGTTTAAGTATTTTTAGCTTGTTTAAACAAGCTCTTTATAGCTCTTCCTTTCTATATAATTAGAACTTCTATAACATGTTATTGCACTTACTTTGGTTGTTGTCAGCAAATGAGCCCTCATGTTCACAACACAGTTCTATTGCTGCAACACAAAAATAACAAGACATGTACACAACAACATGTACTGAGGTACTCTATATAGAGCAATGTTATGCAAAGTACCACATGCATGTGTGGCCTGGCACACCTGCTTCTATCACTACTTGATGTATGCAGAGATGCAAGAAAATGTGTGAGCTAATCTGAGGGATTCAGTGGTGAGTCACCACCAGTGGCGTCCCTCAACCTCTCATATCAGCATACCATGTTAGCTGTATGAAGGATTGTGTCAGAGCACTGGCCATGACAGGCCCCCTGGGATCTAGTGTGACCTCCCACAGCATTAATCATGATGGTAAGGTCAGCCCATACATCTTTCCTCCAAACTATATTCCCTGCCCATTAAAGGAGTCTCTGTTCATGTTGGAACAGAGCATAAAGCATAATGTCATTTTCTTGTGGTAAAAAAAATGTCATTGCTAGGTCTGTTTGGCATATGGAAGACAGTTATATGCACAGGGTTAGATTGCTGTGTTGGCAGCTAATGTAAATTGATACCCGCTGCATTCCTATGTACTGCAAAAATTATTTGAAATAATTCCTGCCCCTTATAATAGTGTGACATATAAAACAACATATCTGATAAGAAAACAATGTCTGACTATATAAGACATAGAACAGCATCATAACTTGTGATACCTGTAGAGATTCTATGTGGGATTAAAATCCATTACAGTAGAAAGCCAACCAAAACACCATTGTGCCAAACCATCAGTACATTCTCCACACACTTCATATTAACATACTCCTCACAACATAAGTGTAAACCAATAATATTGAATGGCTGACAGACACATCGTAAAATGTACAGTTAATAGATGTTATGTAACATGAGACTAAACAGACAACTTGTGGAAAAAAAGCAGTCATAATAACCTCAACTGTTATGCATGAATAGCTATATCAACACAATGAACAGTGAGTAGTCAATGTTATCACTATTTCATCTATATGAGATGAAATTCAATGGTAACTACTACTACATTGTACAACTCAAGGAAAACATCAGAAAGCCTTGTTATCTGTAAGCATACCATAAACAGTACAATGTAACCTGACGTAAACATATATATATATATATATATATTTTTTTTTATTGAGGCAATATTTATAGCATGTATTAATAAGCATCAGGGAATAAATATCCATAACATAACTACAACTACATATTATATAGCAACATAAGGATACTGTTGGAATATGCTGCTTTCCATAAGTATACCACAGAATATACAAAATCATCAGCAATATATACAGATGTTTGATTATTGCATCCATATGTACTGTTCACTAGGACTCTTTGCAATTATTTGTGTAAGTGTATATGTGGAATCCCTGCTTTTAAAGTGATGCAGACTTACCCACCTGTATGCATACAGGTCATTCCTACAACCCTCCAGTAAGTCACATACATTCTGTATTGCAGACTAATTTCACTAAAAAATCAATTTAAGCATGTATGAATACATTTCTAGGGAGTAATAATACAAGTCAATAAGAGGAGTAATATATCACACCATAGCAATGCCAGCAGGTGCCACATTGCCTACAGCATTTAAATCCCATTTGCACCATATATAATTAATGGGGTTCAATAACATTCAAGGTTTTGGAATCCCATTTTACATATTTTTTTTTTATTTTAATTAAAATAAAAACCTACAAAAACATATCAAAAGCAATTATATGAAGAGTGTTACAGCAAAATAATGGACCACTGGGCAGTTTGTATTTCTCTGTAACAGAGTCTATTTCCTTGTAATGCCCACTTTGTCAGTCATTATTTATTGCATGTTCTGCTTTTCCCCATCATCTCCAAACTCAGCATTCTTTTCAGTACCCTGTCCTCTGCTCCACTCAAATTACTTCCTTCATAAAACATGATAATTTCCAGATTTTTCTTGACACTTTGTTCCATATTCATAGAGACTAGGGTTTAGCAGTAAAGGGTTGCTGCTGATAATTCGAAGATAAAGAAGCTAATTTTAATACAAAACATTTAAATTCTGAGTATAAACAACTTAATACTCAGTGCAAGCTGCTTGAGCTTAGCATCAAAGAGTAACAAAACAGGCAATTCACAAGAAAATGTGCAATATCAGAAGTCTCACTTATTACTCAGAGTCACACACCTAGACTACCACTGTCACTCTGAGCACATAGTAAACAAAAACATATACATGGTGTCACTATGGCTCTTTAGTGTAACTATAGCAACCTGATGCCATTAGTTTATTTTTGTAATGAGATTGCAATGAATGGACCATATAGTGGAATCTATAGCAGCAGTCCACATTCTCTACATGATGTCAGTGCCACGTCAGGCTGCCAGCAGCAATACATTGCTGAATGTAGTGCTACACTCTGTCCCCTAAAGCTAAGTGTAGCATTCTAAACCGGCTAATTAATATTCATGAGGGTGGCATATGACACTCTTTTCCTGTATCTTATTATATGATGTATCTTTAGGAATGCAGTGCAGTACAGTATCTGACCAAGCGGAAACTAGTTATTGTCTGAATCTGGCCCATCTCATTGACAGCTTCACCCACTCATTCCACATCTAATGATTCACTGCAACAGTTCTGTCAGCTTAAGCAACATCCTTTATCACACTTATTTTTGCTTGTTGGTAATCTTTTAAATCAATTTGGAATAACTTATTTTTCCAAATAGTTAGTGCATGTGATTGATCTCACAGAATCATTATTTTAGTATTATTTGCATTGATGGGTGATTCTTGTTTCATGTTTGCTTTACTTTTGTATGTTCTGCTGAGAATATTATTATTGGTTTTCATCAGTAATTTTCCATTGTAGGTCTCTACTTACAAAAAAAAAAAAAAAAAAAAAAAACTCTAATACTTTTACACTTACCTCCTGTTCAGTCAAGCAGGAAAGCTGTCACTGGGGCCCTCACTACTTTTTAGTCTGAAAATGATTGATTTATTCTGTAGCTACTATTAACACAATTGTTACACATTGTATCTCAGGTGCTGTAATGTGTACTATTCACAAAGAAGGTGCTTCTTTTATATCCAGTAAAGCATCTCTTTTCAGATATTGTGAAGGATGTTTAGTATACTGTTTTGGGATCTGATGTCACTGTGTTATACCTCATATATCTTTTATGTGAATTCCACATTGTCTATTTCTGCTTTGTAAGCCTAGGCTTGATTAACATAGTTGATGTCAATTTGCTGACATCTTTTATCACTCAGTAAGCAAATACATTATAACACAAAAAACAGTAAACAAGTACTCCAAAATGCAGGAACTGCAGAGCAAGGTACCACACAAAAGTGTTCTCCTTCAGGAACATCAAAGCAAACCAGTGTACTTTCTGCACAGTTTGTTTATTTAAAATGCAGGAACTGCAGAGCAAGGTACCACACGGACTTGTTCTCCTTCAGGAACACCAAAGCTTTATTTTACAACAACAAATAGGCACTTTTGTCTCAAATTAACTTTAAAAAAGACTTCATCAGAAACAGTATATTGTCAGCACAACTACATTTAAAATACAAATGAATAGTGACTTCATTTCCTCCTGCTAAGCAGGAAACCAAAATTTTAAAATGGCAGCACATAAAAAACAGACCCTAATGATTCATATAACAAATAATTACACTTTCTCATACTGCATGATAATACTATCCAATTTCTAAACAGATTTTAATAGCAATAAATAAATAACAGTCTTATATGACATAAAAAGCCCTACCATGGCATAAAATGGATTTCTAAGATGAATCCATAGAATAAATACCTGTATGTATAACCTTACTATGTAACTGTATAAATATGTAATAGATAGTATACATATATATATATATATATATATATATATATATATATATATGTATATATATATATATATATATATATATATATATATATTCAAAATTAATTTAATAAGATGAATTATATAAAATATATATATAAAAATATATATAAAAATATATATAAAGAATAATAAACAAGATTAATCTACTAGTGTCTATCACGTGCCTTTATTTTTAATAAACTACTAATAGACACATTGTCATTCAGACCTGCTCAGTACAATGAATTCAGATAAAGCTGCCAGGAAAGTTCCAGTTTCTCTAATAAGTATGGCCAGGCCCCCCCCCCCCCCGTTCCATTAATTTTACAGTATACAACACAATAAATTTGAAGCTATGCTCAGGATGTGCCGAAATGTGTTTATTTGGGACACTCCTCCCAGTCTAGTGTCATTAGCTCATTCTACCTAATACAGAGAGAACATTTGATAAGGCCTTCTATTTCTCCTTTTTCCCTTTCAAAAAAAATTGCCTGAATCTCCTTGTGTTCTTAGTCTGCTTCTCAAACATTTTGGAAATATAGAGTATATTTTAGAGCATTTATTATAACTGTAATTGCCTTAATATTGCTACAACTCAAGTGCTCTGGGTTGCACTGCATCTGAAGTGTTTGTGTGTTTTAGCTGCTTTTCTGTATATATAGACTTCTGTATATGTAGACTTGCTACTTATTCTGCTGTGTTACTGCCTCTTAAATAATTTTTCAGTTGTGCACTTGCCTTGCTTCATTTAAAAAGTTTTAAATTGCTAATTTTGTAGAGTTTTAATTGCGTTTACTGTTTAGGACTACACACTCAGCTTTGCTTGTCACAGGACTTTATTTTCTGTGCTCAGAGCTATCCAGACCTTGCTGTGGTAGAGGGAAGTCCTACTGCCTACCAGTGGGACTGGTAAGCATTGTACTGCCTATGTAATGCTAGAGGAGTGATTTCCAGCTCTGAAATAGTAATTTTATTAGCCTTTTTTGGCTGATTTCTATCCCTTTCATCTTTCTGGCTTAAAAACGCGTGTGTTTGCAAATTTTTCACATCGTGCAGCACTGCGAGGCTACAGTTAAACTATTCCAGGTGCCAGAAAGTGTGCTCTTCAAATTTTCCCTTAGAACTAGCTGGTTTCTCAGTAGTAGCACTAAAATCCAAACCCCTGTGACTAGCACTTGCTCTAGAACCTGCTGGAAAGAAGTAGGAAGCCTGAAACTGATACAAGCACTCAGCTCTCCTTTTCAATAAGGAGAAATTAATCATAGGCACTAAACAGCCTATAATTGCAAAGTACCTTGCAAAGATAAGGGAAAACAGCTTTTAAACTTTACAAAAAAGCACCTAAACAGGCATGTCCAAGGGTCAGCTTCTGGTGATTTCTCCTGTCCTCCTGGTTAATCTGGGCATACTGGGGCAATGCGGCAACTGCCTCATGTACACAGACAATCCTCTCCTCCTACCACCCAACACTACAACCTGCGAGAGTTGCACTTACATAGCCAAACTGGAAGCAAAGCTCTCTCTGGCCTAGATTGTGCTAGATAGTCAAGAGGAGAAGGTTAACACCTGCATTACACCTCAAGCAACTCATAGCCTTTCAAAACTCACACCACCAACACCCACACATAGCAACACTAAACCCACATATGCGGAGGCCCTTAAAATTAGCCTGCCCAAGCAACAAGGACCTCCAAAGCCGAAACACAAACAAACACCAGTCACAACCAAAGTGACACATAGCTCACAACATGTGTGCCACCCAACAACAGCCCCTAAGGCAAGACAATGTACCCAACACTTTAGTCATAGGTAACTCTATAGTCAGGCACACTGATGTCCCACTCACCAGGCTGAACAAGGAGAAAATTACAGTCAGCTGCCTGAAGGGTGCCAGGATCCGCCACATAACGCATGCACTCAAGTCACTCCACAACAAGTACAAATATGACTCTGTCATTGTCCATGCTGGAATGTATTACTTGAGACATACCTCCCTGGACTACATGAAAAGAGACATGGAAGAGCTCTTGGATCATGTGACCCAGGCAGGTATGACCCTAGCCCTGAGTAGCATCCTGCCTTCGCCCAGAATGATACCACAGTATAAGGACAAAATGATTGACTTCAACAATTGGCTAAGCTTCTGGTGTCATTCAAAGGGGATCCAGTATTTGTCTGCCTGGGAAGACATGATCGACAAACCACAATGCTTTGCCAGAGATGTTCTGCACCTGTCACCCCTGGGATTCAGGTTACTGGCTAAAGCTCTTGCCACACCTATAGTGCGTTTTTTAGGCAAGGTTCAAAGGACAAAACCACCACTGTAACAGATACAAGCATGCAAAATCTGAAGGCAATGCTACTCAATGCTAGAAGTCTAAACCTCAAAATGCACTCTCTCGAGGCACTCCTAAAAATGGAGAACATCGATATCTGTGCAGTAACTGAGGCCTGGTTCAAGGCTCCAGAGAGCACTCCTGCAATACCAGGCTACAATTCTTACCACACTTGTCGGCCACAAAACCAAGACCGAAACACTAAAGGTGGAGGAGTGTCCATATTCACCAAGGATATTCACACTTCCAGGCTAGTTGCCCAACACAATGCATCTGAAATTTTCCAGGTGCAACTAACACTAGGAAAGACTGCAATCCAAACTGTAATTTGCTACAGATCCCCCACCATGCCCCAAGATTCTCACTACACCTTTCTAAACATACTGGAAAATATTAAGATACAACCAAACACCCTAATACTGGGTGATTTCAACTACCCTGCCATTAATTGGGAAAACTACTCGGGTACCAAATCCTTTTCCCAACAGTTCTTGGAATTCATAAATTCCAACACCCTGGATCAACTAATCCATTGTCCCACCAGGGGCTCCAATATCCTAGACCTGGTCATTACCAACATGGGAGATAGATGCTCCACACCAGTGGTCACCCCCTCATTGGTCAGGACTGACCATAAGCAAATCACCCTTGACATCCACATTCCACCCCCACCCCCAGTAAGGAAACCTCCTTAAAAAACTTCTCCAAAGCCAACTTCATGCTACTGAAGTCAGAAGTGACAAACTTCACAACACCCATGCAGACAGGATATGGAAATTTGACTGCAAAATCCTACACTAAGGCACTGTATGAGCACATCCACTCGTGCATGAATCGTGCCATCCCAAATGCAACCAAGATGCTCTTCTCCAAAAAAAGGAAGCCAATCTGGTGGTCCCCTGCTATAAACAAACTATACAACAGAAGGAAGAAACTGTTGCAGAAAAGAGGAAAATCTCAGGATGCAAAAAACTCCCTTACCAGCCTCAGTAAGAAGCTGAGATCCCTCATAAAATCCTCAAAAGCTAGTTACGAAAATAAAATTGCCAAATATTCCAAAGACAACCACAAGGCATTCTATAGTTATGTCAAGAATCTAAATGGCAAAGCTCAGATCTGCTCTGAGCTACAACAGAATGGCATTAAATATACTGATCCCAATGATATTGCCAATATCCTGGCAGATTGATTTAGTGCCAACTTCACCCCCCCTCACCCCCTAAAGGGCCCATGGCAATACCAAAAGATTGCCAAATTCCAATAATCACGGCCACACAGGTAGAAACCACACTCTCCAAAGCTAAGAATACAGCATCCATGGGACCAGATGACATCCCAGGCTGTGTACTGCATGAACTACAAAATTAACTGGCACCTTTAATCATAGCCTCACCTCAGGCTTTGTGCCCACTGAGTGGTGCACAGCTACAGTTATCCCGCTCCACAAGGGATGATCTGCCTTGGATCCCGGGAACTACTGTCCCATCAGTCTGATAAGCCTGATCTGCAAGGGCATGGAACGCATTATCATGGAACTTATAAACAAAGACATTGTCAACCTTCAAACACTGGACCCCACCCAGTTTGGGTTTATGAAGGACTGATCTTGTCTCCTGAATCTGATTGACTTCTTCAAATCAGTCTCCAGAGCTATGGACGATGGTGAGGTTGTCCACACAGCCTATCTGGACCTCGCCAAGGCCTTTGACACCATCGTCCACTCTGGAATCATAGATAAACTTACTAAGCTGGGCATAAATCCCTACGTCAATTGATGGGTTGCCAACTGACTTACTGACAGAACCCAGACTGTAAATATAGCCGACTCCAAATCCAGCTGCAGACAAGTGACAAGTGGAGTACCTCAGGGTTCAGTCCTGGGACCACTCTTGTTTGTCATCTACTTCTCTGAAGTACAGGTCAACACTAAGGGACTCTGGCTAACAAAGTTTGCAGATGACTGCAAACTGGGAGCCATTACTGAATCCCCAAATGATGTGGATATTCTACAAAAGGGCCTTACAGAAACAGATGCCTGGTGCCAGAGCCATGGGCTCAAGCTTAATGCCAAGAAATGTATAGTTATCCCCTTTGGGAAAAAACATGTACCCATGAACGACCACATAGGTGGCAGGACACTAAACATCGAAAGTGTGATGAGAGACTTAGGGACACAAGTGGACAGTGGTCTCACTTTCAATAACCACATCGCCACAACAGTAAGGGAATCCTTCTATGTGGCACACCTCATCACTAAGGGATTTTCATCCAGAAAAAAGGAGGTTATTGCCCCACTGTACTCATCCCTCATTAGACCCATTATAGAGTATAAAGCTCAGTTTGGTATGTACCTCACAAGACATCTGCAACAGCTGGAAAGGTCACAGAAATACCTCACTAAAAGAATCACAGGCCTAAAGCAGATGCCATATGCTGACCGTCTAAAAAAACTCCAGCTATACTCTGTGACATATCGTCTACTCAGAGGCAATCTCTGCTTAACATACAAGGCCATGTCAAACCCTGAGCTGTTGGACATGCTCCACTTAAAGAAATCCCAATCCCTCAGAGCCACACGCCCCAGGGATCTAAACCTTATCATCACAATGAACAAAACATGCTGGAGGGATAGGTTCCAGACCCAGAGACTCCCCATACTCTGGAATAGACTGCTCATACATGTCAAGCAGAGCGCCTCATTGACCCTCTTCGAAAGGAAACTTGATGATTGGATGAGGATCACATCAGTCACCCTGCTAGACAGGGGCCCAGAGAAGTAAATATTGTGGGAAGAAATATCCAGGGAATTGTTATGGATAGGTTTGCATAGGCCTTAGAGCCGATAGCCTAGTACCAACCTATGAACCTATGAACCTAAGCTAGGGCATTAAATTCATATTTGTCTCGAATGTTCCTCAGATGTTCCCCAATTCTACTCTTTAGCTTATGTTCTGTTTTGCCCACATAAAAACAGGGGCAATTAGAGCAGAGGGCACAATATACCACTCTTTCAGATGTACAACAAGATTTCTCTTTGAACTTAATATTCACCCCATTAATTTCTATATTATTAGTTTCTAGGATGTTCTTACAAAATTTACACATCCCACATTTATACATGTGGCCCTTATACTGTTTATTGTTCTTAAGTTCAAATAAATTCTTCAGAGTGTCCCTTCCAATAAACACAGATGGGTGCATGCCCTAAAATTTCTCTCATCTCTCTATCATTATTAATTAAGTTCTGATTCTTAATTAAAATATTTTTTACCATAGGTGCATCCCTGTTATAAGTTGTTAAAAAACTACTTTGGTAAGATATCATTCGACTAGGGCTGTCATTTGCAATGCCACTGGAAGCAATATCTGTATGTACAGGTACTTCAAACTCCAGACTATTCATATTATGTTGCTCTTCAATATTCTTGGTCCTCAAAATAGGTAAAAAATGGCCATTGTCTCTTTTTGTTTTTACTTCATCCATCAATTCATCAATTAAATTACTTGGATAACCATGTTTAGTAAACATTTGCTTAAGTAAATTACATTCATCCAAAAAAGATTCCTCTAACGTAATCATCATTGCTGCCCAGACAAATTTCCCCTTGACCACTGCCTGTTTTTGCTTAAAAGGATGGCAGCTACTAAAATGGAGGAAATTATTGGAATATGCATTTTTGCGAAAAATTTCCACCAAGAATCGCTTATTAACATCATCCTTCTTCAATAATACGTACAGATAAGGAATTGACTTTTCTTTCATAGTTTACGTGAATTTCAAAAATTCTGTTGTCATATTAATAAACTCCAAAAAGGAAGGTATCAACCCCTTAAGGCCTTCCCACAAGATGAATATATCATCCAAATAGTGGGCATAGGTTTTACAGTATGGGAGAAACTGAGACTGACTAAGATATAGTTTCTCCCATTCTAGCATGATAATATTGGCATATAGGCCCCCACAAGGGGAGCCTATTGCCACCCCTTCATTATGGAGAAAATATTCACCTTCAAATAAAATGAAATTTTTTCTTAATATTAATTCAAGCATTTGTTCATACAAGTTGATTTTTTTTCTTGTGTTACATTTTTAGACAGCAAGTAGTCACAGAACCATTGTATGTCTAACTCATGTGGTATGACACTGTATAGGTTAACTACATCAAATGTAATAAATAAATATTCATCATTATATTCTATTTCATTAACCTTTCTTAAAAAGTCCATGAGTCAATGCACACAGTAGGCTCATCCCATATATATTTACTCTGCTCTGCAGTCCCTGCATTTTGGAGTATATTATAACTGTCAAATAATTTAATCTATGAATGTTTGTAAGTATAGTCAATGCAAAAAAAAAAGTTAGGTATGTAGTTGGGTTTCTTTGGATATTTGCTATATCTGCATTTTAAAAGTTTTCATTCTAGAAACAAACAAACTTGAATAACATTGAAGTCACCATGTCAGCAATCTTTCTTAATTGTCACTGTTTTCTGATATAGCTTGCAAAACAGCTAAGCCTATTCATTTATAATAGCAAATTAGATGATGTAATTCTACCTTATCTAATGGTACAGATATTATCTCATATATTTTGAAAGCATCTGATATATAACGCACCTTAAAGTCCCACTGGGATAAATTAGCAGACAGAATTAATGGTTTTCAGAGAGAACTGCATATATGCATGACTAGATAGTTTTTTAAAAAAAATCAAATAAGAAATAAATGATAACTTTCAGGAGCAGAAAGTTGAAAATAGCTTAGGAAATGTTAGAAAGGAAGCTGCTAGTGAAATTCTACATGATTAAAGTCCAGTGTCTAAATCAAATGCAAGGAAAAAATTGTATGATGTAAATAATAAATTTGTCGCCTCTTCTGCCCTTGTTTCCATAAATTCAGAATGCTGACACATGGGTAATGAATATTTATAACAGAAACCAGCAATTTGGGGTCCTAAATACTTCACACAATGAATAGAAAGCTGCAAATACCCTATTTGCCTGTTAGATTCTCTTATTACTGTGACAGATAGCTTCTCTAAGGAAATAAACAGGTAGCCTCAAGACTGAAAGATGTGCACGTTAATGTTATTTACTTACTGATTTTCTAAAGCTTATTAACAAGTATTCACGCACTGCACATTTGGTAGGTTTTTTGTCAGAAGAGAGCATCACCAAATGTTAAATCATTATGAAAGGTAAAGATTTATATATAATGCTATTATTATTGTTGGGTATCCTGCACACACAAAAAAATTATTTAATAGCTCTTTAGATCTTAAGAAAAGCATACAATGGGAACAATGGCTATTAGGAAGTAAACAAAGTTAATTTATTCTGTCAGAAGCTTTATCATAAGAAAGCACTTTTAGAACTGTTACCTTTGAGGACATAATGGTACAGTAATTTGCATTTCTGCTTGACGGTGCTTGTTTCTCTAGTCTGATTCCTAACTAGGCTGCCTTTTCTATGGTCTTCTCATGTTTTTTTCTGTCCACATGGATCTTCATCTGGGTTTCTTCCTCATCTCAAACTAATGCCTGTAGATGAACTTGTCTTGGTCATGTGGCTTTGTACATTTAACAAGGCTGGTGTTACGATCTGATTTGTCAAATGAATTCAACACTGGTCATTAAACAGAACCCAGTTTGAAATGGTATATGATAAACTCTCTGTACCATCTGAAGTGGACAGTAGAATGACATACTACTCTGGAATTAATACACTACTTTTAAGAATTGTATTGCTGATGCATGGGCACAAAAGAAAAAAGTCAGTTGCCTAATAACTTTACAAAAGACTGGGAAATAGAGACTGTTCTATTCCGTTTTCTTGAGGGGCTGGACATACACTACAACTAGTGCAAATATGGTTTGGCACTACATTTAAATAAATAAAACACTGTCTTTTGGGGGGGAAAGTGATCTCTGACAAACAGAGCACTGAGGGAGTACCACTGATAATGAACATTGTAATAAAGGACCTTGCTACGATTATAAACAAGAGTCTCTCCTCCAAACATCTGGCAGCAAAAGTTAAAGAAAGACCTCTGGAGTAACTCACATAAAAATTGTTGGTAATGCGGGTTAATTATGGGAGGTCCATATGAGCCTGTTCACCGGACTAGTTTTGTCTATTGGGATTTGTGTGTGTATGGATATGTTTATTTGCATGTGTCATACATACTCACACAACCTCTGACAGACTTGTATGCTGCCTGGGACTGGTTTCATTCCTTAAACCAGTTACTTTTTCAAAATATGTCCCCTCTTCTCCCTGACCCTGATGAGCATAAGTTGGGCAGCCAGGCAAGAGAAAATAAAGAATGAAAGAATTAATCCTGCTTTTGAAAGGGTTTTTGTAGAGAGCATAGGTGTGAAATATGGGGGCCTTGTGCTCACAATACCTCTTAGCTACCTCTGATTTTGCAGACTGTCCCTAATTTTGCCTCACTATTTTGCCCTGTCTGTCATAAAATTTTTAATTTTCTGCCAAATCACTGAAGATTATAGCCAGAAAATAATAATAATAGACATGAGTTTCATACTCCTTACTGTTCAGAAAGTACATTTTCTTACAAAATCTGTTGTTCTATAAGTGAATTAGAATGATATTTTAAAATTGTCTCTGACTTTGGATCTTTGTCCCTGTTATTTTTGGTTTTATCTAGACTTTTTCAGCAAAGCAATTACAAGCTATGGTATTCTATGACACTTAGCAGCACTTAAGGAATTTCTTTTGTAATTGAACTGGAAATGTATTTCTGTGTCCAAGTTCCAATCACAATTCCACAACATTATCTCAGGTTAGAAACAAAGACAAACTGAAAGTGTCATTGTTGATACAGAAATCATTTTGTTACAGGTATTTGGTGGAAGCAGTTATATTTTATATTGTCATGAGCAGAAGGGTGGGATTGGAATTCTATGGACAGAAAAATAGCTGTCCTGCATGGCTGAGCTGTCAGTCAAAATAGGAGAAAAAGCCTTTGACTTGCAATGTGAACTCATTTGCTTTTAGTACATAGTGTAAAAAGTGTGAGTCAAAAAATATTAATAATTTGGTTCTAACCTATATCGACAAGCACTGGAAAGCTTCAAGAATAAAGTGAAAGACCATCTTCTGTTTTTTCCCATTAGAGATCACCACAGTGGAACAATAGTCTGTAGAACAATTGACAGTGGAGTTATAAGGTGTCATGTTGCCAGCCTGGCACCCAGCCTTCCACAGAAGGCACACACACCTAGGGCCAAATTTTGAGTGCCCAATCCACCTGCAGCATGTCTTTGGCATGTGGGAGAAAACCAGAGCACCTGGAGTAAACCCACACGACTGCAAGCAGGACATGCAGACTTCGCACAGAAGGTTCCCCAGCTGGGAATTGAACCAGAGAATCTCTTGCTGTGAGGTGGCAATGCTAACCACTGCACCACACAGCTGCCCTAAATTGAAAGAACATCTATTCACTGAAAATAATGCAAATGTTTTAAAGATGTTTGTCTTTCGGCTTTTCCCAGTAAGGGGTCGCCACAGTGAAACTCCGGTCCGCTAATGATTGGCAATAGATTTTTATGAAACGCCGAGGTGCCAGCTCAACACCCAACCTTCAACGAAGGCACACCCATTTACACACACATGTCTTTCGAATGCTACCCAACTGTGGGGAGGACATGCAGACTCCACACAGAAGGCACTCCCAAGCCCAGCCAAGAATCGAACGGGAGAACCTCTTGTTGTGAGGTAACAACGCTACCACCGTACCACCACAGCATCAAATGTTTTAAAGATAATAGATGGTAATCTTGTGGTTGTTTTCAGTACTATAGTGAGCTGTGACTAAACAATAATCTAGCCATTGACTGGACATCATAAGCTGTGGAGAGACGTCAGAAATGCACATAAGGGTCTATGTGAGTGGTCATAAGGTCTCATGCCAATTATAAAACGTTTGACCCCATATATACATTAGGTTTACAGACAGAAACCGGAAGGGAAAACTTAAATATTGAACATGCAAACAAAAATCTGCAGACAGTTACTGCTGTTAGTTCCTATAGTACATATAAAGTTATTATGGATATAAATGCCATAACTGCAACCCTTATTATTGTTCAGTTATAACTCACTACAGCTGTGAAAATGACCACAGTTTTAGTATGTAACACTAACTGGGCCTTTCCACTCAGAATATGAGTTGATAAAACTCTTTTTAATCCTTATGTTTGTAAAACTTCTCTATGGTCACAAATGTTTTTATTTATTTATTTTAAACTAGTTGGACAGTAGGCCTATAGTATGGTTTTAAAGAAGACATTAGGTTTCATTTATACAAACTATGACGCTCTGTTCAGGACATTAACAGAAAGTTGTCGATTCTTTCCCAGATATTTAATAACCATCTGAGCATCTACCATCTCAGGAAGATGAAACCTTGGTTTAATGTCTGCTATGAGGGCACCTCAGGAGTGTAGCACCCGCCCCTTCACACTGCATTCCATTGTCAGTATTAGACCATGAATTCAAGCACCATGGG
This sequence comes from Protopterus annectens, assembly GCF_019279795.1. NCBI lineage: Eukaryota > Metazoa > Chordata > Ceratodontiformes > Protopteridae > Protopterus > Protopterus annectens. Next base: position 1,155,968,480 of record NC_056729.1, on the reverse strand, counting down.
AATAGCAGTCACATTCTTCTATTCATGTTTTACATGAAAGGCAACCATGCAACCTGCAGTGACATCAACACTGGCATAAAGGACTCATCCAATGAGAGTCTTCTGCTATGGATTGGATAGGTGCCATTGTGTGCTTTCAGCATGATGTGACCAGTGTTATGAGTCCACTTAGAACATACCATGGCACTAGATAGAATGCTGACTTGAGCTTGTTAGCAAACTCACACCTGTGCTAAATTACTGACGGTGAAAGCCTTAGAAGAAAAGGCAATCAAGGAAATTCACATTTTTTTATTTGTGCAGCTTGCTCTATTGCGTGCTAGCTGCCAAAGTAGTGCTTCCTTCTTTTGTTTTGAAAGGTGCAAAGTACTACCCCAGAACAAATATTTCTTATACTTGTGTGGATCTCTGTGCATATATTATACTGTTATCAGTGATACACTCGCTGCATTATGTTTTATGGTAATGAGAAAAACTATTAAACATAGCACAGGAATTACAGTCAGTACTACCATAAATAGACTATACTTTACAGAAATGTGTATAATGCAGATTAAACTGCAATCACACTGAAGGCTTCTAAAAGCTGAGTCAAGTTTTTCTTTGAAGAATTTTGTCAAAAAGCAAGGAAAATTTAATTCTGTAAACAGTATATGCAGAAACATAAGAAAGGCAGTCCATATACAAAGATATATTTTATCCTGCTTCAGCCTGCTAATTAAGGACACGTCATTTTAGATATCTGCAACATTGATTCAGCCAAGTCTAGCAAAATAACTCACTTAATTAGCAGCTTAAAGGGCTGAAAAGGGCATGTCACAGAAATGCTAGTAACAGTTAAAGAAACAGATGGTGTAATATTGTGGTAGTGTCACTGCAGTAAGCCCCTGACTTTGTGTCATAGAGGGATGGAACCATGGTTTTGACTGAGATGACATGAAATTGAATATTTTTACTGGCAATGGAGGAGTACAGGAGACAGC
>NC_056729.1:1155902497-1155962497 GCF_019279795.1 Protopterus annectens | reverse complement strand
TTCATTCTCAGATATCGCCACCTTTGACGCTTTTTTCCAAAGCTAAATCTTCACAAATGTGGATATTGTGCTTTTACAACCCTTCAGCAAAGTGAAAATAAGTCTTTGAGCTTTCCTTTCATTGGAGTACTGTTTGCTGTGACCTGGCTGGGACATAAAATCTTTGCAATTACGTTAACTTTTTTTTTTTTTTTTTTTCTTTTGTTTTTTTTGGCCCATCTGTCTTTCGTAAGTTAAGCATACACTTTTCCATCAGGCAATATTTCTGAAGCACAGAGGAAACAAATCCGTGCCTATGAATCAGATGAGATGGGTTCTAACACAGCAATCCAGACAATGAAGCAGATGGCTGATGAAGAATAAAAGATAGTAGCCCATAATGGTTTGCCCATTCAAAACAGTGACTATTGTCTATGTTTGTTGAAAGAGCCCCCCTGAAGAAAGATCCTGGAAATGTATTCTCAATGCATGGACATCAGAAGCTCAAGTCCAGTCACAAAGTGCTTGTTGTACTTCAGCTAAGTGTCTTAAGTGTGTATTACTATACTCCTGCCTTTGATCAGCATAGTAGGTACTGCACCATGCTGTCTGGCCAAAATGGGGGGGGGGTGTCTGTAGGCAAAATGGGCAAAATAATCTGAGTAGCATCCCTGTACTCCTCACTTATTAGACCCATTATCGGGTTTAATGCCCCCTTCGGCATATACCTTGCCAAGCATATGCAGCAGTTGGAGGGACCACAGAGGTTCTTGACCAGGAAAATCCAGGGTCTCAAACACCGATCCTATACAGATAGGTAAAAGCCCTGTCCCTCTACTCACTCTCATATAGACTGCTCAGAGGTGACCTGTGTCTGTCATACAAGGCCATCTCAGACCCAGCCTTGATAGAGTTGCTGCATGTCCCTAATTTAATCTCCACTCGAGCAACCTGCACGCAGGGCCTTAACCTGGTCTGTGACATTAATAGAACTTGTTGGCAGACTAGATTTATGTCCCAAAGACTACCCCATTTGTGGAATAGACTCCCTCTCCATGTCAAGCAGAGTACCTCTGTAGCCCTCTTTAAGAGGAACCTGGATGACTGGATGGGAAACAGAAAATACACTCCTGGTATCCCACCTGTGTCCTTGCTGGACAGAAGAAACAGGTGCTGATTTTGAGGGAACATGGGTGAAATTCTTGGCTAGGCTTATAAGAACCTCCGGGCCAATAGTCTAGTATCATCCTATGAACCTATGAACATATGAGTGGTCACCAAGTAAGTTGCTGCATGACCACTAATTTTACTTACCTGTCTCACCCTTTGAGTATAAAGTCTTAGCTCCCAGATTCTTCCCTCCGTGTAGGATGCCTCAGTTTAGGTGGACAAAATAGCTTTGTAGGCCAGGCGGAAAGGTGAGTCACATGGCATGACTGATTATTAAAACAAATGTGACACCTAAAGTTTGGGATATAATCTTGTGACAAAATTAGGAAGATGGGCATTAACAGTTTCACCTGAAAATGTGAACTTTTGGCATAGTTGTCTGTAGGTTACATCAAAAATGCCTGCATTGGTCTTTAATAGAAAATGTACAGGGAGGCAACTACTTGATGCAGAAACATTTTTGGCCTATACTGGGCTGAATGCTTGATTTAGGCTGACACACATGGCCAGCTCAGTTCTGCTTTTTTGACACATTCCAGCAAGTAACATGGGGAACTGCACCTAATCTGATTTGTCATTGTTGTTATTTCTAGACTTGTGTAAGTATGTTTCACTTAAAAAATAAATAAAAAAAAAAAGAAAGGAAAATACTATAGCAATAACCCATGCCTGGGTGTGGGTAATGCTGGATTTACCCACGGTTGGTGTGGTTTGGTCACGGGCTAGCCCGAGTGGCCAAACAAAGCCAACCGTGGGTAAATCCAGCATTACCCACACCCAGAAGTGGGTTATTGCTATTATACAATGACATTATTTAAGAAAAAAATAATTACTTTTCTTAAATAATGGCATTGTATAATGCCTCCTTGCTGCCCTTCCGCAGCTGTTTGGTATTCTGCGGCAGTTTTGATGTACTGCGCATGCGCATGCCTACGCAGTACATCAGAGCTGTGGGCAAAAGCAACGGAGAAAGCAAGATCTCCGTTGCTTTTTAAAAACTGTTTCACTATGTTAAATGAGTTTAACATAGCGAGACAGCTTTAAAAAAAGCAACGGAGAATATCCGTTGCTTTTTGAAAGCTGTCTGGCTATGTTAAACCCATTTAACATAGCGAGACAGTTTTGAAAAAAGCAACGGAGAAAGCAAGATCTCCGTTGCTTTTTAAAAACTGTTTCGCTATGTTAAACTAGTTTAACATAGCGAGACAGTGTGAAGCAACGGAGATCTTGCGTTCTCCATTGCTGTTAAAAAAAGAGTTATAGTAATGGAAAAAGTCCGGGCGACAGGACCTTTTTCCATTACTATAACTTTGATTTACAACGTGCACGCTGACCAATCAGCGTGCACATTTTTGAATATTTAATGGGAGGTCGTTGTATAATAGTAATTATTCACTAGGGCCTAGCCATTTGTTCAGACTTTGTAGGCTAGTGAATGGTTTACCCTAGTTCTACTAAAAGATAAAGGAAATGTACTGCACTTCTGGCAAACTCATTTGTAAAGAAAGTATCCACTATACATGATATGAATATATTTAAAATCTTACATGCTTCAAATTATCACTTTACCAACCTTGCCAGGCACATACATCTTAAACATCATATGGCTTAAGTATCAATTCTCTACTGTTGGCTATTTGTCAGACATTTATCATATACGCAATTGCTCTAATTGCAAGCTGTTTTTAATTGTAAACACTAGACTTGTGTAAATTATCCAGCTATTCAGAATGCAGGAGATCTGTGGCACTTCACTGAGAGTACTGCAGTATGGTGAGCACAGAAGAATCACTCACTGTTAGATGCATCTCAACATGTTGATTTCAGAAGCATCATCAAAGGAATTTTGTATCTCCAGATGGCCTGCATCCTCAGATTTCTGCTAAGTGCTTGCATTACAGTGATTATAGCTACAGTCTTGTGACACTTACTGACGAAGGTATAGCACTGTCTAGATTACTATGATTTTAATCTTATTTTGCTTCTGATTGTTTTCAAACCCAGTTTAATATTTCTATGTAAATGGTAAGCTGTTGATGATTTCTGAGTTGCTCAGATGTGGGTCTATAATTAGGTCACTGAATACACCCACTCCCATCTAAACAATTTTTGTTTATTTTTTAACTTTACTTGCTTCTTAACCAACCATATGAACTGATCTAAACTGTCTTTTGTCAGCTATGTCACAGGTGTACCTTAACTTGTCATTATGCTACTTAATTTTCACACATGGTGACAGTTACTGTTATACAATAACACACAAAAATTACACGCAACATGCAATATTCATATTAGAATAGACTATGGAGATGACCAGTAATGAAGTTGCAATAGTAACCAAAATAGCTGGGGAATACTCGCCTTACAAGTTCATAGTCCAGTGTAGGTGAGAATCATGGCATAAAATGGTTAATCACATGGGTAAATGATAATGACATGGTCCTTTCGATGATGTTTTAGACAGGATCTACTAATGCAAGATATGCCTTTTCCTTCCTGTAGTATGGTGGGCTAAGTAACACACACACACATATATATATATATATATATATAGAGAGAGAGAGAGAGAGAGAGAGAGAAAGGGGGAGAGAGATAATGATTACTTCTCAGAGATGATACACTGGGGCTGGGATTCTAAAAAAATGGCGGAAAACAAACAGTTTCTGCCATCGGGCATTTACTATTCCAAACAGCAAAATCAGCCCTGCCTGTCAGTATTAGCTGGGTTTGCCCAGGTCAATACCTCTCAATACCAATGTATTCAATAAGAGAGAGTTCCACTACAGTCACACAAGGTAATGATATTTTATAACTGTCTGTGTTGCTGAATTTTATTGCCTATTCTGCCACCTTAGATTACCCAAGCACTTTATGTAGCAGTTGAGTCTGGTCAAAGTTCTTTGGCACAGCAGCTTCATTTGCATGTCAGATTTGGTATTGCAAGTATAGACCATGCCTGCGATATCAGGTCTAAAATACAGGTAGAGATTCATAGCCATAATTCCATCTACTGAAAAAGGTCCATCTGTAGGGTGACTGATGAATGCAGGCATGATGGCATTCTTTCCATCCAAGGAGATGAATGGGCAAAAGAGGCTATTAGCCTACCACAGAATTAAATTTGTTCTTAACAAAATTGCACTGCACACTATCCCCAAAGAAGTGTGGGGGAAAGGCTTGTACTGCATATCTGCAAAAGTGTCTGGGGGAAAGGCTTGCACTGTGTTAAGTCCACACATGCAAAAGGTCCTATAATCTTCTCAGATTCCACATGCCTGCATTATGGCTCCATCTGTATGTCAGACTAGTTACTGTAGGCATTGTGGCTTTGTCATCTACTACCTGAATACCACACATGGGTGGAGCTGCCACTTCACCAACACTTCCCATTCACTTTAAAAGGAAACCCTGTTAAGCCATTCTTGTACATTTGCACAACACTATACCACACTGAGGTATTATAGATAAATTCTCCCAGCTAAAAGTTCCTGTGTAACTCATTGGGTAACAAAGTCCCTCACAAATAGAAAAAAGGAAATTAAGGTTGCAGCTGAGCCTCCTCCAAAGACCTGCCACTGGTGGTCTGCCCTAAGATTCAGTCCTTTGGTCACTCCTCTTTGGTATTTACTGCTCAGAGGTCAGAACAAGTTTGTAGATGATTGTAAACTTGGTGCATTCAGAAACTGCACAGTGGGCACCAAAATCCTTCAACAGGGCCTTTTCCAAACACATAACTGTAGTCAAAACCTTAGATTAAAATTAAATGCCAAGAAATGTATAATCATATCCTTCAACAAGCATGATTTTCATTCTAATTTTCACATTAACAACATACCAGTGCAAGCTGATGCCATAGTCAGAAATAAGGAAACCTATGTCAACAATGACCTGCACTTTGATCACCATGTATCCACCATTGTACGGAAGTCCTTTTTCATTGCACAACTTATATCTAAATGTTTGGCATCAAAGTCCAAGGATATAATCATTTCACTATACTCTCATCAGGCTGTTCACTGAACATAATATATGTATAAACACTTGTCACAACTGAAGTGACCACAACATTTTCTCACTAAAAAAAAATCAAGGGAGTAAATTTTTAAAAACTATGCAGACCATCTCAAAACATTGTCCTCTTTTCAGCATCATACAGGCTACTAAAAAGCAAGATCTGCTGCATGTGTGGGCCTCAAAAGACCTATTCTTCCAGATCTATCACACATATGCATGTCTAGTTGTCGTATGAATGCCCACTGTTCCATGTTGGTGTGAATGACCTGAGACTTACCTCACTGGACTATATGAAGAGAGACATGGTTGAGCTTTCTGAGTATGTGTCCCAGGCAGTTATGTCCCTAGCCTTGAGCAGTATACTACCCTAACCTTGAATGATGCCACAGTATAAACAAAAATGATTGATTTCAATAATTGGCTTAGTTTTTGGTGTCATTCCAAGGGGATCCAGTTCCTCTCTGGCTGGGAAGCCATGGTCAACAAACTTGCTGCTTTACCAGAGATGGTTTGCACTTGGATCCCCTAGGCTTTCGGCTGCTGGCAAAGGGTCTTGCCTCCCCCATAGTGCCTTTTTTAGGCAAGGTCTTGAAAACAACATTACTGATGTGAAATTAACCAATCAGAACAAAATAAAGGTCATGCTGCTAAATGCTAATTTAAACAAAAAACTGCACTCCCTGGAAGCACTTCTATCACTAGAAGACGTAGATGTCTGTGCAGTCACAGAAACTTGGTTTAAGACCTCAGAGCGTACTCTAACTCTGCAAGGCTACAATGCTTTCCACACCTTTACACTGCAATCGGAATGTGTGGAAACTGAAGGAGGTGGTGTTTCAACTTATATTAGAGATAAAGTCACCTCATGTATAGTTAGACTGGACAACTCCATGGAGTTACTCCAGGTCCAGGTTACAGTGGGTATGACCCCCACTCATGTCCTAGCCAGTTCTAGATCCCCTCCATGGGTCACAACACCCACAAAGCCTACTTATCCAAACTGAAGACGATCCAAATTTTACCAAACACACTGGTTATGGGGGATTTCAATTATCCCACCATCAACTGGGAAACCTACTCTAGCCAAGTTCACTGGCTAAAAAGTTCCTTGACTTTGTGAATTCAAATGCCCTGGATCAAATTGTTCACACCCTGAAAAGAGAAACAAACATTCTAGATCTGGTCCTCACCAACATGTCAAACTGGTGCACTCCTGCAGCTGTTGGACCCTCATTAGTTAAAACTGACCACGAATCAGTTACCTTTAAACTGACACTAGCACAAGAACTCACATAGGGTGAAACCAGGCTAAAACTCTTCACCAAGGCAAACTATACCCCACTAGATGAAGGTATAAATGCATTCCAAGCCCCAGTCCAAGCTGAAAGTGGTAACTACACCGAAGCTTACACTAAAGCCCTGTACAATCACTTCCATAAGTTTTTAAACTCAGCTGTACAAGATAGACTCAAAGCCAGAGCCCCAAGTAAAATCAAGCTGCCATGGTGGACTTCCAGCATCAACAAACTCTAAAATAAACACAAAAAGTTGCTGTCCAAGAAAACAAAGACAAGGACCCAACAATGGAAAAACACCCTCCTCAGCCTTAACAGGCAAATAAGACAACTTGTCAAATTGCCCAAGAGCTATTTGAGAGAAACCTACCCAGTACTGCCAAGGATAACCATAAGGCCTTTTACAGCTATGTACATAACCTAAAGGGTAGGACCCAAGCATGTGCAAAACTGGCAGCCAACGGTATCACACACACCGACCCCACAGAGATAGCGAACCTGCTATCAGATATACTCCCTTATCCCCTTCTGACTTACAATAAACCATCCCCCAAATCCCCCTGCCTTACATATCTAAAGTGCAGGTCTTCAAAGCCCTGTTCAAGGCAAACAACACTACCTCTATGGGACCAGATAACATCCCAGGCTGCCTTCTAAACAGGCTAAAACATGAACTAGCATCACCGCTAAGTACCCTTTTCATTCATAGCCTAACCACAGTGTTTGTTCCTGCAGAATGGAGAACAGCTACAGTTATTCCCCTCCACAAATGTGGCTTAGAAGGAGACCTGGGGAATAACAGACCCATAAGCCTGACTAGCCTCATCTGTAAGGCCATGAAACATATCATTATGGATGTCATAAATAAAGACATAGGTGACCTCCTGCCTATTAAACCAGATAGATTTCTTTGAAAGTGTGACCAAGACCATTAATGAGGGCAAATCTGTGCACACAGCATACCGCACCTTGGCTATGGCTTTTGACACAATCCTACATTCAGGCATTACTGATAAACTTAACAAAATAAATGTAAACCCCTTCGCTGTAAGGTGGGTTGGCAACTGGCTCACAAACATAATAGTCTGCAACAATAAATCTACCCAATACCTCAAACATTACGTCTCCAAACAACACACTCTGTCTCTGTGTGGGGACAGCCACCCCAACCCAGGGCTCACAACTATAGCTTCCACTGCTAAAAGCCTAAACACTAAAAATATTCTTCTAGCAACCATAAACACACATAGTATCTGTAACAAAACCACAAAATGTCATGCTTGGTTAAGTCAATAAACCCCAGATATCCTAGTAATCACTGAAACTTGGCTAAAACTCCATATCCATGATACTGAAATAAGACCTCCAGGCTAGAATATACTCAGAAAAGACAGAACCAACTAAAAAAGTGGTGGGCAGCCTTAATATATCCCAACTCCATCACAATCTCACCTTTCCCAAAAGAAATGCCAACTTTTAACAATGCTGAAATTGTAATCGGAACCCTACAAATTAACAAAACAACTATGCATTGTTGGTCTATATATACTCACTGGGCAAAACAACCAAACTATGGAAGATATCCTCTCTTGGATATCTGAAAACATCAGTAGCAAGACTATAATTATTGGAGATATCAACATCAACTGTCAGGATCTGATGATTTACTCCCCTACTAATAGCATAAACCTGTATGGTTATACCCAGCTTGTTACCAGTGCCATCCATATGCATAACAGCAATACCTAGGTTCAAATCTTGACTGGATACTTGTTTCTAATCTAGACAAATACTCTACTCCACACAGTCGACCCAATACTCTTAGTGACCACCTAGCCATATTAATATACAGATCCACACCACAAACTACAAGAACCCACACATACAAAGCTACTAGAAATATTAGAAACCTTGACCAGCAAATGTTTAACGAAATCCTAACACACTAACTGGAACCCGCTTAAAGCACCACCACTAGAAGATACCCTTGAATACTTCAACAATATATTTCTAAACACCCTCGACAGTATAGCCCCCCTCCACACCAAAAGAATAAAAACTTCCCATGCTCCCTGGCTAACAAAAAATACCAAACAACTTCTACAAGATAGAGATAAAGTATGGAATGAATGTCACAATAACAAATGTGATGCCAACCTAATCAATTATAAACAGCTATGAAATAAAGCAAAAAAAAAACTAGTCAATTTAGAAACACACTTTTCCAATCAATTGGCAAACCACAAAAACAACCCAAAACAATTTTAAAAACACATCTCAAAGCTGATTACCCCAGGCTCTAAACAAACTCCATCACCATACCCTGACAAAACCCCCTCAGAGATAGTCAACCTGTTCAATTCTCACTTTATAAACAGCATCAGCAAACTATTAACAAATCCCACCTCCACAACTACCTCAAGCCCCATCTCTGATCTCTATCCTATCCTTATCTCAAGACTCCTGCACAAACAAATAAAAATAACCTTCACATTCCCAACAAACCAGTACGACATCTTCTATCTCCTTTTCTCTTAAACCTGTCCCTACCGCTCTCATTCAAAAACTACTTCAAAAACTAAAACCATGTTCCCTCTTCTCTGACAACTTCCCCCCTGAAAACTTAAAACGTGCTGCAGAAGCTATATCTCTCAGTATCCTTATAAATCACTCTGTAGCAGAGTCCATTGTCCCCAACCTTTGCAAAAGGTCTATTATCATCCCTTTACGTAAATGGGGCAATTCCATTGAACTGTCCAATTATTGACTAATCTCCATCCTCTATCCTCTTTCCAAACTCCTGGAAAAATGCGTACATAAGCAACTGTTGTACCACCTCATAAAAAAAAAACTAATTACTCCAACCCAACATAGTTCTCACCCATCACACAGCACCACCACTACCCTAATCTCCTTCATGGACATTGTGTCCAAATCCATTGACTCTGATATCACTTCTGTCTTACTACTAGACCTATGAAAGACATTGGACACAGTGTCCCACAACAAACTTCATCAGCTATTCATTATAGGTTGCACCCCACCATCCCTCCAATGGTTTGCAAGCTACCTATCCAACCACCAACAGTGCATCTTATGGCAATATAAATTATCCCAATATCAAACCAACATAACTGGGGTATCACAAGGGTCCATACTTGGACCCTTATTCTTCAGTGTTTTCACCAACAAACTTCATACCTCAACACTCCTTAGCTCCATTGTCCAATACACAGATGACACTACCATAATTTCCTTCTCCAGTAATATGCAACTCCAGAAACTCAACCAAGCCACCTTCACCTCAATAGAGACATGGCTGAGAGAAGCCCAGCTACGTTTAAATCCTAAAAGAACAAAGCTCCTGCTTTTCTTGACAAAACCAATCTCATCTGACTTTAAAATATTCTCACAGGATAATGCAGAAGTTAAAACAGTTCCCATAGCTAAGCTTCTAGGTGTAACCATAGATAACAAACTTACTTTTGAACACTATATCTGCAAGCATTAAAAAAACACATCAAACTAGGAACACTCTACAGACAAAAAACTTTCTTGAATAGCTCCACCAGAAAAATCCTCACCAACACCTATTTCCTTCCCTCACTCATATATGCAGCCCCCTTATACACCAATTTACAATCTTCTCTTAAAAACAAGCTTCAATCTGGGTCTATATTATCATATCGCGTGCTCACAAGAGTGAATGACAGATAATCGACCCCATGTAAGCGAAAGCTTACAACATCGAAACTTCAGAACAGCGATTATTTTCCAATGGAAAACAATCAGTGTTCCGAAACAAAAAAAAAACAGTAAAACATTATTTAAAGTGGGGGGCTTTGCCCCCACACCCCCCAACGTGGGGGGCTGTGCCCCGCACACACCTCTACTTAAATATACCAACTCTGAGATTGCACTGCAGTGCCGAAAAGGCAAAGTAGCGAAAGAGGCCAAACAAATTATTTCCCAGGGAAGAATTCATTGAAACGCAGCTTCGCTATTTTACCTTTTCGCGCATTACTGTTCGACAAAGATGCATTTGACAACCTGCATCTGCGACAGCGTAATATGGAACCCTTCAATCCTGCTACCATAAAATTGCCAAATTCACCATAGGTTACTCCTACCGTTCCCACCACTGCCTAGCTCTGAAAGAACTAAATTGACTCAAACTCACACAACACATAAGCCTAGTACAGCTGTCTTCTGCACATAAAATGATATATACACCTGATAGCTGCCCAGCCCTCAAATCTGTCCTAAAACCCTGTATACCTACAAGAGACATCCACTCCGAAAACAAACAATTCCTAACAGTCTACATTCCAAACAAAAGAGCTGGACAGTGCCTATATTCTCATGCCACTGCCAAGCTCTGGAACTCTCTGCCAACAGACATTACTACCACTGAGAGCTTTAACAACTTCAAACACACCCTAAAAAACATTTTCTATGTCATCAGACCTGCCCCTTCTTTTTCCCTAACAGGTGAACTCCATTCACTCTCTAAGGGCTTTCCTTTCTGTTCCTAAAACAGGAACTTCATCTACTAACCACTAGCATATTGGACTAGCAGACTTTCCATATTTCTACACCTTTAACTTTCCCATCCTTCTAAGCATCTACTTGCATCTAATGTTCTGATCCTCATTCTTTTACCTTATTCCTACCTGATGTATATAAAAAAAGAGTTTGCAATCTACCACTTTACTTTAATTTAGTATGTTTTATTATTTTATCTACCTGTCTGTACTTATTTTGTGTTTATTATTGCATCTACCTCTCTGTACTTATTTAGTATTCAGTTATTATTAATGTGTACTTTAAAACTTGTTTTTTTATCTTGTTCATGTAAATCGTTTTAACTTTCATGTAGCATTAGGAGCTTTCCTCCCCGGGCCTCCACTGAAAATGGGTTCGTGACCCAGTCGGACTTTCCCGGTAAACAAATGTTAAATAAATAATAAATAAAATAAACTGGACACACACTATCAAAGTGGGTGACTCCACATCAACCAGCAGACCTGTTACCAGCAGGGTGCCACAGGGTTCAGTGTTGGGCCCCCTGCTGTTTGGTATATACTTCTCAGAAATTTAGGTCAAAACTAAAGGGTTGTGGCTGACCAAGTTTGCAGATGATTGCAAACTAGGTGCAATCATTGAATCCCCAAATGATGTTGGTATATTCCAGGATGATCTCACACCGACCAACAACTGGTGTATTAGTCACGGTCTCAAACTGAATGAAGAGAAATGCATCATAATTCCCTTTGGCACAAACAATGTCCCTTCACACTATCAAGTCAATAACAATACCCTAAGTACCAATGAAGTGTTAAGGGACCTGGGATCACAGGTTGAATTTAACTTCAACCACCACATGTCTACCAATGTAACTAAAGCTTTCCATGTAGCTCACTTGATTAGTAAAGGTATTGTCTGGAGAGCAAAAGAATTTATAACCCCCCCATACTCAACACTTATCTGGCCCAAAATTTAGTATAATGCCCCATTTGGTATATACTGTACTAAACATCTACAGCAATTAGAGATATCTGAGAGGTTTCTAACAAAGAAGATCAAGGGCCTCCAGCATGTGCCTTACATGGACCGACTAAAATCCCTGTCACTATACTCTGTATCATATAGATTTCTTAGGGAAGACTTATGCCTGGCCTACAGAACAACCCAAGACCCAAACCTAATGAACTTACTGCATATCTGTAAACCAAATAGGTCTCGGGATACCCATTCCAGGGACTTAAATATGGCCTGCGACTTAAAAAGGACATGCTGGAGAGACAGATTTATCTCCCAATGACTGCCATGTCTTTGGAACAGGCTACCAATTCATGTGAAATAGAGCACCTCTATGACATTGTTCAAGAGGAACCTGGATAAGTGGATGGGGCACCATAAATTCTTACCAGGGATGGCTCCCACAATCCTCCTGGACATGTGCAGTCATCACTAAATGCAGCCTTGGGTATTGACTAGTACCTCTATGGTATTACATTGGGGTGAAATAGTTAGCCTTAAAATGACCTCCAAGTCAATAGCCTAGTAATCTCCTATGATCCTATTAATGGGATCTCAATTTCTTTACAACATAAATATAACATGAAGGTGGTGGGAGGGTGGCCTAAAGGTTAAAGCATTTGCCTTGCAAGCACAAGGTACAGGGTTTGAATCTTACAGGGGATAATTGGCTAAGCTTAAACTGGCTCGAAAGGGCAGTTAGCCTAGTACTAATCTATGTCTGAGAAATAGATGTGTTTCACAGAGAATACCTCTTCTACAGAACCATTTTCCACTTCACATTATGCAAAGTAATTCTCTTTCTCATACTCTGTTCAAACATAATTTGGGTGAATGGATGAGAAACCAGAAATTCACCCCAGTTTAGTATCCATTTCTCTCATGAATAGGTGCAACAAGTCAATGTCCCAACATATTCTTATTCAGTCTGCCACTGTTTTTTTCTATACACAAAATATAAGGTATGAAAACTTCCATGAGAATGTAAGGCTAAGCTTCTTAAGATCGATAGCCTAGTATGTACCTATGAACCTATGAACAATGCTGACTGAGATTGGTATACCAAGCCCAATTCCACTTTTGGAATTGGCTTTAGGACCCCATCATTCTAAATTAGCATATGCTGCATGGGTATTGCCACAGCCCTATCTTTTGAACTTGAACATGGACTAGCTGCTTGGTGTTACATGTTATTCCATGCCCAAGTCCTTTTGAGAGAAAGAGAAATGATAGATGAAAGAATAAGGAAACAGAGGAATGAAGATGAGGAAGTGTAAGGCAGTGGAGCACACAAATACAAACACAAAAACAAAACAGTACTAACGGCGTGGATATGCACACACTAAGATGGAGAAGCATAGACTGACCAGAGACAAAAGGGAGTGGAGAAATGGTAATGAAAGGGATTGGATAGAGCACAAGGAGTGAGTTGTGGTGCAAGCAGATGAGGGTACACCTAACTGGGAACAAATTTGGGTATGGGCAGCATGCTGGCTGTTGAGCAGTCCAGTGGGATCTTAATGTTATCCATTAAATGACAGAGATGGGTCAGGACAGATGATGGAAGAGGCCTCACTCTCCTCTGGTGTTCCAGTGCTTGGGGGGGGGGGTGCTGATTGAGGACATCTGCAATGAGCTCAAAGAGGGGCCATGGTAGCAAGTACTCAGCCGAGCACTGCACTGTTAACTGCTTTTTGTACTTCCTGCACTCTGATGTTTGGGCTGAAACAGGTTACTGTGCTGCACTACCTGTCTTGGAGATGTTGAAATCCCCCTGGCAAGGCTATCCTAGCCCTCCCACCTACCACAAACACAAATGGGGTAGGGAATGACAGTGATGCAATACATCCATGGTTTATTGGCATCACTGTGAAATGCAAGAGGGAGACAAAATGGTATGAGTCCCACAGGTGAAGATGCTTTACAAATGGTACAATTAATACTGTGCAATTCGGCTATGATGAAAGTCTCAGCTACCTCTTGTGGCAGCCAACACAGATAGACTCTTATTCTGCAATTACACACAGGTGTAGGTGAAATAGGGTCTATATCATAATGTTGAATGCTGACAAGTTCGAAGCATTAAACTTCGAACTTGAAATTTCGAAGTGTAAAAATATCGAAACATATAATGGAGATCGCCATAGAGTATGGGACGGGAAGATTTCCCTTTACTGACTGTAGTGCGATTTCAGAGTTGATATATTTAAGTACCGGGGTGCAGGGGGGGCTTGCCCCCCTGCATAGAGCATTTTTTTCTTTTTCTTTTTTTTTTTTTTTTGGGTTTTGAGTACTTTTTTTTTTTTTTTTTTTTTTTGACATTTGACGTTTTTAGACTTGGAACTTTCAAGATCTAAGTTTGAAGCTTCAAAGCTGTCAGCATTCGACAATCTGATATAGACCCAGTGAAATACAGACATTAGTGTAGGACTACACTCCTGCACACATATGCACATGATAACAGAAGCCTGGAAAAGTGCCCACAGCCTTATAACTAAGCTACAGCCCCAAAGGTATGTTCAAAAATAGCAAGAGACCAGGAAATATACCCATAGCCTCACAACTAAGACACAGCCATACAAGTCCATGCAAGATAGTAGAAGCTTGTAAATGTACCAGCAACCCCATAACTGAACAGCTATGCATTACACCACAAAGCCCAGCTACACCATGATATTCAGGTAAGCAACAGCCACAACACAGATGCAGTCCTCCACAGTAACCCACCTGGTACTTCTTGGCAGAGGTGCAGCTTGTTCATCCTGTGCCCAGTGTCATTCCTATGTCATTATTTATCAGAATAACCATGGATTTCATAAATAATGACATAGGAGACCTCCAAACACTGGATCTGACCCAGATGGCTTTGTCAGTGACAGGTCATGCCTACTGAATCTGGTGAATTTCTTTGAGAATGAGGGTAAAAGACGGCATACTATCTACCTCACCAAGGATTTTGGCACAATTCCCCACTCAGATATTATAAATAAACTCACAAAACTGGCCATAAATCCCTACGTCACCAGATGGATAGTCAATATCCTCATGGACAAGGCACATGGTTAAAGTGGGTGAACCCAGATCCAGCGAGAGGTCATTTGTTAGTAGTGTGCCACAGGGCTCAGAGCTGGGACCATTCCTGTTCAGAATATACTTCTCTCTGCTCAAGACTAATGTGTAAGGCCTCTGGATGACAAAGATTGCTGACAACTGAATGTTGGGGGCAACCATTGAATCCCCCAATGATGTAGACACCCTTCAGTAGAGTCTAGATCAGACAAATGATTGGTGCCAAAACTATGACCTAAAACTAAATGTGTAAAATACATTATCATACTCTTTGGGAAGTGAAATACCCCTGCAAATTACATCATCAACAGTACACCCCTAAGAGCAGACTCAGAGGTGAGAGATCTAGGTACACAGAGAGGTAGTAGCCTGAACTTTCACCACCATGTGTTCGCAATGATATGGAAGTCCTTTTATGTGGCACAACTTATGAGTAAAGCTATGGAATTCAAATCCAAGGATATTAAAGTCTCACTGTACTCAGCCTCATTAGACCAATAATTGAGCACAATGCACCATTAGGCATGTACTTGATTGGGTACTTACAGAAGCTGGAGTGACTGCAGAGGTTCCTCACAAAGAAAGTACAGGGGTAAACGACATGAACTATGTGGGTAGACTAAAAACCTTATCCCTTTACTCTGTCTCCTACCAGTTATTAAGGGGTTACCAATGCCTGACCTACAAGGCACTCATAGATCCAGCCCTGATGGAGCTGCTACTAATCTGCAAGTCAAACAGCATGAGGGTCACCTGTTCCAGGGAACTAAACTTAGTAACTCAAACAAAAATGCTGTAGAGATAGATATATTTAGAACAGGCTTCCTAGTCACATTAAACAGAGCCCTTCCCTGGCCCTCTTCAAATGCAATTTGGATCAATGGATGGGTGTTCCTTATATACTGGGGCAATCTGTAAGTTACATAATGCACAAGTATAAATCCATGCTATCCTCTTGCCCCTAGGGGCCATATATTGGGTAAAATTGGGTTATATTGGCTAGGCTTGTAAGGGCCCTTAAGCTGTTATTCTAGTAATCTCCTATGAACCCAGGAACCTTGATCCAGAGTCCCTCAATTCCAAAGCTAATAATAAGACACTAAGCACGCAATCAGTCGTGAGGGACTTGGGCACCTAGTTTGATAGCAAACTTACTTTTGATCATTATATTGCCTCCATTGTATGGAAAGCTTTCTACATGGCCCACTTCATTACTAAAGGTATCTCATCTAGGGACAAGATGGTCATAACATCCATGTATTCTTCCCTTATAAGACCCATTATTAAGTACAATGTCCCTTTCAGCATGTACCTCACAAAGCACATGCAGCAGCTGAAGAGACCACAGAGGTACTTCACCTAGAGAATCCAGGGCTTCAGACATCTACCCTACACAGATAGGCTAAAAGCCTTGTCCCTCTACTCAGTCTCCTACAGACTCCTCAGAGGTGACCTCTGTCTGGCATACAAAGCAATCTCAGACTCCGCCCTGATGGGACTGCTGCATATCTGCAAGTCAAGCTCCACTCGAGTAACCCACAAGCGCAACCTCAGCCAGGTCTGCAACATCAATAGGACTTGATGGAGGGACAGATTTGTGTCCCAGAGACTCCCCCCTGTTGTGGAATAGACTCCCTCTCCATGTAAAGCAGAGTACCTCATTAAACCTTTTTAAGCACAACCTGGATAACTGGATGGGGAACAGAAAATACACCCCTTGGATTCCATCTGTGTCCCTGCTTGACAGTGGCATAGGGTGCTGACTTGTTGGAACATGGGCTAAATTCTTGGCTAGGCTTGAAAGGATCTCAGGGCCAATATCCTAGTAACTTCCTATGATCCTAAGGAGCAAGCCAGGTTCATTCTCTTCAGCTGTGTAACATAAGGAAAAGAAAGGGTCCATCTCCCAATCTGGTGCTCCTCACTTAAGGCTATGGAGCAAGTCAGATCTGTTTTATTTGATCAACACCCCCACATTATAAGTTGAGCATCAAAATCCTGGATAAAATAAAATTCTTCTATTTAGAAATGTAGTCCACCACTTGCTAGCATACAAATATATATTGTGATAAGTTGTATCAAGAGGTTTGTTACAGATGCAATACCATCTACTAAGTGCTCTAGATCTTCAGCATTGACAGCAGTTGCAATATTGGCATGCCGGTATTACAATAAAACCCCACTGGTGATCGCCAATCATGCCCCCAAACACACGGCTGCCCCTTTACCCTACTTTAGTTACACTTCTATGTCCTGGTATTTGTCAGAAGAAATAGGTTTTATTAGGGAGGCTACACTGAATGACTGCCTAAATGTTTAAAATTACAGTCTGAAAATCAGTGTGGGAGCTAGGCTTGTTGTCAAAACACTAATGATTGTCAATAATTTCTGCAATTTGCCTGCCTTTTCCAAGAAAGATGAAATGGTGGTAAACTGTGGATATTCCCTTTCCTCGTGAGTGTGTGACTGAGGAGTTGGTGTATGTATGGAGGAGCTCCCTGGTCAGCCTCAGTAAGAAGCTGAGATCCCTTATAAAATCCTCCAAAGCTAGCTACAAAAACAAAATCACCACTAAATCTAAGGACAACCACAAAGCATTCTATAGCTATGTCAAGAGCTCCTCCATACATACACCAACTCCTCAGTCACACTATCATGAGGAAAGGGAATATCCACAGTTTACCACCAATAGTATCTACCTATGAACCTATAAGTAAATTTCCCTGCTGAAAGCTGTTTTTTTTCTCTCACAAATTTGTTTTAAATGCCATACTCCTCAAGAAAAATCTTGATGATTGGATGGGAGATAGGAAATTCACCCCGGGGATCACTTCTGTGGCTCTGCTTGACAGGGGCACAGGAAAATAATTTTCTTGGGTGGCAAAAGCCAGGGTACCATTTGACTAGGCTTATGTAGGTCCTAGGGCCAATAGCCTAGTACCTACCTATGAACCTATGAACTAAGAATCTAGATGGCAATACCCAGATATGCTCTGAGTTACAGCACAAAGGCACGAAAATTACAGAACCAACTGATATTGCCAACATCCTGACAGATCAGTTCAGTGCTAACTTTACCCCCCTCTCACCCCCTAAAGGGCCCATATCTATACAGGAAGAATGCAGAGTCCCTGTAATCACAACTACATAGGTAAAAGCTGCAATCTCTAAAGCCAAAAACACAGCATCCATGGGACTGGACAACATCCCAGGCTGCGTTTTACATGAACTTCAGAACGAACTGGCTCCCCACTTAAGCACCATGTTCAATAATAGCCTCGCATCAGGCTTTGTGCCCATTGAATGGTGCACAGCAATAGTTATCCCACTCCACAAAGGGGGAGCCACCACTGATCCCGGGAACTATCGACCTATTAGCCTGATGAGCCTGGTCTGCAAGGCCATGGAAAGTATCATCATAGAACTCATAAACAAAGACATTGGTAACCTCCAAACTCTGGATCCCACCCAGTTCAGGTTTGTGAAAGGCAGATCATGCCTCCTGAACCTGATTGACTTCTTTGAGGCAGTCACCAAAGCTGTGGATGAGGGTAAGGTGGTTCACACAGCCTATCTTGACCTCGCCAAGGCTTTCAACACCATCCCCCATTCTGGAATTATAGCTAAACTCACTAAACTAGGTATAAATCCTTACGTCACAAGATGGGTTGCAAACTGGCTCACTGACAGAACCCACACTGTAAAAGTTACAGACTCCAAATCTGACCTCAAGGCAGTGACAAGTGGAGTGCCACAGGGTTCCGTCCTGGGACCTCTCCTGTTTGGTATCTACTTCTCTGAAGTACAGACTAACACAGAAGACCTCTGGTTAATGAAGTTCACAGATGACTGCAAACTAGAGCCATAGTCAAGTCCCCAAATGATGCGGACATCCTACAGAAGGGCCTCACTGAGACAGATGCCTGGTGTCAGAGCCATGGCCTCAAGCTCAATGCCAAAAAGTGCAGTGTCATCCCCTTTGGTAAAAATTCTGTACCCATGAACTACCACAAAGGCAGCCATCTACTTAACACCGAATGCGTGATAAGAGACCTTGGGACCCAGGTGGACAGTAGTCTCTCCTTTGATAGTCACATTGCCACAGTAGTCAGGAAGTTCTTCAACGTGGCACACCTCATCATAAAAGGGTTTTCATCCAGGAAAAAAGAGGTCATTGTTCCCCTCTACTCGTCACTCATTAGACACATTATAGAGTACAATGCCCCTTTTGGAATGTAACTCACAAGACATCTGCAGCAGCTGGAAAGGCCACAGAAGTACCTCACAAAGAGGATTACTGGCCTCAAACAAATGCCCTACACTGACCGCCTCAAAAAACTCCAGTATTACTTCGTAGCATATCGCCTACTCTGAGGTGATCTCTGCCTAACATATAAAGCTATGTCAAACCCAGAGCTGTTGGACATGCTACACCTAAAGAAATCCCAATCCCTCCAAGTTACATGCTCTAGGGACCTAAATCTTGTCACCACAATAAACAGGACACACTGGAGGGATACATTCCTGTCCCAGAGACTTAGAAAAGAGAATAAAGTGGCAAAACACGGACCAATCCAAAAAGAAAAGATTTAATATAAACATTAGCGCTTTCATGCACCACACCTTAGTGCACTTCTTCAGACAAAACAGCATTAAAAAAACTCAAATAAATAGGTTACATAATTAAATTAATTGTGTAACCTATTTATTTGAGGTTTTTTAATGCTGTTTTGTCTGAAGAAGTGCACTAAGGTGTGGTGCATGAAAGCGCTAACGTTTATATTAAATCTTTTCTTTTTGGATTGGTCCGTGTTTCACCACTTTATTCTCTTTTCTTAGTTTAGTGTTTTGTTTGTTTTATGTCCCAGAGACTTCCTATACTCTGGAACAAGCTAACCATCTATGTCAAGCAAAGTTCTTCATTAGCACTCATAGGTTCATAGGTTCATACTAGGCTATCTGCCCAAGGGCATTTATAAGCCTAGCCCATAGTTATGTGGCTTTCGCCACCCCTTTAGTTTGAATAAAAACTATGCCTATCATTTTTCTGTGCCTCTGTCAAGCAGTGACACTGAAGTAATCCCTGGGGTATAGGTTCATAGGTTCATACTAGGCTATCTGCCCTTCAAGAAAAATCTTGATGAGTGGGTGGGAAATAGGAAATACACGTCAGGGATCACTTCTGTGTCTCTGCTGGACAGTGGCACAGGAAAATAACTTTCTTGGGTGGTGTAAGCTATGGTACCTTGCTGGTTAGGCTTACGTAGGCCCTTGGGCTGATAGCCTAGTACCTACCTATGAACCTATGAACCTGTGTGTGTGTATATATATATATATATATATATATATATATATATATATATATATATATATATATATATATATATATATGTTGACGGGTGTGGATATGCAAGTCTCACATCAGGGGACTACAGGAGGACCTGTCCCGATGCAAAAACTGTTTTTTTTTTCTGTGCATATTTAATCCCTAATGTTGATCACTATTCTATGAAGAGAGTACACATAATTTGAAGATTTCTTAAGGAGCCAGGCCAAGGACAACCACAAAGTATTCTTTAGCTATGTTCACAACCTCAAAGGCAATAAACAATTGTGTGCGGAGCTCATTGTAAATTGAGTCACCTATACTGAGCCAGAAGATATGGCAAACCTCCTTGCTGATAAATTCAGCTTCAACTTTATTCCTCTCTCCCCCTCAACCTTCCCTCAGGAAATATCATCAAATATAACTCCTCCTACTATCACTGGGGAACAGATCCTTAATGCTCTCTCTAAGACCAAGAACACTGCATCAATGGGCCCAGACAATATCCCAGGATGTCTTTCAAATAGCATGAAACATGACCTATCAGGGCCTTTGGAATTACTATTTAACTGTAGCATCCAAACAGGCTTCATGCTTCATGAATGGAGAAAGGCAACAGTTATCCATCTGCACAAAGGTGGGCCATCTGCAGACCCTGAAAAGTACAGACCCATAAGTCTCACTAGTTGTATATGTAAAGCCATGCAAAGAATTATCATGGAGATGATCAACAGAGATATAGTAAACCTTCAGACACTAGACCCAACCCAGTTTGGATTTGTCAAGGGCAGATCATGCCTACTCAACCTGGTTGACTTCTTTGAGAAGGTCACCAAAGCAATGGCTGTGGGAAACATTGTTCACACTGCCTACCTTGACCTGGCAAAGGCATTTGACATAATATGCCACTTGGGCATTGTTTGCAAACTCAAGAGGTTTGGTAAAAACCTGTATGTCACCCAGTGGATAGCCAACTAGCTCACAGACAGGACCCAGGAAGTTAAAATTGGGGAGTCCACCTCTACAAAGAGGCCAGTCACAAGTAGAGTCCCTCAGGGATCAGTCCTTGGATTGCTCCTTTTTGGCATTTACTTCTCAGAAGTCAAGGCCAATGTCAATGGTCTCTGGCTGACTAAATTTGCAGAAGATTGCAAATTAGAAGCTGTCACTGAATCTCACACTGACACAAATGTTCTACAGAAGGGGCTGACACAGACAAACAATTGGTGTCAGAGCCATGGACTAAAACTAAATACCGAGAGATGCATAATAGTATATTTTGGGAAGTCATACATCCCTGGTAACTATCATATTGACAACACACGCCTTAGAGTTGACCCAGTATTCAGGGACTTAGGGACACACATAGATAATAATCTAGCCTTTGAGCATCACGTCTCTACAGTGGTGTGGAAATCATTCTATGTTGCGCAACTTATAAACAAAGGTATGGCATCTAAGTCCAAGGAAGTCATTGTTCCACTGTATTTGGCATTCATCAGACCTATCATTGAGTACAGTGCCCCTTTGGTATGCACCTAACCAGGCATATCCAACAATTGGAACATACACAGAGATTCCTCACTAAAAGAATACAAGGTGTAAGTAATATGTCCTATGCAGACCGCCTCAAGGCCCTATCCCTGTATTCTGTCTCCTACAGACTTTTGAGGGGAGATCTATGCCTGGCATACAGGGCATTGTCAGACCCCACTCTGATGGTCCTGCATATCCACAAAACAAACAGCACCAGAATTACCCATTCTAAAGACTTAAACCTTGCCTGTGATATAAATAGGACCTACTGGAGAGATTCATCCCTGGTTTGGCACCTATGTCTCTAACGGACACAGGTAACCTGTTAATGGTTCATCTCCCAGGCCCATGCTGGGTAGCAGAACTTGTCAGAGATTTGGGATGTATGGCCAGTCTCAAAAAGGCCCTAGTGGTTGTTAGCCAATAAACACCTATGAACCAAACATTATTAATGCTGTATACTTACTATACAATTTGAGTTGTTCTTGCTTAGTCTCTGCTCCTTACTGTTAGATCTACAGGTAAGCAGTGCTCAAGGTCATTATGCCAGTGCCCCATTGCTCATTTGCCCTGCAGGATGCCAGTAGCCTCAGGCAAAAGCTTAGCAAAGTTGAACCTGCATTCCATCCTCTGAAAGACTCTCCATAGGAACCCTCGTGCCACTCCAAGAACTGCCTATATAGCAGAAAGTGCATAATTTTGTTCTCCATGATGAACCAGACAGGTTCTCCCTTAGCACTGGCAGCCATCTCCAGAGTATCATGTAAAACAAAATGGTAGCCAGTGATTCACTCTAGAAATGTGTTTTCTGAATTATGAGTGGAACAGTCTTTTGTGACTCAAAGAGTGATGTGTATAACATACTTAGTCATTATGTGTGAGTTGTTGAGCATACCCTTTCAGCAGCATTCATTGTGATCTAGCTGGATATCATATCAGCCATGCACTTCACAGTAATATATTGATTCATTGGCATTTGTGGCACCTACCATCATTTGAATACTTCCTACACAAACTGCTATACATGTACAGCTTAAGCAGATGTGCTACAATTTTAAACACAAAATACACACACATAAAAGATAAGCCACCAATACAGCAGTTTGGAGCTAGCTTCCAGCAGCAGAGAAGCATAAATTAATGCAGACACAGCCTTAAGAGGCCATGCAATGTTCTGAAGTACCATAGTAACACTTATTTCTCAAGAGTATTGTATGTGTGATCCCTTGCCTTCTAGCAAGGTATAAGTACTTAGATTAGTCCGTACTATGCTTACTTGCATATAGTTTCTTCTCTGTTCTGTAAATGTGTGAATGAAGCCCATGATAAGAATGCCTATCCTTATGCTATCCTGTATGTCCTAAACTGATGTGCTATGTGCATATGATGTGGGGACATGTAGTAAGTTCCCAGTGTATAACCCCAACATCATAGCGTGTTAGCCCACTGTCATATGTGATTGTCTATGTGTCCCCAACCATGATCTCTGAAGCCCATCCTTCACATGTGTATCTATTTAGGCCTCTGGATGGCAGCCACCCCATTTGCATATGTGCACATCTGCCTGGCCATTTGTCTGGGGTATCATGGAGTATCCTGCTGTCCAGAGTACAGCATATCAGTGGCACTTATTCTTTTCATGTCCTTGTCCACCTTTAATGTTGAGCACATCTGTGACAGTCCACTGTTTGTAGTTGCTAGACCACTGTCCCAAGCAGTTATCAGTCTACAGCTATAGCTCTTGTTTTTGTAAGTGTCATCATGTTCTCAAGAGGAGATAGATGTAAAAAACTGGAAAAATTCATCCAAGCTGAGAACGATGTCCTGCTTCATGCCCTCACAACCTATAGCGATGACTTGTTGGGGAATGGTGTAATATAGGCCCAGGTGTTGGAGTCTTTGGCCTATGACATTGATATTGCTGGTGGGTGAAGCCCCCTTGCACCACCATACTAATGTCTGCTAACTCTAATTCTGCCCCTACCCCCACCCTAATTCTTCATCTTACCTTAGAACAACCCCTTCTGTAGCACTATTACTATTCAGACAATGTTAATCTGAATGTGATGTTTTCTTTTCTTTTGGTAAGTAAAGTAATGTCTTTCGGCTCTTCCTGGTTAGGGATCGCCACAGCAGAACTCCGGTCTTCTAATGATTGGCAGTGGATTTTTATGGTGCCGAGTTGCCAGCCCGATGCCCAACCTTCAAAGAAGGCACACCCATTCACACACGCACCTACCTGCATGTCTTTAAATGTCACTCGACAGCGAGGAGGACATGCAGACTCCACACAAAAGGCGCTCCAGCCGAGAATCGAATGGGAGAACCACTTGTTGTGAGGTGACAATGCTAACCGCTGCACTTTCTTTTGGTAAGCTCATGAAATGAAAGTGTTTCCCTTTTGTGATCTTTTTACTTTTGATATCACTGATTTTCATTAAGTGCATCTTTTGTTATGAAGACATTGATCAGTACTGGGTTTTTGTCTGGGCCTGTGTTTATGTCTGTGCATATCAGCTTATTAACAGACTAGAGAAATGTAGCTGGCTGTAACATAGTCCATTGCTTGGACTATGTTACAGCCAGCTACACTTCTCTAGTCTGTCAGTTTGCGGTTTTCGTTTGGTTTGTCTTCATATCAGCTAATTATCTTGAACCCATCTATGTGTAGATATATATATATATATATATATATATATATATCACGCTCCCCAACATCCAGCACCAACCAGAATATGTACACCCAAAATGAGTATATAACTGTTCTTATAAAAAGTAAAAATAAAACAAACTCCAAACAGGAACTTGGCTAAATGCTGCCATAATTTTAATGTCCAGCTCACTTGGAACCAAATACACAATACACAAACCTAGGTTTCGCCCCATGGTGTCATCAGTGTGTATTGCAAAAGGGAATAGCGACCATTGTATACTGCTTTCAATCAACATAAATTAAAGATACCATGTGTTTAGCAAATTCAATTTTGATATTTTTAAAACACCAAAAACAACGTACCAAATTCTGTATTGAAAACTGTTGATACCTTAATGCATAATACTACCTAAATATATTATTAATTGAACTAACACTCTGACTGACACATATTATGCCCTAAATATTGTTACCAATGGTCATTTAGACCTGGTTTAAATACTGCTCCTAAATACACTATCCATTTCCTTTCTTTTTCTGTTAATATTCTATGTTTATTGATCAACGTTAAGTTGTCCCGTACTACCTGATCAATACCCAAAAAAATAAAATGTGCTGCTGCGTGTATTTGAATGTGTTTGTACAAGGCGCTGCGTGCTCTTTTACAATTGATATCGCTGATATGTAGTGCTATTCTCTGTCAAAGGGATAAAGAAGTCTGCCCCACATAAAAAGCCCCTCATTAGCACACCGTCATATAGATCACCCATTCACTACTACAAGTGATCAAATGTCTAATGTCGTATACCCTAGGTGTATTTATGGACATAAATGATTTGGTTTTAGAGACAACCTTACAATGGACACAATGTCCACAATATGTACTGCCCAATATTTTACTGGCTTGGTTGTCTCTATCTTTTTTGTGACTCTTCTTAAAATTAGCTAGATTTTCACCTATGGTCTTCCCTCTTCTATATCCAAAGGAACACTGAAGGTCTAATAATGTGTCCAAAAACCTATCAGTCTTCAATATGTGCCAATGTCATTGCATTATGTCTTTTATTTTGAAGCTATTACTTCCAAACTTGGTCATGAACCTGATGACTTGATTCCCTTCATTCTGTGGCCTTTCGACCCCCATTAATAATTGTTCTCTAGTATCGGAATCCACCATAATTCGAGCTCTATCAACTTGTCTAGCTTGATAGCCCCTTGCCAAAAATCTATATCTCAGCTGTTCGGCCTGTGTCTGAAAATCATCAGGCTGACTACATATACGTTTAAGTCTTTTGAATTGAGCTAGGGGAATGTTATTAACAATGTGCTGTGGATGGTTGCTATCAGCCCTCAGTAATGAGTTCTTAGTAAAAGGCTTCCTATATAAACTGGTATGTACCACGCCACCATTGGCCTTAGTTACCATAACATCTAAAAACTCAATACTTTTCCCTTCCAATTTTCCACTGAAAAAAATTCCATATTGATTATGATTCAAACTATTAACGAACTGTCACCACCTTTCCACGGTACCCTGTCATATTACCCAGCAATCATCTAGGTATCTTCTCCACATCAATAGCTCTGTTGTAAATTCCTTTTGTTGATAAATCATTTGTACCTCCATAAACCCCATAAATTGGTCCGCATAGGTGGGAGCAAAAGTTGCTCCCATCGCTGTACCCTTAATCTGCAGGAACCATTCAGAACCATATCGGAAGAAATTATGTTCTAATACCAGACCCAAAACTTTTAATAAAAATTCTTGTTCTTCTTTAGGATAATAATCCATAACCTGAAACCAGTATTGTATGGCAGCTATTCCACCCTGATGAGGAATGCTTGTGTAAAATGACTGTACATCCAAAGTACCCATATGTGCATGGCTAGGAATGTACAAATCATCCATTAGCTGTAAAAACTGGTTTGTATCCTTTATCCTTGCCATCATATAAGTCAATAATGGTTTCAGTTTTAAGTCAAGATAAACTGATAAAGATTCAATCAATGAACCTCTACCAGCTACAATGGGTCATCCTTGTACTGGGGAAATAGATTTATGGATCATTGGAACTAAATAGAAATATTGTGGAGAAGGATCTTCTACTATCAATTGTTGTTGTAATTCTTTGGTAATACTACCCACCCCTCTAGCTCTTTCCAAAAACTGATCAATTTGTGTTTTAAATCCCACTATCAGATCTATAAGAAGATGGCAATATGATGTTACATCTGTCAAATGTTGTTGGATTTCTATTTTTTAGGCCTCTTTGCCCCAAACCACTATGGCGCCACCTTTGTCTGCCATAGTGATGACCAGATTGTCATTATTACTCAAGTTGTCCAAAGCTTGTTTTTCTTCCCTAGTCATATTATCATTAAAATGTCTAAACACCTTACCCTGATTTAATTGTAAGTCTTGTAACACTTGTTCCTCAAATATTTTTACTGCTCCATAGTATGGGGGCTGAAACTCTGATTTCCTAAATGTAAATCTATCCTGCCTATCTCTGGACTGAGGTCTATGGGAATAATAATATTTTAAATTAAATTTCCGACAAAATGCCTTAACATTCTTCACCACTTCAAAATGGGACACAAAACTATCAGGCACAAAACTGAGGCCTTTATTTAACACTCGATATTCCAAATCCAAAAATGCATAATCAGTCAAATTTACCACTAAATTGTTGTCAGTGTCCTGGGTATCGACAGTATGTTCTATCTGTTGTTGGCCATTTTGCTGAACATTTCTTCCATTTCTTGAACCGGCATGTTTCCTGTCCCCTCTCCTAAAGGGCCCCTTACCCTTTTTGGTATTGGGGAACTCAAAACTGTGGGTTCTACCCCCTCCAGTTCTGTATCAGTATTTGAATATTTATTTTTTTTTATTTATTTTACATTTGTTGACCGGGCTAGTCCAGCTGGATACATATCCCTTTTCAGTAGAGGCCCGGGGAGAAAAGCTCCAACATAAAAGCAATACATGAGGAGAGCAAGTTACATTTACAATATAAGAATACCCTGAAGGTATATCAGATACACTGGAATTATCAGTATTTCTTCTAGTTAGGATAGACCTCGGTCTTTTCCTGTTGGGTCTCACTTGTCCCTTATGTTTACCTTCAGTAAATCTTACTGACCTTTTAACTTTCTTCCAGGTATAAGTCAAATTGTTAGCATAATCCTTGGAATCTCTCTGAAATGTTTTAAGTTTCTTATCAGACAATTCCTTCTCCATTTTTTGA
This sequence comes from Protopterus annectens, assembly GCF_019279795.1. NCBI lineage: Eukaryota > Metazoa > Chordata > Ceratodontiformes > Protopteridae > Protopterus > Protopterus annectens. The sequence continues at coordinate 1,155,934,666 of NC_056729.1, read as the reverse complement.
ACCTCATTTACATAATACATATATTTTTCATTATACGTTTGTTCTTGACTGTATTTAACCGTATCTTCATAGCCATTGTTCAATTTCACAGTCATCTCTGCATGCTGCTCTTCATAATACTCTATTAGTAATCTGATAAACATACTGGAAGCAGTAGACTGAACCTGTCTCCATTTGCTAAGAAAATGTTCATTATCAGCCCCAATACCAGGCTCTAAATAAACCCTAAGGCCTCGTGGAGCTATATTGGCCGTAACATATGCTTTTAACAACTTTGTGTGCCATACATTGGCTCTAACCTTTTTAGTAATTTCAGCTAACCTGGTAAACTGTGTCTCCATATTGGTTCTTTCATGTCCTCTTGTTGATACTTCTGTCCCTGTTCCCACAATAAATGTGGTCAAATCATCATTGTTGGTAGCCAATGTTTCCAAAAAAGTTTTTAAATCTTGAGCCTCAGCCATCTTTAAATATATTAATATTTCTTATATTTACTCCTAGGATAGAACTTTGATTAATATACACTAATGTCTAATCCAACTCTTAATTAAAATTTTGAAAAAAATGTTTTTTAATCAACTGTAAGTGATATCTTCATTGCTTTATTAATAGACATTGGGGCCGAACCAGTGCTTCAGCCAAGAGAGGCTGGCTATTACATTTATAATAGTATATAAGGCTTCAAGAGAACTATCTCTCACTGCTCACTTAACACCAACTAAATATAACTTATGCCCTCACTAATGGGACATCCAGGTTTAAATGCTAATGTCCAAGCTTCTATTATACATTCATTAAGTATTGCCAAGACTTAACTTAAAAGCCAAAATAGCTTTAAAGTATCAAATATAATTGTTATCATCTGATCTAGAAAGGATGAACAACAGATTACTGTCCAAGAGGTATAAATATTAACCTCTATTATATTAACTAATGTAACTGCTTGTTGCAAAGCCAAAAGTATATCTTGTGTATAAAACTGTAGCTAGTGTATTGTGCTGATTATTTACATTTGCATAAACTATACTATTAACAAAAAAAACCTATATGTATCATGCATGCTTATTTATACTAATCAATCTACCACCATATTATAAACAGCATGTTATAAAATGTTGTACGGGTTGGTATACAACATGACCCACAAAAATGTTTTTTATATAAGTTAGGGTGCTACTATACGCCACCTAAAAATGAAGTCATCGATATATACTCATTGTCTATCCAACAATAGTCACTACTAATTCACCACCATAAATTTGATGGTATAAAACTGATAGCAACAATGTCTTTACCACCCACAACTGATGTTCATCTCTGCTGTAGGAAACAAACAAATGCGGCCCTTAGAAATCAAGCCAAAATTAAATGCCTTTCTCCAAACCCGTACAGCATGAATTAAATAGCCATACATACCATTGTCTCACTTATATATATACCTAAGTATTAGTAATGCAAAACATTTGTATCAAACTTGCTTATTATTTTGTTAATCATACATGATACAATAATAATGTCTTTACCGATTGTCCATATTGTTGTCAGCATATTTTAAAACTATTATGCCGACCGGTGAATAACAGGGCCTTTTCACCACCATAGTGCTGATAAACGCTAATATCCTCGATGGTCTTTACCACCCACAGCCGATATTCATCTCTGCCATAGAAAAATAAAAATGTAAGGCCCTTTAAAATATTTCCAAGCTCGGATATAGTTCAAACCAGCCCGTACTGTATTAGTATTGTGATCATAAATAGCCATCAACAATTGTAGCCGATCTTCATCTCTGCCACGAACGCTCTTTGTATACACTCTACTGTAAATCTGATGTTAACTTCATAAATGAAAGCAAAATGTTCTTTCCATAAAATAAAGAAGCACCAATATACTGTCACAGTATCTACTTTCACCGCTGGCCTTCATCCGTTTAACCAAATCTCATTTGTGTCACAGAAACATTCTATGATATTCCTTTGATCCTCGTTCTGCTATAATGAACGGAAACATAATATAATTGCCCAAATATTACGGTGCAGCAAGCAGATATCAAACACAGTACCTGTTTCACCCAAAGTCTCTGAAGTACTTGATAAATTTTCAGAACATATTGCCATTTAAAGCCTCAATTACAAAACAAACACACCCTGATCAAAAAAAGCTGAAGCAAGGAACAAAACTAGCCTTCCCCTTCAATACATCCGATGTTGTTACTGGTTCTACCTCCTCCGTCGGCCGAATGCACAATATCGGCCTCAATGTCTATCAGCAAGCAACAAACCACATGTTAATCCCTCATCAGGGATTATAACACCAGCACTCTGTACACCATATCTTCACAGACAAAAAACAGGTGCTCGGTATGACGTGTGCTCGGACAAAATACAAATCACGCTCCCCAACATCCAGCACCAACCAGAATATGTACACCCAAAATGAGTGTATAACGTTTCTTATAAAAAGTAAAAATAAACCGAACTCCAAACAGGAACTTGGCTAAATGCTGCCATAATTTTAATGTCTGGCTCACTTGGAACCTAATACACAATACACAGACCTAGGTGTCGCCCCCTGGCGTCATCAGTGTGTATTGCAAAAGGGAACAGTGACCATTTTATACTGCTTTCAATCAACATAAATTAAAGATACCATGTGTTTAGCAAATTCAATTTTGATATTTTTAAGACACCAAAAAACAATGTACTAAATTTTGTATTGAAAACTGTTGATACCTTAATGCATAATACTACCTAAATATATTATTAATTGAACTAACACTCTGACTGACATATTATGCCCTAAATATTGTTACCAATGGTCATTTAGACCTGGTTTAAATAATGCTCCTAAATACACTATCCATTTCCTTTCTTTTTCTGTTAATATTCTATGTTTATTGATCAACGTTAAGTTGTCCCGTACTACCTGATCAATACCCAAAAAAATAAAATGTGCTGATGCGTGTATTGGAATGTGTTTGTACAAGGCGCTGCGTGCTCTTTTACAATTGATATCGCTGATATGTAGTGCTATTCTCTGTCAAAGGGATAAAGAAGTCTGCCCCACATAAAAAGCCCCACATTGGCACACCGCCATATAGATCACCCATTCACTACTACAAGTGATCAAATGTCTAATGTCGTATACCCTAGGTGTATAGTCTCTGGGGTTTCAAACCCCACACTCCACAACCTGCACCAATCCCCCCATCTTAGCTTAAATTATTTTCCTATCTTTTATCTACTTTAGGAATTTTCTCTGATAAAATTCACATTTTTATTTATTTTTTTTTTTGAGGCAAGTCTGATGAAGCATTAGTTAAACCGCTGTACCAGGAGCAATGACTCCTGGCTTCCCACTCCCGTTGGCCTCATTTGTAGGCTAACTATCCCATTAGTACATCACCCAGACTAATGATCACCTGGTTCTTCTATTCATTACCTATTTTTAACTAGCTCAACTTGCTCCATGGCCTAATCACTTACTGGGAGCCGATTTAAATGACTGGGGTATGTATTACATTAACTACAAATTCGACCGCCGTACCCTTCCTCTCACTATTTCTTAATTCGCTATAGTCTTATTTCTTAAGTCGCTATAGTTTTATTTATTTAATTTTTTTAAGTCATTATGATTTTTTTTATTTCTGGTGTTGTCACTTTTTGTACTATGCCTGTTTAGCTGACATGTTGGGACTGGCTGCAATGAGTATATGAGCCCCAGAGACACAGTATCTTAATTAAAATGATTATGAACAAAACTGCATAGATGTTTAAAAATACCGAACTATAAATTACATAATATTAATTGTGTTTTGAATAAATCTCTCTTACACAGCTTTACTTGCCTCTAACTCCACATGGAATTGAAATAAAAATAATAAAGGAAAAGAAGACTAGTGTTTTTATTGAAGTTCTCTTCCTCTTCAAAGTCGTTTGGATTGATCGATTTTATTGAATTTCTTAAAGAAAATCGCCTGAATTCCATTGATTGATTTTACTAATTAAAATAGAATATTTGCTGGGACGTAAGCCTTTCCAGTAATTTACACTGACCCTTTTGAGGTGGAAATTTCTTTAGGTATATAACTTACAACTAAAAATTATAAACTCATGTTAAACAATTTTCAGATGCTAAAGAAATACAATAATTAATCTCTCCTCAGACCTGCATCTAACTAAAGGGCATAAGCAAAGAAAGTTTGTGCTTACCATGTGCAGGTGGTCTTTCAGATGGTAGCTATGATGTCTCTGGAAAAGAGGAAGGTAGTAGAAAGAAGGCTAATAAGCATCACAATGCAAATGATACAAGGACAGAGAGTAATCCCAGCCTATCTGTCCCATAAGAAATATCTCAGAATCAATCAGACTACCCCCCCCCCCATCTCTGTTGGACTGTGTGTCTTCTAAGCAACACATCTCGATGTGTTCAGATATGTCAGAAGTGTTAACATATAAAAATGTCTAGAATGGCAGTTATTACCTTATATATAGCATACTTGGAAGTTTTTCTTGAGACACACTTGGCCTGTCGTCCACTTCAGCACCAACATCATCAAGTCTGTGTGACCCCCCCTGCTGAGTTGTTGGGATCTCTGACAGTGAACAAGAACTCCTCAGTTTCAACGAGTGGTGGTTTAGTAGCAGAACCATCCTCATAGCCATCTGTTCATGTGCAATAGCAGCTGCCCTCTTGCAGCCTGCTGCAATCATGTCAGTGGCATGGTGTGCACCAGATTATGGTTTCTGTCACAGCCGTCCGCTGCATTTGTGTCAGCATCCAACAGCTGCCGTATGCTTTTTCTGGCAGGCATGTCACCTCGGCCTCTGTCAAGTAGGAAGACACCATGGTGGCATAAGGTTTGCATGATGTCCTAATTATCTGCATCCCTGAATGGTGGCTTGCGTGGAACAGATGGTCTGACTGGCATAATCCTGTATGACATGAAAAAGAAAAAAGACAAAACACATTTGTAGCACATGGAAATTATTCTCCTCAAATAAAACCTGTGTACCTGTTGTCAACACAAAACAATTGAACATACAAGGCTCGTTTAGGACTACACACAAGTTAAGGGAATCCCCCCCCCCCAAAAAAAAAAGTACATTAGAATTACATCCATTGTGTTAACATTTCTGTAATGAGGACGACAGTTGTGTAACTGACTGCTGGTTGGCAGTATTATAAATAAATAGGCAAGAATTCAAAGTAGAAATTGCAATCAGTTTTCATTGGCTTCTCCACTGCTGTGGAGGTCACCCTGGGACATTTGAGAAGCCTATTACCTGTTTTCACTATACATGTACAACCCCTTGAAGTTGATAATAAATACAATGCACTCGTCTGCACTAAGTGGTGAAATTCCAACAGCAAATGGTAACACAATACTGTGATGCAACCATACCATTCATTAAAAAACTTACTTTGAAAGCATAGGAAGAACTGATATATTTGGCTATGCCAACAATGAAAGAAAAAAAAATGCAAATAAAACATTTTCCTTTTGCATATCAAACTGCATTCTAAATGTGAAAATGTAAACAGTTTATGAAGAGGACAAACATAACTTAGGAAAGAAATACTGTAATTTATAAAAAAAATTCTCCTCCAAGTAAATACCAGTAACAATCTGTCTGTATCAAACAGTCTCCCCTCCTTCAAGTTCCCTAACTATATCATTACCTTTTTGTAGTGTAGATTTGGCCTTCTGAGTACTGTGAAGATGCAAACAACATTATTACACATTGAAATAAAGATGCAAAGAAATTCACATGACATTGCATTTCTGATAGTTAACCTAAAAGAAGGGGAAGATGCTTGGAAAATACAGAAAAGAAATAGCTACAGTGTTGCTAACCTTGCATTGATATGGTGTACGTATTATTAGCCTAAATATGTCAGTATCACGTTAATCTAAACATGTTCAAGCAAATGAGAAAGGACGTTTTTCTGATCTTACTTGTAGTGGACCTGTAATTTCATGGTCTGCTAAGTCATATCTCTATGGGATGTACATTTTCTGGTTCTGATTCTAAGCCTGTTTGATAGCAAAGTGTGTTTTTATTGTATTGAACTGAGGGTTCAAATCCAGATATTGTGCTGTTTGTGACAGTTAATGCATGTTTTCTGAGCATATCATCTGGTTGTAAAACAGACGATGTAATGAAATCTCTCAGTTCTATATTTTCAATATCATTGCAGGCTGGCTGCTAGCATTTAAATGTTATGTTTTCTTTATTGTGTTCATCCTTTGCATGTGTTTTGGCAAAGAGCACTTTGGACTGGCAACATTATCTGGCAGTGAATGAGAGTCCATTTCCCAAGATACAGACTGAGAAATTGAATTTGGAATGCCATCATTAATGCATTTTGGAGTAGCAGAGGTGCACTTTGTTAAGCACTCTGGATAGCAGTAAGTGAAGAAATTTTACATTTCACCAAGTATTACTGTAGCTCAAGGTGTAAATGCAATGAGTTCAAAGAGAGATGACAGATGATCCAGTGCTTGAATACATCTTGCAGATATGTTTTGTTTAAACTGGATATAGAATACATATAGAATAATAATATGTTTTATGTAAAATGCATATGTTAATGTATGTTCATAGGTTCATAGGTTGGTACTAGGCTATCGGCCCTAGGGCCTATACAAACCTAGGCATAATAATTCCCTGGCTATTTCTTCCCACACTATTTACTTCCCTGGACCCCTGTCTAGCAGGGCGACTGACGTGATCCCCGGGGTGAATTTCCTTTCTCCCATCCAATCATCAAGGTTCCTTTTGAAGAGGGCCAAAGAGGCAAACTGCTTGACATGTATGGGAAGTCTATTCCAGAGTCTGGGGAGTCTCTGGGTCAGGAACCTATCTTTCCAGCATGTTTTGTTTATTGTGATGACAAGATTTAGATCCGTGGAGCGTGTGGCTCTGAGGGATTGGGATTTCTTTAAGTGTAGCATGTCCAACAGCTCTGGGTTTGACATGGTCTTGTATGTTAAGCAGAGATCGCCTCTGAGTAGACGATATGCGACAGAGTATAGCTGGAGTTTGTTAAGGCGTTCAGCACAGGGCATCTGCTTTAGGCCTGTGATTCTTTTAGTGAGGTATTTCTGCGGCCTTTCCAGTTGTTGCAGATGTCTTGAGAGGTACATACCAAATGGGGCATTGTATTCTATAATGGGTCTAATGAGGGATAAGTACAGTGGGACAATGACCTCCTTTTTTCTGGATGAAAAGCTCTTAGTGATGAGGTGTGCCACATAGAAGGATTTCCTGACTGTTGCAGCAATGTGGTTATTGAAGGTGAGACCACTGTCCACCTGTGTTCCTAAGTCTCTTATCACACTTTCGGTGTTTAGTGTACTGCCACCTATGTGATAATTCATGGGTACATGTTTTTTCCCAAAGGGGATAACTATACATTTCTTGGCATTGAGCTTGAGCCCATGCCTCTGGCACCAAGCATATGCTTCTGTAAGGCCTTTTTGTAGAGTATCCACATCATTTGGGGATTCAATAATGGCTCCCAGTTTGCAGTCATCTGCAAACTTTGTTAGCCAGAGTCCCTTATTGTTGGCCTGTACTTCAGAGAAGTAGATGCCAAACAAGAGAGGTCCCAGAACTGAACCATGAGGTACTCCACTTGTCACTTGTCTGGAGCTGGATTTGGAGTCAGATACTTTTGCAGTGTGGGTTCTGTCAGTAAGCCAATTGGCAACCCATTGAGTGACGTAAGGATTAATGCCCAGCTTAGTAAGTTTATCTATGATTCCAGAGTGGGGATGGTGTCAAAGGCCTTGGCGAGGTCCAGATAGGCTGTGTGGACTGCCTTACCCTCATCCACGGCTCTGGAGACTGATTCGAAGAAGTCAATAAGGTTCAGGAGACAAGCTCAGCCCTTCAGGAAACTAAACTGGGTGGGGTCCTTTGTTTTAAGGTTGCCAATGTCTTTGTTTATAACTTCCATGATAATACATTCCATGGCCTTGCACATCAGGCTCATCAGACTGATGGGGCTGTAGTTCCCGGGATCCAAGGTGGATCCCCCTTGTGGAGTGGGATAACTTTAGCTGTGTGCCACTCAGTGGGCATGAAGCCTGAGGTGAGGGTATGATTAAACATGACTCTTAGGTGAGGTGCCAGTTCATTTTGTAGTTCATGTAGTACACAGCCTGGGATGTCATCTGGTCCCATGGATGCTGTATTCTTAGCTTTGGAGAGTGCGTTTTTTACCTGTGTGGCCGTTATTACCAGAATTTGGCAATCTTCCAGTATTGAGATGGGCCATTTAGGGTGTGAGAGGGAGGTGAAGCTGGCACTGAATCGATCTGCCAGGATATTGGCAATATCCTTGGGATCAGTATATTTAATGCCATTCTGTTGTAGCTCAGAGCAGATCTGAGCATTGCCATTTAGATGCTTGACATAGTTATAGAATGCCTTGTGGTTGTCTTTGGAATCTTTGGCAATTTTTTTTTCGTAACTAGCTTTGGAGGATTTTATGAAGGATCTCAGCTTCTTACTGAGGTTGTAAGGGAGTTTTTTGCATCCTGGGATTTTCCTCTTTTCTGCAACAGTTTTTTTCCTTTTGTTGTAAAGTTTGTTTATGGCAGGAGACCACCAGATTGGCTTCCTTTTTTAGGAGGAGAGCATCTTGGTTCTATTTGGGATGGCACAATTCATGCATGAGTGGATGTCCTCATACGGTGCCTTAGTGTAGGACTCAGCAGTCGAACTTTCAGTTCCCGTCTGCATGGGTGTCATGAAGTTTGTCACTTCTGACTTGAGTAGCATGAAGTTGGCTTTGGAGAAGTTTTTTATGGAGGTTTCCTTACTGGGGGCTGGGGGTGGGATGTGGATGTTAAGGGTGATTAGGTTATGGTCTGACCTGACCAACGAGGGGGTGACCATATGTGAGGTATGTGATAAAAAATCCATATCTTATCTGTACTTCTTGTCAGTTGATGCTGCAAAAATGTTGTAGTTGTATAGTCACCTGTTGTCATTATTAGTAATAAGAGTAGCTAAGGATAATATATCATATGACAAGTTGTAAAGTATTATAACAGCAAAGGATTTACATGAGTAATGTAGCCTGGTCTGTCAAATATGTTGTATAAACTCTCATAATAATTCATCATGACAGTAAGAAGCAATTTTTAGAGGAGCAATTTGCATCCTAATTCTCTGTACTGTGTCAAGCCTGTCCTCCTGTCATTGTTTGTATGCCCCCTTCCTGAGGCATTGATCCTATATGACATGTTTATGATGTTTAGCCTACATGCGCTTTGCAATATTTGAAGCAGATGTGAAAGTAAAACATATTTTCTGCTTGTGGTATAACTATTGATGAATGTGACTACAAGTCATGCTTGTCATTTTTTATTTTAAATTACGGCTTTTCCTTTACCATTTGCACATTGCTCTGCAAAGCACAAATAGGGTTCAATGCTGAAGGAAAAAAAATGACAAATATAATTTCAGTAGCCTTTAGTATTGCAAATAGTCCTGGCAGCATTGTCTGGCTTTAAGCTCTCAAATTGAATTGCGTGAATGAAGTGCACCTGTTACCTACCTGTCTCTGTAGTGCAAACTGTAAATATCCTACCTTCTTAGAATTATCAGAGTTGGTCTGGGATTCTAATCCATACTGTGACTACTTTTGATAATAGTATCAACTGGAAGCATTGCCACATAGTTTACAATATGAATTAGATACCCTGAGTGTGTGTGGAACAAATTCTGAATATGTCACCTATACTCCATGTGACCTGCTGTTAGATGTATTTTGTTGTAGAAAAATTACCCATAATTCTTGCCAATGACAACAGTTGCAATACATGATGGCACAAGTAAAAAGTTATAAGGTGTGATAAATATTTAAGAAGAGGTTTCCAATTACCTGAACCAGTCACAAAGTGTAACACAGTTTATAATGTGTTAAGGCAAAATGCTGCAAGTATTTGTCATCTTTAATTTTTAGGGACCTGACAACTTCATATGTTAATTTATGCATTGTCTGTCCTTTCACAGTTGCTCATTGCTGAGTGGTATGCAAATAAGTTCACAAGGTTAAATAAAAAAGTGTCAGATTTAATTTTGGGAGCCTTCAGTGCAGCAGACAGGCTTAGCAGTGATGGGTCGCCATCAGCACCCTGGACAGTACTGTATAGAGAATTTTTACCAGCTGCATAAACATTTCTGTGACAGAAGGCACAAGTGCAGTGAGTTAACATGCAAAATGCATCTGATTCCGGGTTCAAACTTCAAATCCAGCTAAGAGATACCTTTACAAAGTATGAGGAAATGTCATTTCTCACAGCATTTTGGTTAGAAGATTAAACTAAATAAAATGAATAGCATAACTATGTTGAGAGCAAAAAATATTTCACTAATGCTAGCATTCATACACTTTTCTACCTAGTGTATGCCATTAGTGATTTACATATAAACCACAACTGATTGTGTAAAGCATTATAACAGCAAAGGATTTACATGAATAATGTGAAATTGTTTAAACATAATAATGAGGATATTGTATTTAAAATGCAATGTAATGCTGACTTATTTATGGGAATGCAGTCACAGGACTTCTGAGAGTCATATACATAAAGGCCTCTGAAGTATATCCCCATGCATGCTGAAAGCAGTTTATCTGTAATGACCACCCTTAAAGGGAGTTTTCCTGTGGTACTGAGAAATAATAACCTTTATTCAAAGGTGTGCATGGTGGTGCAGCGGTTAGTGTTGTCGCCTCACAGCAAGAGGTTCTCCAGTTCGATTCGCGGCTGGGATGCCTTCTATACGGAGTCTGCATGTCCTCCCTGTGGTTGCGTGGGTTTCCTCCGGGTGCTCTGGTTTCATCCCAAAGACATGCAGTAGGTGGACCGGACACTCTAAATTGGCCCTAGGTGTGAGTGTGTGTGCGTGTGTGCCTTCTGTGGAAGGTTGGGTGTTGGGCTGGCAACTCGACACTGTAAAAAAACTCCACTGCCAATCAGATGATCTGCTGTGGTGACCCCTAACCAGGGAAAAGCCAGAAGAAGAATTCAAAGGTATGCATTCCTTATCCCATTGGCTTGATTCTCAAAAAATCATCCTATTCAGCCTTCCAAAGATCAAAGCTTACACGTCAAGCTATTAAGCCTTTCATTGTTGATGATTTCAATAATTAATAAGCTGAGCAATACACATGCCGGTTCTCACTGCATGTTTCATACCTTTATTGCTTTTGATGACATCTCTGCCTCCTTGTCTAGCAATGTTTCTCTCTGCTCTCCATCATGCAAATGCAGTTGGCATGGTTGTGTGCCTTTGCGCACTGACTGTTAAATGTGAGAGCTGAATTTGGTGCCATTTCAAACATAGACTTATTGTTTGACTTCTGCAGACATGGCTAGTGAGGGAGATAATGGGGCTAAATTTAGACCACAGCTGTAGGATGCTTAGGAGTCCAATATATTTGTAGCACTCCTTGTGAAGTGCTACAGCAATAGGCTGCTGCAGGGAATATACTGGGTATCAGCATAAAGCTGAGGCTTGAAACAGCATAGCCAAGGCTGTTGTGACTGGCATCCTATTAACTGGGAGCAGTGTCATCACCACTACAGTGACCTGAAATGGCAAAAGCAGTAACTCCTTAGCCAATGGGAGGATATTTAGACCTGCTGACACCCCTCAGTTGTGCAAATATACTGATCCATCAACAGTCAATGATATGAAAAGGAGTAGACAGCCAAGACTGGTATACATTATTCTTTAATGTCTCTCCTCCTCTTCTTTTCTAAAGTACAGCTGTGAAAGACATTGCAGGCAGTGCAGGTTAAATCACGTCAGAGAGTCACAGTGTACCTATTAATCAGGACTGACATTAAGGCTAATAACTATTGTAATCCCCTAGGGCAATAGCAACTTCTGCATGCAAACACTAACTGTAACATCAAGCATGCATGCTTTCTGGGTCTATATTAAATCAGCAAATGCTTAAAAAAAGTGAACACTGATTTATCAACCCCGTGTAAGCAAAAGCGTACAATCCCGAACACTCAGAACAGTGATTTTTTTCCCAGGAAAAAAAATCACTGTTCCACAAAAAAAAAATAAAATAAAAACTTCAAAACATTGCATAAAGTGGGGGGCTTCACCCCCACACACCCCAACGTGGGGGGCTGTACCCCCCCACACCCCTTACTTAAATATATTAACTCCAAGATCGCACTACAGTGACAAAAATGGCAAAGTAATGGAGGCGGCCAAGCAATTTCTTTCCCAGGGAAAGAAATCTCTTATATGCCATTTCGCTATTTTGCTATTTTGTGCTTTCAAGTTCGATCAAGACACATTCAAAGGATTGCGTCTTTGATTATATAATAGGAACCCTGCTTTCTCATATAGCTGTTGGTACTTGCATTAGGCAAGGATTATACTGGGATTATAGTATGTGGGTTCAATACCCACAAACAGAATGTAGATTCTACTTCAACATGTATTATTTTTGCAATGTTGAATGTAATAATAATTGGCATTAATTCTACTTGTGTAACTTACCATATTATCTTGGAAAGCTTGTATGCAATCTAACAACTTCCTTAACTACATCACACCCCTCTTAACTATAGGTTGAACCTGAACCTATAGTTAAGAGGGGGGGTGATGTAGTTAGGAAGTTGTTAGATTTGGAAAGCAAGTTCATTTTAAATGATAGGACACTTTCACCCAGGGGTCTTAATTTAGAAGCAAATTTAGTGTATTAAGTGAAAAGTTAATTTATTGTATAATGTTGGCTTCACTGTATGTTTCTGTCTGTTTTGCATGATTTTGTAAAAGGTGTAGTTTTGATAGTTTGAAAAGGTAATAATTTAAAATATTAGTTAAATAGTTATTTAAGGGTAGTAAGTTTATATGAAATGTTAATATATTTTAAAGCTTAAAACCTTTGGATTATGCAAATTGAAATTAATTGAATGTAATTAAATGTAATTAACAGAATGGTTTAAGGTTTTTGAAACATATTTAAGATGGCTGTATTCTTGATTAGTTATCTGTTGAAGGCGAACAGCTGAGATACCAGAATTGTGTATTAAAGGGAATACTTCAGCTTTACTCTGCTCCAGTGGTGTTTTTCTTTATTTGTATAATATTTTTGTGTTTCTATCATGTCGTTGGTGGGAGCAGTTGCTGTGCCAGGTGTTTTGAAAACCTCAGCGGATGGTAATAAGTTATTTGCTGATTTTATGAAGGAACGTGAAGCTAAACTGGTAAACAAAGATTTATGGTGTTCGCTGGGTGAATCTGACTTTAATGAGCAGTTCATTCAGTTAGAACGGCTCATGATTAAAGAAATGAACTTTTTTAGCAAGCTTTTGCGGAAGTACCTGAGTCTCAATCTGACCCCCAGGGGACTCAGGATTGATAAATTGCCGGCATATGACTTTGCTGATGATGAACAAGATTTTTTGCAAGAATGGAGACAGACTTCTCTCGAATGCACTTTAGGATGGCTCCGCATTCTTGTTAAAATAAATCAACATCAAGGTGAGAATATACAGCAGCAGATAATTGCCTTACAAGATAAACTGAATGAAGCTGTGCCTGCTGATATTTTTTCTAAGAAAATGTGTGATTTAAGGGGTAAATTAGATGAAAATGAACAAGTTGTGTTGGAGAAAAAGAAAAATGTTATTCTGCGATATAAATGACTTTTGTAGTGGTACAATCTATGATTTGAGGCATTCCTAATGCTATGGGAGGGCTAGAACCGGGAGCAAGCTGGCTTCCAGTTTCAGAGGGACACAGGATTCTTCAGCGTCTTCAGTAGACACTGCTGCATCGAAAAAAAGTGTTTCTTTTGAAAACATTGAAATAGACTTGGTTTCTGAGTCCACTCAGAATACTGAGTTTAATGGTAGCTCGTCTTCAGCAGCAGTGCAGCACGGAAAGGTCAAATGGAACCATCAGAGGGGCAAGAAAGATCGTTAGGAAATCGTGGAGCAGTTTGCTTTGACAAGCCTGTAGTTCATTTTAATACAGGGTGTTCAGCTTTGGACCTTTTTTCTGTGGACTTTTTTTCTGCCCAGTATGTAAGTTTGTTTCCTAATGTTGCAAATAACATTGAAAGTGAATTAAAAGTTATTAATTTATCTCAATTGCAACTAAATGAGATGATTCTCAGTTTGCTTTCTAAAGGGACGAAATTTGTGCCAGTCAAAATTCCTACACTGGCAGATTTGTTGTTGGACATTAAAAAATTCTTTCAGAAGCTACATTTAATTGTATTTTTTGATAAAAGGAAAGTGAATGTTGCAAACAGTTTAAGTGTTAATGTTGATGCAGAATTTTTAGAAGAAGATGATAGTTTGTTAAATGTTTCTATTTATTATTATTCCTTTGAAGATGAACATGTGGAGGAAATTGCTGATGGTTTTGATACTGGTTATGGTAGACTGTCTGTTCCTGTTCTACCTACACCCAATATGTTTGTGCCCCCTAAGTTGTCTTCTGTAGTAGTCTTGTTTGAGCAAATTTTATGTAAGAAAGTTGAGTATGAATTTCTTAAATTTGTTAAAAGGGATAAACAATATAATATCTCTAAAGATGAGTGGGAAACATTGAATTCATTAAGAGGCCAGCTTTCTGACTTTGTGTTCAAACAAACGGATTAAGGTGGGAATTGGGTCATTACCTCCAGGGTACAGTATAATAAAATGGTTTATGATTTATTATTGAGGCAGGATGACTATTTGAAGTTGGATTTGAATCCTTTACAATAGTACAATGGGCAGTTGCTGGAGCTTTTGGAACATGGTGAAAAATTGGGTTTCTTAAGTAGGGAGAATATAAAGAAATTTATATATTGAGAAACCATGTGATCCTTTCTTTTATGCACTGCCTAAGGTACACAAAAATATATTAGATCCCCCAAGAAGACCTATTGTTTCAGGGATAGGGTCTTGCCTACAGAATGTAGGTTTATTTATTGATTCTCTTTAAAAAAAAAAATGTTTGGTTAAAGTCCCTGCACATGTGAAAAATACAGCAGTCCTCTGTGAGGAGGTAAAGTGTATTTCCTGGTGTGATGATTACTATTGGGTAGTGGTAGATGTTAACTCTCTGTATACCAATATCCAGTTGAGATGGAGTTTAGACACAATCTGGGATATCATGAGGGAAGGTCCCAAAACAGCCTTTGTGGTAAGGCTGTTGGGGTTTTGTTTAAGACACAATTATTTTGTTTTTGAAAATGATATTTTCCTGTAGTGTAAGGGAATGGCTATGGGAGCATCTTATGCTCCCACTTATGCCATACTCTACATGGGATTTTTTGAAAAGAGGTTTATCAATGGTGCAAGTTTTTATCAAAAGTATGTTGTAATTTTTATAAGATACATTGACAACCTTATTTTTTTGTGTACAGGTGACCCAAAGGAATTTGACATATTTTTTCCCATTTAAATTCCACTGAGCATGATTTGAAAATTTCTATGAAAAAGGGCAATTCTAAAGTGATATTTTTGGATGTTGAATTCTATTTAGATTTAAGGAAAAAGATTCAGTTTAGACCTTATAGGAAGGAAACTGATGTAAATAATTTTTTACATGCAGCAAGCATGAACCCCCCTCATTTACTTGATTCCTTACCTCTGGGCGAATTCAAACGCATAGCTCGTAATACCTCTAATGAGGCAAGTAAAATGGAATTTCTTTTGAATACTAAAAAGAGCTTGAGTTTAAGTGGTTATCATGAGAAATTATTGAGTAAGGCTTTAGGTGAGGTTTCAAAAAACCTGAGTGGTGAAAGAAGGGAACATGCTTGCAATAGTTTGGGTAATCAGGAGGATAGGGAACTCTTTTTTGTTTCCAAATACTGTGGGTTCTCTGAAAAAATGAGGAAAATAATTTTGGAATCTTGGCATGTAGTGTGTGAGGATGCTCACGTGGGAAAGTTATTTCCTAGATATGTTAGATTCTCATATGGACATTACGCAAATTTGAAGGAGCTTTTGAACATGGGCTATTGCAGTGTTCAACAGGAATCATTTGGTATGTTTTCCTGTGGCCATTGCAAAGTTTGTGCTCATGTTAAGAACATCTTGGGAGCTTAAATTAATGGCAGGAAATGTGTATGTAAGGGGAAGTTTAATTGTCATTCTTGTGATGTAGTGTATGCTATTGGTTGCAATTGTGTTGAAATCAAATGGTACATAGGGCAGACTAAAATGGCTATAAAAACTAGGATTTTGGAACATCTTAGGGATGTTCGGAATGGGAATATGAAAAGTCCAGTTGCTGAACACTTTTTGAATGTGCATGGGGGTAATATGTTGGGTTTGTTCTATTCTGTTCTTGCTCAACCTATAGTTAAGAGGAGGGGGTGATGTAGTTAGGAAGTTGTTAGATTTGGAAAGCAAGTTCATTTTAAATTATAGGACACTTTCACCCAGGGGTCTTAATTTAGAAGCAAATTTAGTGTATTAAGTGAAAAGTTAATTTATTGTATAATGTTGGCTTCACTGTATGTTTCTGTCTGTTTTGCATGATTTTGTAAAAGGTGTAGTTTTGATAGTTTGAAAAAGTAATAATTTAAAATATTAGTTAAATAGTTATTTAAGGGTAGTAAGTTTATATGAAATGTTAATACTTTTTTAAGCTTAAAACCTTTGGATTATGCAAATTGAAATTAATTGAATGTAATTAAAATGTAATTAACAGAATGGTTTAAGGTTTTTGAAATGGATTTAAGATGACTGTATTCTTGATTAGTTATCCATTGAAGGCAAACAGCCGAGGTACCAGACCTGTGTATTAAAGGGAATACTTCAGCTTTACTCTGCCCCAGTGGTGTTTTTATTTAATTGTATCATATTTTTGTGTTTCATATTATGGAAAGGAGTCTTGGTGCCCGAATCAGCCATGTGGAGAAAGTGCTTCAGCATATTGCAAAGATGATGTCACTTCGAGCACTGACATAAGAGACAATGATGACAGTTCAGAGGGTGAGGACTAGATTCTCGTTGTTTTCAGGCTTGATGTGGTTACACTCTAATGTCCACTACCTATCCCCAATCATGGTGTTCCAAACCTTTCATGTCCATCACTATCCATGTCTACCTTGTATGTCCTGTTTGTCAGCATCTGCTTCCTTACCTACCCTGTCTATCTGACCCTCACATTCCTAAGCTCCTTCTGCACCACTCCCCTCTCTTTGAAAACAAATTTGCCCATGTCCCCCACACAAAATAAATAAATAAATAAATATTGCCCCATACATAGCTCTCCAGTTCACTTATGTGTCTTCTTGACACACTTGAATTGGTCCAGTTGGCTCTATAAAATAATTCTTTTGTTGTCACCCATCTTTGGTGTGGTGACATTCCAAATTCAGCACATTCTTCTACAGTTCTACATTTATGCTGTGAAGAAGTGAATAACTATGGTTGTCTCCCACTATCCTCCTGCTCATTCTTGTATTCTTTCCACTGTGCATTCCCCTGCTTGCCCCCCATTGTCCCTCACTTTCCTATCAACCCCATTTTCACATGTTTAATCTGGTCAAAAAATAAAATCACACACAAAATACATGGCTAGACATGGCTCATCAGAAAGCTTTCACTTCTTGTGCCCAGCATTTGTGCAAAGTTTGGCATCACACACCAGTGCTGAGTGACAGTGAATGTTCAGTGTGTGCTATATCTGTTAACAAGCAAACAGCATTCTCATGTCATATTGTGTTCCAGTTTCCAACACCTTCATCAACCACATGTGTGTGAATATATTGGTTAAGGTCACTCCTCCACCTTCTCTATCCCTAATCAATCACTTTATGTTACAGACCAGGACACATTCTAAATGAGGATACACCTAATACAAACACACCATAAAGATGTTCAGAAATGTACAATATCAATAACTATTCTGCATCTCTCCATCTCTCTGTTTCTCATCACGTCTTCTGTCTCACCATGTTCTATCATAACATATTTCTAGTCTTATGGATGAAATGTTCATCTTATATGATTTGACTACTGTTCTTATTGCAAGGAAGTGTAATGACTGCACTTCACCACACATCCTGCCCCTCACATATAGATAAGATATGTGTTGAGTTATAATTATTATTTCAAAGGGATGGAAGTAGGATGCACAACATGGGGTTTTATTAAAAAATTAAGCACTTTTGTCAGTGGTATACTCTAGACTTCATCAGAATAATTCTTCAATAAAACTTTGGCCATAACAATACAAAAGTGTAATACCACATGCAAAGTGTTATATCTTCATGGACCTGAACAGGTCTGTTTACAATTAATCGCAATCAGCTTGTCTATGCTCCTTATTTGTGCATATGTTGTCAGGGAGCACCACTAACCACTGCTAATTCCCTAGGTTCAACACCTCAAAATATAATTCTGCATGTGATACTACTTTGCAAACATCCTCAACAAGGAGCTTCTCAACTTTGCCCTTAAGGAAGAGATGTTGAGCACATATAACTATTCTTACTGGATGGTAACAATTCATTACATGGAACTGAATGACTCTACTCATGAGACCTGCAGTGAAAATTGAATGAACACATCATGTTGTACATTTCAGTCTGCACTGCAGCACTTATACTTACAAATGACATGACAATATATGGAGCACAGGCACACAAACTTTGTCATTACTTAGTCCTACTGCATTGAGAAATGTTTGATTGTTTTGCCTTGATACTGCACATTGCTCATGCATGAGCAGATACCATTGCTGATAACAGTAGCATTCATTAATGTTTACATACCATCATCAATAACCTGATGAGCAATGAACGCATCATTGTCCATCGTGTGTTTTACAAGTTTGTGTATGAGTGTGTGTGTGTGTGTGTGTGTGTGTGTGTGTGTGTGTGTGTGTGTGTGTGTGTGTGTGTGTGTGTGTTTGCGTGTGTATTTGTTTGTGTGTGTGTGTGTGTGTGTGTGTGTGTGTGTCATCTACACATCATCACATAAAATAGAAACACGTCAGTCTAAGTTGTGCATTATTCATTAATGACAGCATAGCTGAAATAGGTCAGCAGTGTGTATTTAGTATTGATCTGCAGATTGCACTTACTCCTTCATATTAATAAACATGACTTTTCTCAAAACTTCAACTGCACAATTTCTCATCTGATTCCAAATGAGACTCTACTTCCATGTACACTGCACTCTCACATTGTAGAAGTCAGACATCTGGCCTGGTGCTTGCATTAAGCACTGTGTCCTCTAGCTTGTGTAACTAGATAAGGGGGGGGGATTCTAATATCACTGTAGTCAATGTGTGTGTGTGTGTGTGTGTGTGTGTGTGTGTGTGTGTGTGTGTGTGTGTGTGTGTGTGTGTGTGTGTGGTGTGTGTGTGTGCGTGTGCATGTATAAACGACAGAAAGATAAAAAAAAAACTGGTAAGCGAATATGTGGTCATTTATCAGAGAAAAAAGAAAAGTTGAAACTAATTCACTTTACAAACATATACAAGAAATAAATAATAGTCATACTTTTAAATTTCTTATTTTAGAAAATGTTCCCATATATTTTAGAGGGGTGAGAGGATTAATATAACTGAGAGACAAGATACTAAATGGATTTTATGTTTTAAAACACTTTATCCACCAGGGCTAAATGAAATGTTTTCATTAAAACCTGAATTAAAATCCTTACCTAATAATGTTAATTAATGTTTGTCTTGATTGACTGATTAATTATTTGACCAACCATTTTTTTACTTTGTACACTTTAGATATGTAAACGTTTTACTTCTTGCCTATCTGTTTTTATAAGCCTGAAGAAGCAGTTTTGTTACTTGCCAAATAAACAGTTTGTAGTAGCTACTCTTGTGGTCCTGGTGCATGTGTTTTTTGTGTATGTATATAGGTATGATTGGTTGTATAGAGTCAGGTAGGCATGTACCTATGTACTGCTGGTCTATCTCAACTGACAGTCAGGAGACAATATTACACTGGAAAGTGAGTCTATATCAATGTGAGACCCTTCTTACAACCGTGTCTTCTTTGCAACACATTGATGCTGTCATCCTCTATAAAGAGCACTTTAATCAAGTTAAATTTAAGCTTGTGTGGTGGCACTTGCATGAAGTACTGTGTCCCCTAGCTTGTGTAACTACATAGATAGGGCATTCTAATCTCACAGCAGTCATCTTGTGTTTGTATGTATGAGGGTTGTGTATAGAGGGAGGTAAGCAAAAACCTGTGTACCACTAGCCTGCCTCAGCAAACAATCAGAAGAGAATTTCACACGGAAGGATGAGTCCACAGCAATGTGAGACCCTTATCACAACCTTATCTTCTGTGCAACACCCAGTTGACATCATCCTGTAAAAAGTGCACTCTAACTGAGTAGAAGTCAAACTTCTGCAGTGGAGGTTGTGTTATGTAATGTGGCTTCTTGGTTGTGTAGATAAGTATATAGGGTGTTCTCATCTCACAACAGTCAAATTGTGTGTGTGTGCATATGATATTGGAGCCATAGCACCAACAAAGGATTTCTTCTGTGCTCATTTGATTCTCACTCAGGAGAAAAACTTGCCTCACTGGATGAATCCCATATCCCCTTTTTTTCTGTCCAAAAGCATGTCCTGTCTGTAACACACTGATGAGGTAATCCTTTCAAAGATGCATTCTCACATACTTAAAGTCAGACCTCTCCTGTGGTGCAGGTGTGTAAAACAATTGTATGTAGGTTGCCTAAGTAGATAGGTAGGGAATTCAGATACAGTGGTGAGAACCTCATAAATATTTATGAGTGTGTGACTGCTAATAGATGCAGGATTGTCTTACTTGCATTTGTAGTGGCAACCCTGAGAAACCTAACTGGAAGTCATTTTAGCACACACACATCTCCTTTGCAAGATACAACTGATGTCATCCATTCAGAGATGCAGACTGGCTCACATGAACTCAGACTTCTCCTGTGGTGCATGCATACAATACACTTGCATGTAGATTGTGTTGATACATAGGTAGGGGATTAAAGTACAGCAATGGGGAACATGTAGGAGTGTGTGTGAGTGAATGTGCATGCGTTCAAGTTTAAATGTCACTTGCATTTGTAGTACCAACATCGAGAATCCTAGCTGAAAGTCATTTCAGCACACACATCTCCTTTGCAAGATATAGCTGATGTCATCCCTTCAAAGATGCAGTCTGGCTCACATATTTGTCAGACTTCTGCGGTGCATACATATAATACACTTGAGTGTAGATTGTGTGACTATACAGGGAGTTTGAATAGAAGATCGGTTGTCTTCTCTGAGTGTGTATTTCTTATTTTATGGTGAAGAATAAGCTTCAAAACATATATGACATACAGCCACACAGTGTGCTTGTACTTTGCAACAATATTTTAGTCAGAAATATCGAAGGAATACTTGATAGTGATATTATCCATTGAAATGTGCAGTGTTACAGTTGTAAAAGAAATCTCAAGTGGCACTAGTGTTTCAGCAAACCTTCTGTAGATTGTGCTGTTAGGTATACAGCTCATATCCCAACATTGTTGCTTACATTCAGTGTCCATGTTATTAACGGTACTGTCATCCTATAGATGTTGTTTCCTCTTACAGGAGTTTATTCTAATTTTCATTATGAAAAAATAATTTGAAGACTGTTGATGTCATTTTCTTAGATTTCAATTCCATAAGAGTTGTAGTAAGACACTTCCTCAGAACTAAAGACATGAGATGATGTAATGTATCTTGTGTTATTAAAGCATGTGTTCTGATAGAGGATTTTATCCACATTGTACATAATTGTTCTACTATCACAGTGAAACAGCAGTATGCCACAGTTGTGTTTGGGTATACATAGCATCAGGCAATGTTGCCTGATGTACAACAAGATAATTTCAAAGTAATTACAGGGACACATAACCCTTGCTTCATTAACAGGATGGAATGCTTTCACATAACAAACCATAACCCAGTTGTAGATGCATTTGTACATTATCACATTCATTCTACCCAGTATTGTGTTTATTTTCTCAAGACTTATAAAAGTGTCAAAACCAGTACTGTGTGACTGTGATCATTTCTGTCGTTAACTGTACTGCAAAACACAAGTGAACTCCACTGCCCACCACACTTTGCACTACACATATTCCGTACACCTGTTTCTCACAGACACTAAGGCCTAACCATAAACACAACATATTAGTCATAGGATATTCCAATGTGAGACACATATGTGCCCCTCACCAGGCTGGAAAAGGAGAGAGTCATGGTTAGTTGTTTGTCAGGTGCCAGAATCCACCATATCACCCATGCACTCAAGTCTCTCAACAACAGGTACTGTTATGACTCTGTCATAGTCCATGTTGGCATGAATAAATTGAGATGTACCTCCCTGGACTATATGAAGAGAGAGACATGATCGAGCTCACTGAATATGTGTCCCAGGCAGGTAGGTCCCTAGCCTTAAGAAGCATTCTAGCATCACCCAGAATGATGTCTCAATACAAACAGAAAATGATTAATTTTAACAATTGTCTTGTTGTCTTAGCTTTTGTGTCATTCCAAGAGGATCCAGTACCTGACAGCATGGGAATACATGATCGATAGACCACGATGCTTTGCCAGAGATGGCCTGCATCTCTCTCCCTTGGGATTCAGGCTTCTGGCAAAGGATCTTGCCTTCCCCATAGTGCCTTTTTTTTAGGCAATGCCATGAGGTCAAAACTATCAACATGAAAATTTCATCAAAACACAAATTAAAGGTCATGATGCTAAACTCTAGTAGTCTAAACATGAAACTGCACTCATTGCAAGCATTCTTAACACTGGAAGATGCTGACATTTGTGGAGTCACAGAAACCTGGTTTAAAGCTACAGAGAGCACCCCATCCATACTAGGTTACTCATCCTATCATACATTCAGACCCCAAACTGTGGGCAGCAAAGTAAAAGGAGATGGAGTTGCAATATATATTAAAGACAGACACACCTCCAGGCTGGTCAAACAGTATGATGCACAGGAGACATTACAGATGCAGTTAACTCTTGCCAAGACCCCTATTCAAATCAAAGCTCACTACAGGCCCCCAACTTTGACTCAAGATGCCCACTTCACCTATCTGGACCTCTTCAAATCTATCAAGATTCAACCCTTTACTTTGATCCTGATATCCAACGATATACTGGAAGAACTACTCATGTCAAAATACAAATGCCCAGAGATTCTATGATTTTGTCAGTGTAAATGCCTTGGAATAGCTAGTCAGTACCCCTACAAGAGGTGATAATATCTTGGACTTGGTATTAACCAACATGAGTAATCACTGCTGCATCCCTGCAGTGTCATCCTCCCTGGTAAGATCCAACCACAAAGTGGTCACTTTTAAACTTGCCATCTCCCCTGATCCCCCTGACTAGGGTCAAACAAAAAAGTTCTCCAAAGCTGATTACAACCTCCTGAGGGAATATAGTAACAGCTTCACATCCCACTCCCACTCCGTAGCAACTGGCACATATGTCCAAACCTACACCAAAGTACTGTACAAGCATTTATACAGCTGCATGGAATCAAGAATACCTGACAGGACAAAATCATCCTCCTCAAGGAAGAGTAAACCTGTCTGGTGGACATCTGCAATAAATAAATGCTATAATAAAAGGAAAAAATTGCTTTCCAGGACCAAGAAGGAGCAGGTGCCTAACCGGAAGCAATCTCTCCTTAGCCTGAACAAGCAAATAAGGGCACTAGTAAAATCCTTCAAAGCAAACTTCAAGTCCAAACTGGCCACATCTACAAAAGACAATCATAAGGCCTTCTTCACATATGTTCGCAATCTCAAAGGAGGCACTCAGATCTCCTCAGAACTGGTGGTCAAAGAAACCACTGTGAAAAACTTGCAAACTTCACATTACTTAAGACCAAGGTGGAAAGTTTCAAAGACCCATGCTAAAGGATAACAGAGCCCAAGCTGCAAAATCCTTTAATAATGCACTCTACGAGCACCTACAAGAATGCATGGATCATGCTATACCAAGCAAAACCAAGACTCACTCCTCCAAGAAAAGGAAACCAGTCTGGTGGACCCCTGCCATAAACAAGCTATACAATAGAAGGAGGAAACTAGTAAAGAAAAGAGTAAAATCCCAAGAAGGTAAGACATCCCTGATCAGTATCAGCAAGAAACTACGATCCCTCATAAAATCATCCAAGGTTAGCTTTGAAAAAAAAAATTGCCAAGGACTGCAAAGATAACCATAAGGCATTCTTTAGCTATGTCAAGAATCTAAGTGGCAATTCTCAGATCTGCTCGGAGTTAGTGCAGAATGACACAAAATACACTGAACTGACCGATATCACCAACATCCTGGCAGACAGGTTCAGTGCAAACTTCACCCCCCCTTTCACCCCCAAAAGGGCCCATAACCATACCAGAAGAATGTAGTGCCCCTGAAATCACCAGACACTCAGGTTAAAATAGCCCTCTCCAAAGCCAAAAACACAGCATCAATGGGACCAGTCAGTGTCACAGGCTGCGTCCTACATGAGCTCAAAGATGAACTAACCCCTCACCTAAACACACTGTTCAAACTCAGCCTCTCCACAGGCTACATGCCCATAGAGTGGCACACAGCAACAGTTATTCCGCTCCATAAAGGTGGAGCCACAACAGACAGGGAAACTATTGCCCTGTAAGCCTGACTAGCTTGGTCTGTAAGGCTATGGAGTGCATCATCAAGGATCTCATTAACAGAGACATTGGGAGCCTCCAAACACTGGACCCTACCCAGTTCAGCTTTGTTAAGGGCAGATCATGCCTCCTAAACCTGGTGGACTTCTTTGAGACAGTTACCAAGGCTATAGACTAGGGAAAGGTGCTCCAAACAGCCTACCTAGACCTCGCAAAGGCCTTCAACACCATTCCCCATTCTGGTATTATAGACAAGCTCACCAGCCTGAACATGAACCCCTACATCATGAGATGGGTTGCAAATTGGCTCATGGGCAGAACCCACATGGTAAGAGTTGCAGGAGGTAGGTCTGACTCTAAACCGGTTACAAGTGGCATTCCCCAGGGCTCAGTCCTAGGACCCCTTCTGTTCAGCATATACTTCTCAGATGTACAGGTAAGCACAGGAGGTCTATGGCTGACCAAGTTGCAGATGACTGCAAACTAGAGGCTATAATTGACTCTCCGGCTGACACAGACATCCTCCAAAAGGGTCTCACTGAGACAGATACCTGGTGTCAAAACCATGGCCTCAAGCTAAATGCCAAAAAGTGCATAGTCATCCCCTTCAGAAAAGCCTCCATGAGACCCAATAACATCCCAGGCTGCATCCTACATGAACTCAGGCAGGAACTTGCAGCATCATTAGGCACCCTATTCAACCAAAACCTGAGTACCAGCTTCATCCCAGCTGAGTGGAGGACAGCCACTGTCATCTCTTTGCACAAAGGTGGAGTGTCCACCAATCCAGGAAATTATGGACACATCAGCCTTACTAACCTGATCTGCAAGGCCATGGAATGGATTATCACGGACCTCATTAACAAGGACATTGGCAATCTCCAAACACTTGATCCGACATAGTTTGGTTTCAAGGAAAGGTCATGCCTGTAAATTTGGTCTACTTCTTTGAGACAGTACCAGAGTCATAGATGAGGGGAAGACTGTGCCCACCACCTACCTTGACCTGGCCAAACCTTTGATACTATTCCCCATTCGGGTATAATAAATAAGCTCTCTCAACAAGGCATCAATCCATATGTTACCAAATAGGTAGTAAAGTGGCTCTCTGATAGAACCCACCTAGTCAAAATATGGGAAGCCACCTCAAGCAATAGACCAGTAATGAGCAGTATGCCCCAGGGATCTGTCTTGGGGTGTCTGTTGCTTGTGATATACTTTTCTGAGGTGCAAGCCAAAACCAGTGGGCTATGGCTGACCAAGTTTACAGATGACTGCAAGCTGGGCACTGTCATCAATTCCCCTAGTGATGTGGACATCCTCCAAGAGGGTCTCACCCAAGCAAATGACTGGTGCCAGAAGGGTCTATATTAGATCACCGAATGCTTAAAAAAGCTAACGATGATTAATCGACTCTATGTAAGCAAAAGCTTACAATGTCGAACTGTCAGAACAGTGATTTTTTTCCAAGGGAAAAAAATCTCTGTTCCAACAAAAAAACAAAAAAAAAAACAAAACACTTTAAACATTACATTAAATGGGGGGCTTTGCCCACCACACCCCCCCTACTTAAATATACCAACTCCGAGACCGCACTACAGTGCCGAAAATGGCAAAGTAACAAAATGGCCAAGCAAATTCTTTCCCAGGGAAAGAATTTGCTTAAAAGCTGCTTCAATATTTTGCCATTTCAGTCTTTTAAATTCGACCAAGATGCATTCGAAAGAATGCATCTTTGGTCTTCTAATAGGAACCCATGCCAGAAACATGGCCTCAAACTGAATGCCAAAAAATGCATCATTATCCTCTTTAGGGAGATTGACAGCTCCACAAATTATCACATTAATAACAAGGTCCTAAGCATGTAATCAGTCATGAGAGACTTGGGCAACCAGGTTGATAGCAAACTAACTTTGGACCACCATATTGCCTCTGTTGTACGGAAAGCTTTCTACATGGTCCACCTCATTAGTAAGGGTTTATCATCCAGAGATAAGGTGGTCATAACATCTCTGTATTCATCCCTTATAAGACCCATTATTGAGTACAATTCCCCTTTTGGCATGTACCTCACAAAGCACATGCAGCAGCTGGAGAGAACACAGAGGTTCCTCACCAGGAAAATCCAGGGCCTCAAGCATCTACCCTACACCGATAGGCTAAAAGCCTTGTCCCTCATATAGACCCCTCAGAGGTGACCTCTGTCTGGCATACAAAGCAATCTCAGACCCCACCTTGATGAGTCTTCTGCATATCCACAAGTCAAGTTCCACTCAAGTAACTGACACGCACAACCTCAACCTGGTCTGTGACATCAATAGGACTTGTTGGTGGGACAGATTTGTGTCCCAGAGACTCCCCCTTCTGTGGAATAGACTCCCTCTCCACATCAAGCAGAGCACCTCATTAATCTTCTTTAAGCACAACCTGGATAACTGGATAGGGAACAGAAAATACACCCCTGGGATTCCATCTTTATCCCTGCTGGACAAGGGCATTGGATGCTGACTTGTCGGAACATGGGCTAAATTCTTGGTGAGGTTTGTAAGGGCCTCAGGGTCAATAGCCTAGTATGATCCTATGATCCTATGGATGGTTGGATGGATATGATGTTTATTGACACAAACTAAATAAAAGACATCTGTGTTCAACTGGCATTTTGATTTAGACTTGACTGTACACGTGTATTATCACTGCTGTTTCAACAGCAGGAAGTTGAAAATTTGTATGTGTAGCAGTATTTCTCAGTAAATTATATGGTGTGCATAGCCTGCCTATTCTATTATTGAATGAGTATCTGCTGTTTCAGCATTCTTAATGCTATTAGCAGAACTTTAGTGGCTTGAACTTCAAGAGCTCCACTATCCTTGCAATGCTATATAACTGTGCTGTGATGGCTTATTATGTTACATACCATTTCCTGTCAATGGTGCGTCACAAGCCAGTCATACTTTTATTGTATGTCAGAAGTGTTGAACAGTATATTTATGATCATCGTCACATTTTTTTTAAATTTGTAGGTACATATATGAGCTTAATGCAAACATAGGCAGTGACAATGATACAGTTGTTGAGGGACAGTTATGTATATATGTCATATACATAATCTGTAGCTAGTACATGCTGATGCTGTGCTTGTGATTGGGCAGTTGTTCAAAAGTTTCAAATTCCATTCTCATTATATGATACTGTGATATTACCTGTTAACCATGTCACATTGCTCATCTCATTTGCATATACATTTTAAGTGTACCATTGCTTGTTGATCTTACAATATACTTTTAACAGACATATTTTAATCATGGAATATAACATGGCTCATTATTTGCACATAATCATAATTTGTAGTGTAACTATAAACATCATGTTGACATCTCAACATAAATGTGTGAGGCACACATTATTTTATGCCAGTATGGTGCAGCATACTTGTCTTGAGACTTTCTAATATTTATCTTTGTGTGCTGTATCTGTGTATTTTGTATGCATATTGAAGGTTGCTATGTCAGTAAATGTGGAATTAACAACAGGTGCTTGTCTGAAAAACTGAGTATTGCATGCCATGTAATGTATGAGAGTAACATAATGACAGTGTATGATGATCACACTGGCCCAATATAGGAATATTATGACATTCATATTGCATAAACATGCCATTACACTTGTTATTATTACACCTTTGTGTCTTTTGTTCTACAACATATGAATAAACCCTATGGGATATGTCTTCTGACAATTACGGCGTAATGACAAATCTACTGTATTGTGATATACATTGAGCAAACATTTCACATGTTCTGTCTCATATGTTTTAATGATGTTAACTGTATATCATATTTGCAATTATGTTGGTACTCATTTGGCTATGTTTTATTACAGACATATTTGGCATATGACTGTGATGTACATTGGACACCATTTTGTAAATCATTATTAATTGAATTTATGCCTGACATCATATGTGGTGTTGGATAAAGTCAAACAGTAGCATAACATCATGTACATAATTGCTACAACATGTAGATTATGTAAGTTTGTATGATGTTTTATTTATTCATTAATTTTAGGTTAATACCTATTAATTTCCCTATGTTGAACTTTGACAGAGCATGGGTCTCATGTCAACTGTCCAATCAGATGATGACAATGATGTGCCAGGCCACTGCTGGCTGAGTTGGAATCCGAGGAGCAGGATGATAACCATGATGGAGACAATGATGATGACAACAAACTGGGCCTTCCACATGCCATTTTTCTTCCTGTGGCTCAGAGTAGAAGACATGCACGACCATGCCAGGCAGATAATTTTTTGTACCAGATCCCAGTACATTGTCACAGAAGTCTTCCAGATGCAGATGAGGGACCTGATGAGTAACTTCTTTCAGGACATGGAGTGGGTCATGTGTGATTCCTTCTGAAAGATCACTAGAGAGATTTTTTGTGATGTTCAATCCAATAAGGGTGGTCCCTTGGGACCATAAATATTGTCTGTGTGATCTACTTTTGTAATGGTGCCACCATGATGTTTTCCATATTCAAATAGTTACAGTCTAGGGACAATTATCCAGAAATCCCACATTGCTGTCATGCTTTTCTGACATACATCATGATGTACACTACACATATATCATATGTGGCTTTATCTTGCTGATGCAGTATGACACATATTACTAAATGACACATGCATTAACCATTATTATTTACATGATCACGCTGTCATTTCTACATATATTGCTCCATATAGGCAGGGGTGATTCCCATGTGTGTGTGTGTGTGTGTGTGTGTGTGTGTGTGTGTGTGTGTGTGTGTGTGTGTGTGTGTGTTTGTACTTCTATGCATGCAGTGCAGCATAATATTGTTTTTGTCTGATAGACACTAGCCTTGTATGCATATGACAGATATAACTGTTGCATTTAGCATAATGTGAGTTGGGCACAATTGTACTGCTTGTATTTTTCCAGTATAAACTTAGGAGAGATGACAGCAACTCACATGCTATATTACTTCCATTTTTCTCACATAACACATTGAGGTCAGTCAAGTATGTTTACTTGCAAGTTATCCGTGTATATGCATTGTATCCAATTGTGTATTTGGTTGTTGCTGTCTTATGTCTCTTTAACAACATGACATGTCCTTGATTTTGTAACTTATATAAAAATTCTTGGGTCATGCTGCGACTGGTACATATGAACATGTATCCTTCACATACCAAGTTGACATTCACTGGTCTCCTAGTGAACACAGGAGGAAATGCTGTGTTTAGCATCATTCTATGACTCCCTTGTTTGTCTCTATCTTGTTTCTGTCAATAGCTAGTCATTTTGATAATAACTCATGTTAGGGCATGTATACATAGATTTATACATGTCTATATGCATGCATTTGTAGCACATATGCACTGATTTACATGGATGCACATTTGTATGGCTGTTATATGATCAACACACAATTGCCCTTGTAATATGTGAATGGTTTCATGCACTTATTTCATTTTTCTGTTCTGTACTAATGTATACAGGACTATCCTTTGATCAGTCCTTCACATGTAGGGTGATATTTATATCAATAATGGTGACTGTGACACCTGTTGTATTATATTTGCATGGCAGTATATATGCCTATGTGATACTGAAACCTACTTTTGTTGTGTACCTATGCAATTTGCTGTTTAACTGTTACATATTACTATGTTGTTTGTGTTGTTTGTACACAGACACATTTATAGCCATCCCTAAAACACTATGAACATGTCAGATGTTAGTCATTCACTTCAATGTACCTTGCACAGACTTGTAGTCCATCTTGTGCAGTGGACATATGTATGTGCACTGTTTCCTTAGCTGTGGTTGCCCTACTTCATTATTTGCTTACTTTATCTTGCTAGCATTTCCTCACTTATGTGGGCCTATGCTGTCCATCTCCTTTCCCCCTCATTACTTTGGCCTACATTTCATATGTACATGGCATCTGTTATGTGTATATTTACCTTCCTGTATGATATCATCATTGTAATATAAGTGTTATGGTAAAATATGACCTTTTGCCACCATGATGCTAATCATACACATGCAAGGCATATGCACACAAGGGAATACCAACTGAGTAGATTCCATCAGTGTTTATGTTATACTTGTGTGTTCCTGCCTATGCACAGACTTGCATTCCTTAACTTTCATTAATCATACATGTATCACCATTTACTTCATATTCAATGTCATTAGTGTGGGTATATGTGTGATGAACCTTCTTTCTCTTTGGATTATGTTATGCCATTGAATGTCACATATGTACTCTGTATACCTGACAACCCATCTGTGTTGCCTCTGGCATGCATATGTCCTTGACAAATGGATTCCATTGCTCCTGTGATTGTGGTGCATGTACTTATTTTTCTGTTAAACAGCCACATTAATGTTTTGCTGCAGTACTTCTGTTTGGCACTGTGCTTGACTGTTTGCCTTTCACATGCAGGTTTGCAGGCTCTAGCCTGTCCTTTAATTGTCTGCTCCATCATTTGCTCATCCTTGCTGTTGTTTGGCTTACACTTACTCTACTGACAGCGAAGGTGGATGATTGTATTTGATATCCATTTTATAGTGCAATGACAGCACTCCCCATTGAGTTTTTTTCAGCACACATCTACCATCAGTCAAACTCATTCTGGTATGACTGTCACATAGTTTGCAACATTTCAGCAATGATTTGTACATTGGTACATATGTATTTTTGCATTACACCGTGTCCTGTATGGATCCTTACCCTGTTTATCATTTTTCATTCACCCATGTTGTATATTCCATATGTGTGCTGTCTGCGAACATTACCTGTCTTTTACATGTTTTCCAACCTTTGTCATGTGTTGTGATATTTGTTATATATTTGTACCTGCTCTTTTGCCTGCCTCTGCTTTCAATGCATTTTACATCCCTTCTACTCTCCCCCCCAAAAATGGGGACTAATACTACCAAAAAAAATTTGACCATGCCCCTCTGACTCTGCCTGTGACCTTCCTATTCCATCGTACCTTGTGCGCACCTCTTCTTCATCCTCATCACACATCTGCTTTTCTATCACCCTGTTTTCTTGTGTGTATACTTTACTTGTGTTTCCTCATGTACACCCATTGTTAGCTAGTGTTATGCATGGCAAAGTGGCTGGGATTGCCCTTCACCTTACTTAATTGTTTTTTTTTTTTTGAAATTTTGTGGATTATGTCAGATTCTGTAAATTGTGATAGGTGTATTTATATAGTCCATCTATGTAATATGATGCTATTCATAAGTGTTGATGATATTTGTCACCTTTCAGACATAACTGCTTATGCACATTTGTCTTCATTTAGTACTTTCCACTTATTAATGAAAGTTTTGTTGGGCATGTATGCCTTCCATAGATGTGCATTTATAATGCACATACATATATTAGTTTCCGAACAAGTTTTCTAGGCATACATATTTGACATGACTGATTGTGGTTGTGCTGACATATCTGGTTATGTT
>NC_056729.1:1155862497-1155897497 GCF_019279795.1 Protopterus annectens | reverse complement strand
AGTTTCGGACTTCAATTCTTTCAAGAAAATATATGTTAACACAAATCCTGTTACTGTAGCAACTAAGTTTATAAGATCAATGTTTAAAATATGTCCCTATTTTTGGGCCATTGTCCCCCCATTTGGTAGGACTTTGTCCAGATTTCTTGCACTAAGAGGTTGAGAGGTATGATTCAGGGTACCACTATATCCATATTTGTTTTTCAGTCCTCTCACTTTATCACATGATTCATGTCCAGGTCCTGATTTCCCATAATCAGACCACGTTTTTTTTGGTTGAGCAGCATATTCCACAAAACAACTATTATTATTTATTATTTTTCGGTTTGGTAAATTCTGCAGTTTCCCATTACAATTTCATAAAGACCCAAAACAGTTCTGCACACCATTTTAAAGTCCCAGCATTTCCACTTTTGTATGAATTCTTTGACTGCATCAAAACATAGTTTTAAGTAGTTAATTATTGTTTTTTTTTGTCCACAAAAAGTTTCTCCATATTCATATGTATTTCCTGCATCACGATATCCTTGTATCGCACAGCATTCTATAGTCTTTGATATTCCAGTAAGATGCTACGTGAAGCTGATTCAGTATAAAAAATCAAAACTTTTTTCGTGACAAAATGTATCAGTGTTCATACCGCTTCCATCCTCACTTTCAGTAGCTGTAACACAGATGACCAAAGCTAGTGCTGGTGCACAGGGGCCTCATTTCACTATGCACTTCAAAGCCCTGTGTCAGTAGTGATTCCATTTGGGGTTCCGCTTTTGTTAACCATTGCAAAATGCATGTTTATTGACCTAGCTATATCGCATTATCTTCCAATGAAAATCTGACATCTTCCTTCAGTACTGATGCCAGCACATTCATAGGTTCATAGATATATATATATATATATATATATATATATATATATATATATATATATATACTAACCTAACAGCCACCAGTGCCTTTCTAAGCCTAGTCAAGAAACCCAAGCTAATTGTCTCCCCTAGCAAGTTGGCACTGAGGGTTAAGGCTGTTAGCTATAGTTCAGCCCTTACTTGCCTCCTGTGTGACTTTGAGCAAGTTACTTAACCAAGCAGTGTTTGAGAGCAACTGAGAATTTGGCTAGGCCCTTCAATGGTCCTCTGGACTGCAAGTCCAGTAGTTACCTATGTATCATAGGCTTATATTAGGAGAAGATGTTAGTTAGGAAGTTTATAAAGATTATGTGGGGTGGGGGTGCTAGTTTGGGCTTTGTTTTTGTCTGACTCATTCTGTCAGAGAAATGGTGCTACACCAGGAGTAAATTTTCAATTTCCTCTCCATTAGTGAATGTTACAATTAAATAGGATTAACAATAAACTCTACTTTGCATGGATTCACAGACATACAAAAGAAGCCTGCTCAGCTCCCTTTGTACAGCATGGCTGCATCAACATCCCATCTGCCTCTGTTGGTTTGTAACGGAACCACTGCTATTTGTATCCATAATGTCAGCACATATCTTATCTCAATGCCCAGCTTCAGTATCTTGTAGATCACTAAAACCATGCAAAGCCCTGTATGTGCTACAAACAAATCCTCATGAGCTTCTGCTGAGGAGAAACCAGCACTTGTTTTTTAGATCATAAATATTGTGTAAGAAATCGGACATTTTAATATGAGGTCAAGATTGGATTAATTATCATCACATCTCCCTTTCATCATTGACTTCTGACAATGTGGGAAAATCTCTCATGTTATTCCTGTTTCAGTCATATAAATGTTTCCATGATTGTGACTGTAAGGTGACCAAAGAGAAAATCTCATAAAAAATGCAGGATAGATTGATACCCACGAATAACAACTGAATGTAAATATTTTTGAAAATTAAAAAAAAAGATTTAAAAAATGTGTATTTATATTTATATTTAAAAGCAAAACACCGGTCTTACCAGGATGGACATTTTTCCTTAGCATAACATCAAACTAAGCAACCTAACTATTCACTTAGAGACAGCCAAGAAGAAGCATTATCCTCATTAGACCTCATTTTAAAATCACCACGGAGAAAAAGCTTTCTCTAGGCTAGGGACAGCAGTTTGAAATTGGTACCTGCAAAAGTGAGACAGTGACAGGCACTTCATTTATTGAGAAATAAAATAAAACATCAACTTTTAATGGACAGCAAATGTTCTTGCTTCTTGAAAATGGCTAGTCCTTGCAAGTACATATGAATATCTTTCTTATAAAGATACACTTTTAAGAAATGGCCACTGGTTGAATGTCTAACTTAAATGTACATAGTGTAAATAATATTATCATGTGCGTTAATAATTGTAAGTAACATACAAATGTATTGTCACTACTTTGTTACTGTATGATTTACAACTCCGTGTATTCTTAATGTATGTATAATTTTCTGTTTGTGTCTTGAACCATGTTGCCTGGGTTGCAGCTGAAAAAGGTATGTCAACCAGTCCACTCATCTGCTTATCAAACTGACTGCTTATCATAGAGTAACAGTAGCATCCAAAATATTCCTCTGCTCACAAGAAACAAAAATGCAGTACCTGAGCATTCACCCCTACCACTTTGTCTATGCAGTACCTGAGCATTCACCCCCACCACTTTGTCTAAAACTCAACCCTATGCGTACAGGAAATATTTCTGATATCCAACAAGCAAATGCTGCTTGCATAAACCTCACAAGAACACTGTAAATTATAAAATCTGTGTAAGAAAGACTTCATACTGTGGACATTTTAGAAGACTAGTTTAATATAAGCCAACATTGCCTTCTCTCCTGAGGAAGCATCATCATTCAAACTACGTTCTGTGTCACTTTCATAATCAAGAACCAAGAACAATTTCTGTAACTCTATAGCAAATGCAAGCTGGGAGGAGAGAGTAAAACAGCATTATTGTTAGAGCAAACAGTCCCTGTGATCCAGAAACATGCTTTTTGTGACATTGCAAAGGCAAGTGACAGAGAAAGATACACACACACCTAGATAGAACTAATCCTATACTCTGCTCTGTTACTCATATGCTGTTTCCACTGTCCTGTACAATACTAGTATATCCCATCATACATCATTTTATAACTTCATCATATTTCTTGAACTCTTTGCAAACCTTTCTTACTGAAATGTAAGAACAATAAACTTTTTTGCATCATTGTTTTCTCTTCTACAGTATGAATCCATTTACTTCTTGTTAGAAAAATATGCATTTAAATATATGTGAAATGCTAGTTTAAAAGCAAAGTAGTATGTAATGCATTTTATTCTATTAATGATATAACAAAAAGGCTGAATTCATGTGTAATTGCAAGTAGTTTTGAAACTGCAGTGTGGCTTGTAGCAAACTGACCTCTGGCCCTGGCAGCTGCCAGCTCAGCAAGTTTTAATGTTTATGCTTTTCACAAGTGATTATCTGCTGGGTCAGGAAATTAAATATGTGAAATAATGAAATCTTCTGCTCTTTCCTGCTGGGATGATTTGGCCTTGTATATGTGTTACTAAGATAGCATGCAGCTGTTGGGAAAGTGTTACAGGGAACAAAGAAGTGTATTAAAAGACTGAATCTGCTATTGTATTCAGACTATTTTGAAGCCTTGAAGAAGTAACTTTACAGAAAGACATTATGTCTGACCAGGTGGATAGCAAGGCCGTATTGTTACCAGAGGAAAACTTTTTTAAAATATACAGCATCAGCATAAAGCAATGAATAGAACATTGTAAGCTAGAGTGATGTAGATGCCCTGTGACATACCATGTCAGTAAGGTGGGCACAGCTTAAATGTAAAGACTATATAAAAATGTATACTTCCTGTTTCATGTTAGACAAAATTATGTACTTGTACGTTTTTTGCCTACTGGTGTACACTAATAAACTTTTGAACCTGAACCTCCTGTGTATTGAACTCTTGATTTTATTTAACAGTTTGGTCCTTCTTAGCCAGAAATCCCTCAGACAGCTGCAGATCAGAGTCTACCGGTGGTCGAATACTGCGCAGGAGAAGTTACAGAAACGGTTCTTCTTGGGTGAAAAGACCTCCGACTGAATTGTCGTTTAAAAAGGCTGGCCACTTTCTGATCTGTGGCCGAAGAGCGGATCCTGGACGGCTCAATACCGGAGGCTCAGGTAGGAAGATTTTGCCTTTTTTCTGTTTTAGATCAGGGACTAGGTTACAGTAAATATTGTTGTCAAGATTTGTTATGCAGATCAGGGAGAAGAGGAATTACTGTATATTTGGTCATAGATCAGGGTAACAGAATAAGGTAGGCAGTTATTCTAGATAAACTGTGAAAAGGAACTGAAAACTTGATATCATGTGATAAGAAGGGTTACATAACATTTTCTTTTACCATGGGAAATCAGTGCACCAAAACATCGTGAGATCCGCCCCTAATCGAAGATGCAAAATATATGCAATCACAACGTTCTGATAATGTTAGGTATTATACGGAATGGGTTAACAAATATGAATTTGATGGTAAATTAGATAAAACTTCGCTGGTTAAACTCCTTAAGCAACTTAAATCCGATGCGGGAGGTCAGGCAAAAAAGCAACGCCAATTAGACATTCCACAGGCACACAGGTGGATTGAGGAAGCAAATCGTAGAGAACAGAAGATTAAAAATTCAAAAACATTATTTTTAGACAAAGAAGACAATAACTTAGTAATAGCAACAGCTCCTCCTCTTCCCTTACCCCCTCCTTTACCCTTTTCAGGATTTGAAGCGAGTGGACAGGATGGTCCACCTCCGCGTTATCCTGAAGTCTCAGCAAGACCACAACCATTTGTTAGAGATCCTATTGAAACTAGGTCCCGAGCACGTAAAGTACGTGGGGACACAGAATCATATCAAATAGAGAGAAACCAAAGGATGAGAGTGAGGAAGAAATATGTCCACTTATAGAGGTCCCAAATCCTCAGCCAGGACAGGCAGGGCAGGACCCAACACTCTTAGTATTTAGACCATGGACACCGGAGGATATCCGGAAAGCTACTGAGGTAATCCCCTATCCGAAAGTTAATTTTACGAATTTTTTAGAAGATTTACAAGGCATGCGGTTGAGTTACCACTTGAATGGGGAAGTAGTAGAAAAAGTAGTAAGACAAATTATAGGTCCAGATTGGCACATGATTTGTGGCACCTGGAATCCTCGTAATGCAGAGCTTAAACCACTCCCACATAGTGACACAGAATTAGACAACAGAGTGAAAGGTCTTACAGACCGAATCTCTGAGAAATGGAAACCTAGAGCAGACTGGACTTGCATTAATCAATGCATACAACAGGAAAATGAGACAATAGATGGATACTATGCTAGATTATTGGAGTGTTTTAATAATCATAGTGGTATGACAGTTCCTGAAAACCAAACAAATGATTCCCCGTATGAACAACAATTAAAAAATGCATTTTTGAAAGGTTGCATTGCACCTATCAGTAGCTTCATTACAAAGCACATGATAGACCATCAAACAGGTAGGCTACAAGCCTTACTTGAATATGCTAGACATGCTGAAAGACATTTTAATAGCAAGAAGAAAAAGAAGGTGCAAGTCTTCACTGCTGAAGACGGAGCTGAAGTATTTGTGTTACAGTCAGGTAAAAAGGGCAAGAAGAATGCCCAGGGAAACAAACAGTCTGACAAATGATCAGAAGATTTTGAGGAAAGGAAAAAGAGAGGTGAGTACTTTAAGTGCGGAAAAAAGGGACATTTAGCGAGGGACAGAACAAAAAGGTAATTACAGAAGATAAGGGAGATGAAGACTGACTATATGATAGTGAAGATACATCATGCAAAAGTCAGAAATCATCAGGAGAAGTTAATAAACAGAAGACAAATATAAATGTGATAGAAGGAATAGAGGAAGTGCAAGTAGATATGGAAGATGAAGAAAGTGAAATTTTGGATTTAGCATTATTGAGCTTAGAGCTCTACTTAGCAGATACTAAACAAGAAGTTACACTTCTGGTGGAGGGAAGGGAAGTCAAATTCCTGTTTGACTCAGGAGCGTCACGGACCATGATACACCCCTCCAAGTTACCAGAACATTCTGAATCATCTGATTATATACTAGTGAAAGCTGTAAATGGACAGCTATACAGGGAACCACTTTCCCATGATATAGCAGTAACTGACCCAGTTGCAGGTATGACCCAAAGAAGTAAAATTGTTGTTTCTGCAAAGTGTCCAGTGAACCTATTAAGCAGGGACCTTATGCAGATATTTGGCATAGCAGTAGTTCCGACTGTGCAGGGTATGGAAGTACAGAGGCAAATGGATACTTTTGTAGTGCGATCGGAGGGTGAAACTTTTTACTGGTACAGCCAGGACCTAGTTACGACGGGTCCAGGGGCAGTAACCGAGGAAATGATGAATGTAGCCATCAGTAAAGCCCCCTCCCTCGACACTAATCAACAGCATTTGTTACACTGTACTCTATACTACTGTACTACGCCAGGACCTGATAGAGAGTATGAGCAGGAATTGTTCAGAAATCGCGCAACTAGATTGGTTTTACATACTTTGTATTGGGATACTGAGGGAAACAGTGTAGTTAGCTGTTCAATACCTCAAGAATTCCTTGCATTATATAGATCAAATCGATTACCACATGTCAGCTTGACAAAGAACAAAAATGTAAAATGGGCAGACTTAGGAGAAAAGGTGACAAGATGGGAGAAACAGACTGACTTAGAATTGTCAGAACAAGGAATACAAAAACAAAAGTTGAATTGGTTGACACAGACACATCCAGCTGTACACTTGCAATCTAACAAGGACAGCTGATTAACATTTTTAATAGAAGAAGAAGAGAAAGCCTTATGTGAAATTCCAATGACTCTTTGGTCGACAGGCAAGTCAGATGTAGGACTTATTCGAACAGCAGGACCAGTTA
The DNA here is from genome assembly GCF_019279795.1 of Protopterus annectens. Classification (NCBI taxonomy): domain Eukaryota; kingdom Metazoa; phylum Chordata; order Ceratodontiformes; family Protopteridae; genus Protopterus; species Protopterus annectens. The sequence goes on along the minus strand of NC_056729.1, from coordinate 1,155,890,607 downwards.
CAATCACACCAAAATCGGCATTTAGGCCACAGAAAAGACAATACCCCTTGAGGAAGGATGCAGAAATAGGAATCAAACCTATAATAGCAGCATTACTCAGAGAAGGAGTACTGGTAGAATCTCCTGATTCACCATGTAACACACCCCTATTTCCTGTTAAAAAAGCAAATGGGGAATGGCGGATGGTTCAAGATTTACAAGCCGTGAACAATGCAGTGATACCCAGAGCACCCACGGTGCCAGACCCACATACTTTGTTAAATGATTTAAAACCGCAACAAAAATATTTCTCCATGGTAGATATCAGTAATGCTTTCTTTTCGATACCTATACATCCTGATAGTCAATATTGGTTTGCATTTACGTTTCAGGGTAAAAGGTATACTTATACTCGACTACCACAGGGATATTGTGAGAGCCCAACAATATTTGCACAAGAAATGGCTAGCAACCTGGCAGGGTTTACCCCACCAGGAGGTAGTCAAATTCTACTTTACGTAGATGACATCTTGCTAGCGGCCCCCACCCAGCAGCAATGCAGGGAGGATACTGTAGCGTTATTGAAATTTTTGGCAACACAAGGACACAAAGTAAATAAAAGTAAATTACAACTTTGGAAAAAGCAAGTTAGATACCTAGGATATGTGATATCCAATGAAGGTAGGATATTAGATGAGGATAGAAAAACAGCAATTTTGCAAGCACCCAAACCAGCAACCAAGAAGGAAATGATTTCCTTCTTGGGGACAACTAATTTCTGTTGGAGTTGGATACCAAATTATGCTTTGGAATCTGCTCCACTGACTGACTTGATATATAAGACACCAATGGCAGCACAAGATATTTTACAATGGACATCCGAAGCAGAAACGGCTTTCTGCAGGTTGAAGCAGTTGATAGCTTCTTCATTAGAAACGGATAACTGGTGCCAGAGCCACGGCCTAAAGTTAAATGCCAAAAAATGCATAGTCATACCCTTCGGGAAAAACAAGGTTACCCCTAGCTACCAAATAGGTGGCAATCCACTGAGCACAGAAGAAGTTATCAGGGACCTGGGGACCCAGGTTGATAGTAGTCTGTCATTCGACACCCATGTAGCTAAAGTAGTTAGGAAGACCTTCTACATTGCCCACCTTATCATGAAGGGATTCTCATCTAGATCAAGGGAGGTTATAGTCTCCCTTTACTCATCACTCATCAGACCAATGATTGAGTACAATGCCCCATTCGGAATGTATCTGACCTGACACTTGCAGCAGCTGGAGGCCACAAAGTTCCTCACCAAAAGGATAAAGGGTCTCAAAATCTATCCTATGCTGCCGACTGAAAGAACTCCAGCTCTATTCAGTTCAGAGGTGACCTTTGCCTAACATACAAGGCCATGTCAAACCCAGATTTGATGAATATGCTTCACCTCAAAAATCTAGATCCATCAGAGCCACAAGGGCGAGAGACTTAAACCTCGACACGGCTTAGCTGGAGGATAGATTCATCACCCAAAGACTCCTATGCTGTGGAACAAAATCCCGGTACATGTGAGGCAGAGCACTGGCCTTGTTCAAGAGAAATCTTGACCAATGGATGGGAGATCGCAGATATACCCCAGGGATTACCTCAGTGTCACTGCTCGACAGAGGCACAGCAAAATAATGGGTATAGTTCCCCATACTAAAAGGGGTGGGCGTAACAAAAAAGCGATATAGCTTGTAAATGTAATGCCGGGCAGATAGCCTAGTATGAACCTATGAACCTATGAACCTATTAGTTTTAGGACTCCCAAATTATCACAAGCGGTTCTTTCAGACCGTAGATTGCAAGCAAGGATATATGACGTCAGTACTGACACAACAACATGGGGATAAGCAACGCCCCATAGCCTATTATTCATCACAGTTAGACCCAGTGGCACAATCTTTGCCTCACTGTGTACAAGCGGTAGTTGCAGCTGCAATGGCAGTACAGGCTTCAGCCTCAGTGGTGTTGTTCCACCCTCTCACATTGAGAGTGCCTCATGCAGTCGCAATAATTTTACTACAAGAAAAAGTAGCATATCTCTCTCCTGCTAGACATCTTTCATGTATGACTATACTGCTGAGCCAACCTCATATGACAATTGAACGATGTACGACATTAAATCCATCAACATTACTTCCAACTCCTGCAGATGGCACACCGCACAGCTGCCTGCAAGAGATTGAACAGTTAACCTTGCCTAGACAAGATCTCACAGATATGCCCTTGGATAATGCCGAGGTGACATATTATGTGGATGGCTCATGCAGAAGGGGCCCTACAGGAAAGAATCTAGTGGTGTATGCAGTCGTTACAGACACTGAAATTCTAGAAGCTCAACCCTTACCACATAACTTATCTGCACAAGCAGAAGAATTTATAGCTTTTACACGGGCATGTACTTTAGCAAAAGACAAATGTGTAAACATATATACTGATAGTCAGTATGCTTTCTCTACAGTACATGCATTTGCACAACAATGGAAAAATAGGGGAATGATAACATCTAGTGGGAAACCAATTAATCATGCGGAATTTATTTTGGAACTATTAGAATCTATTCAGTTACCTACCAAAGTAGCTATTTGCAAATGTATAGCTCATACAAAACAACAGGATAGAATTTCGAAAGGCAATACAAGAGCTGATGCAGCTGCAAAGCAAGCGACCTCAGACTCAGAAACTTTACTTTTGAATGAGGAATTACAACCCTCTGAGATTTTAGATTTAGACATGTTAAAAACAATGCAGGCACTTACTACAAAAGCAGAAAAACAAAAATGGGAAAAACAAGGCGCAATTCTTGAAAACAGACTGTACATTTCCAAAGAGAAAAAAACGATATTGCCATCTAATTTATTTAGATATGCAGCTTTGTTGAGCCATGGGCAGTGCCATGTCTCAACAGGGGGGATGGTACAGTTAGTAAACCGAATATTCCAAACATATGGATTCACAAACTATACAAAAAAATTTTGTGCAGCTTGTCATACTTGTAACAAGCACCATGCACAAGGGGCATTTAAACCTAAGCAAGGAAGTTTTCCTATACCACCGTATCCGCTCCATACTATTTGTATGGATTTCATAGAATTAAACAAGTGTGAAGGGAAAAAGTATTGTTTCGTCATTGTAGATATGTTTTCTAAATGGGTAGAAGCTTTTCCAACTAAAAATCTGGATGCAGCAACAGTGGCAAAAGCCCTGATAAAAGAAGCAATCCCTAGGTGTGGCATTCTAGAAAGGATTTATAGTGACAATGGCACACATTTCGTCAATCAGACAATTCAACAACTTGGAAGATTTTTTGGAATCTCCTTGAAAAACCATTGTGCCTACCACCCACAGTCAGCAGGACTGGTGGAAAGGTACAATGGAACCCTTAAAAGTAAACTTAGGAAGTTAGTTGAAGAGACCCAAAAGAATTGGATACACTGTCTGCCTTTAGCACTGCTGAGTATGAGAACGGTTCCAAATGTGAAGGGTCTGACTCCCTTTGAAATGGTTTTTGGGAGAGCATATTATGTGCCTCAGTGGAAAGCTCTCATGCCCACAGAACAAGAGGCTGACAGTTCATTAGCTAGTTATATGAGGAAACTGTTAACAAATAAATCTGTTTTGCAGTTTAACTCTTTTTCAGATAAGGAACAGACCAGACCGGTGGAAGCAGTTTTGGATCCCGGAACGTGGGTGTGGCTGAAAGTGACGAAGAGGAAGAATTGGGTGAGTCCAAAGTGGGAAGGGCCGTACCAGGTACTGTTGGCAACGCCTACTGCAGTCAGAGTGGCTGAGAGGATGTCCTGGGTTCATTTGACACACTGCAAACCGCTAAAGAACTTTCAACTTGATAAAAACTTTGTGACTGATATACAACAAGGGAAAAATGGCCAAGAACAAAGCAAATAGAAATTTAGATCAACCCCAGAGATGTTGCATAATCATTTTGTTGAGTATACATTTATTGACTATAATTGTGACAATTTTCCTCTTGTTGTGATTTTTCCTTCACTCAACCACACAAGTGAAAGTGGGAAGGCATGACGAAACGTCTATAGACTGGCATCCAAATTTTAACACATACCTAGCTATGAAGCGTGTATATGCAGAGACTATGAACATTTCGAATTGCTGGGTTTGTACAGCTATACCAACAGCATATGGAGGACTGATAATGTCCGCTGTCACTTTGGGGATAAATGAGACTTGGGAGAATTTGCTTTTTGATACAGGAACTGTGAGATCACAGGACAAAATAGCTTTATTTTTACCTGATACACAAAAGGGAATTGTATGTTTTTACAAAAATTACACTCTCCAGGTGGGCTGGAGCAATTGTAATATAACAATATCTTATCGGTGTTATATTAAGACTAGTAATGGCAATATTGTTTGCAATACTAATTATGACTCATATTTGAACTCACTGAAAACAACCATGAATGAAATTTGCAAGAATCCTGTTTTATTTAAACAATTGTCAGTTATAGACCAGAAAATGTTTCATGCAGGGTTAATGCGTATTAGTACTAAAGTAGAAAACTGTTATTTTATTTGTGGGAAAAAAGCATATAAATGGCTACCTGAGAATTGGTCCGGCAGTTGTTTTTTGGGTTATCTGGTTCCAGCAATAAGACATACTGCAGAATTACCTTTGGGAAAGATACGAAACGTGAGAGAAGCAGCTTGGAAACCTGGTGGTCCAGTCGAGAAACCTGTAAATCCAGTTGGACGGATCGAAGCTGGCTGTAAAGACCATAATAACGTAAAGGACAAAAGCAAATTGACTCATATGGACTTGAGTGACAGTGTTATATCTTGGGCAGGAATATTCCCAGCATATGGAGCAGTCAAATCAATCTGGGAGCTGAGGAAGCTGTCGAAACTTCTCGAAGTAATGAGTAATGCAACTTTCTCTGCCCTAGAACTGGTGACTAATGAACTGAATGTAATGAGAACTGTTGTGCTACAAAATCGAATTGCTCTTGACTTCACTCTAGCGGCGAGAGGTGGTACGTGTGTGCTTATCAAAGAAGAATGCTGTGCGTACATACCAGACAATAGGCATGAAATTAATAACCACCTAGAGGTAATTCAGCAAGTATCAGCCATGACTGAACCAGGCCCAAACCCACTGACGGACTTTTTCCAGAATCTATTTGGGGGTGGGGTTCCATCCTAATGAATATTCTAATTGCAATTTGTGTGGGTATACTCCTGATAGGAGCATGTGTTTGTTGTGGAATTCCCTGCATGAAAAGATTAATCAAAGAATTTATTGATGTATCTGTTACTGAAACTTTGTACCAAGATATTGAGATTGAAAAATTGATCTCAGATGAAACTTTTTCTGAAGTATAGATCGAATGACTCACCTAGCTGAAAATCCTTAGTGGAAGAGGTTAGGAGACAAAATGACATTATGCATACTTCAAAATAGAATAAAAAGAATTAATAGGAGGGAAAATGTTAGAAAAATATGCATTTAAATATATGTGAAATGCTAGTTTAAAAGCAAAGTAGTATGTAATGCATTTTATTCTATTAATGATATAACAAAAAGGCTGAATTCATGTGTAATTGCAAGTAGTTTTGAAACTGCAGTGTGGCTTGTAGCAAACTGACCTCTGGCCCTGGCAGCTGCCAGCTCAGCAAGTTTTAATGTTTATGCTTTTCACAAGTGATTATCTGCTGGGTCAGGAAATTAAATATGTGAAATAATGAAATCTTCTGCTCTTTCCTGCTGGGATGATTTGGCCTTGTATATGTGTTACTAAGATAGCATGCAGCTGTTGGGAAAGTGTTACAGGGAACAAAGAAATGTATTAAAAGACTGAATCTGCTATTGTATTCGGACTATTTTGAAGCCTTGAAGAAGTAACTTTACAGAAAGACATTATGTCTGACCAGGTGGATAGCAAGGCCATATTGTTACCAGAGGAAAACTTTTTTAAAATATACAGCATCAGCATAAAGCAATGAATAGCACATTGTAAGCTAGAGTGATGTAGATGCCCTGTGACATACCACGTCAGTAAGGTGGGCACAGCTTGAATGCAAAGACTATATAAAAATGTATACTTCCTGTTTCATGTTAGACAAAATTCTGTACTTGTACGTTTTTTTCCTCCTGGTGTACACTAGTAAACTTTTGAATCTGAACCTCCTGTGTATTGAACTCTTGATTTTATTTAACACTTCTTCCAGAAGTTTAGATGTAAATATTATACTATATATTCCTGTCTTTTATTTTTTTTTTTTCTGAGAAATGTAACTATTGTTTTTCTGAGAACCCAGTGATCCCTTTTCACAAAAAACAACAATATCACACCTTCCTTTCAGTCTTCGTGAACCCTGCCACCCTCAGTACCTTCAGATGCCATGGCCATGTATCAAGTCATAATCCAGAGAAAATGGTAGCCCTCTCATGGTTAAACACATTGCTGATGTTGGGCATATAACATGTATCTTCAAGCATCTTGTTAACATGGTCATTTGTGGTTCAGCATTGCTCTGCATGAAAATGCATGGAATATCAGCATGAAAATATGGTATGAACACTTGCATCTAATGAGTTCACTCTTAGCACTGTGCCTATACATGATTCAGTTTCTGAACTTTAGTGTCTTCATAGGCTATATGATAGCAGAAATGTTCCCCACTATCCCTGCATGGGTTATCAACCTGTCTGTTCATACTTAAAGAACTCTCAGGTACTCTATTAAAGAAGCCCTATAATGCAATTTAGATGAGGTGATGAGATAATAGTGTGATTCAGGAATATTTGCTCTAAGTATCCTCATTGGCACTAACTGTATGATAAAAACAGCCACAGCAATTATTGGGCTCAGAGATTTATGGACCTTTGCCAGAGAACAATATTTACAGTGTGGTTTTGTTAAAGGAAGCTGAAAGTCAGCAAGATACCCAAGCAGTTAAGAGAGGTAAGAGATTGTGGACTGATGTTAGTTTTCTTTGGTGCAGTACAAAGGCTTTACTTATGTGTTGCTGAGCTGCAGGGCACTGTGTTGCTGTAGTGGTTTGAGTTAATGGGTAACTGACATTTGGTGCATACTGTCTAGGATAATGTGAGCAAGGGTATAGGGTTTTTCCATGGTGCTATAATTGTATGTAACATATAGTTGTAGTGTATCTTAAGAAATCTACTTAGCCTGATGTTTTAGTTCTTTTTGGGAGATAGACACTTAAATTATCTAGGCTGCATATTTCACATTTTTTTTCATTGGTTAATTTGTTTCTTGAGTGATACTTAAATATACTAGGAATTTCTGGGTCTTTGTCTTTTCTGATAAGACTCAAAGCCTGTATAAATTATAAGCACTGTTGGTGACTCCATGCTAGTTATTTTTCTTACCTACCCTTGCAATGCTTGATCTGCTCTTTAAACTTTGCAATTTTAAGCTACCCACCCTTGCTGTAAATTGAGCTTTATAAGCTCCTCCCTTCCTATACTGATGTTTATGTATTGAATTATTTATTTACATTTTCTTGTACTTATTTTGAAAAAAAAGTGCATTCTGCCTCTCATTGTTCTGCTAATTTACTTGCTCTGGATTCATTATCTAGTTAGCTGTTGAATAAAGAAGCGTATTTTTAAACTCTAGCAAGTACTTTGCTGTGTTTTTACATCAAGATGTCAGTGGATTTTCCATCTACGGGCAGTGGATGGTAGTCTGGTCTGTATAGGTTGGGGTTCTTGCATGTATTTGCTTTATTGGTTGGAGGGCTTATTAATCAGCGCATCTTGTTTTTAGTGCCTTCATAAATTCTATGCAATTGAGTGGTTCTTGGCATATTTTTACAAAGCAAAGTGCTTTTATTAAATAATATCACTTTTATAAGCTGTTTAAAGTATACTGCTGTATCTGTATTTTTAAGTTTGCTTGTTGTAGCATTTTAGTCCAGACATTCCTTTACTGTGATTTTACATTAGGAGGATGGGATTATTCGGATTAGTAGCCAGAGGTGTTTACCTGGTCTATATGAGTTGGGAATCACACAAAAGGGCTATAAGTGTAATAGTTGTATTGGTCAGAGGGTGCAATCAGTTCTGTGTATTTCCAGATATAAATTTGTCACATTTTCATGGAGTTGCTCACTGTGCCAGTGCCCTGTACAGACACAAACATATGGAAACATTGCTTATATTCATTATATTGCGAAAGGTTACTGTGCTAATTACCTTATTATAGCACCCAGGACAATTGCTACTCAGAGAGCATCATATTTGGCACTGAGCAGCATCACTGATTAGGTTAGCAGCAGATTACACCATGTAAGCACCCTTCCCTCATCTGGATACAAGCACCCTCCACTTGTATACTTTCAAGTACACATTAGGTCCTGTAACCATGAATGGGCACTTTCCTGCTATCGCTACATCCAGCTTGGTGGACATGTGTATCCTGAGGCAATGTAACAATTGCCTTATGTACACTGACAACAGCTTAATTCTCAAACATACAAATACAGTATGTGAGAGATGTAGTTATACATTGACATTAGAGGCTAGACTCTCACATACAAACACAAAAAAACAACAAACAGGTTGGCAGTGACTCACACACATTACTCACTGTACCCACAAAGGACCACACACATAAACCCACATATGGAGAGGTGCTCAGATGTAACTTACTGAAAACTCAAAGGCTTCTCAGGTGGGCATGTATGATCTGAGACATACTTCTTTGGACTACATGAACAGAGACATGATTGAACTATCAGAATACATGTCACAGGCAGGTATAAGCTTAGCACTGAGCAGCATTCTACCATCTACAAGAATGATACCACAATACCAGCAGAAAATGATTGACTTTAACAATTGGTTTAGCTACTGGTGTCATCTCAAAGGGATCCAGTACTTAGCCTGGGAGGACATGGTTGACAGACCATGCTGCTTTAGTGGGATAACCTTCACCTGTCACCTTTAGGGTTTTGGATATTGGCCAAAATATTATCCACCCCTATAGTGTCTTTTTTAGGCATTGTCAAACAGACAGACCTTCAAACATAACAAAAGCTACTCAGGACAAGCTAAAGGTGTTACTACTCAATGCTAGGAGCCTCACCAAGAAACTGCACTCCCTGGAAGCTTTCCTTGCCATGGAGAATGCTGATGTCTGTGCAGTTACTGAAATATGGCTCAAAATCACAGAAAGCACTCCAGCAATGCATGGCTATAATGCCTTTCATACATTCCAACCACCCACTGAACATGAAAGAGCAAAAGAAGGAAGTATATCTATATGGATCCCCTTTGGATTATCAAAGTTTCAAAACTTTGAAGTGCATATGGCTGAGACCATATGATCAATGTTTTGAAACTTCAAAAGTAAAATAAAAAACAAAAATTAAAAGAAAAAATGTTTTCTTTATATTTTTGCAGGGTGCAAGCCCCTCTTTGCCCCCACATTCCCTGCTAATTAAATATACCAGTCTGAGATCACACTACAGTGATGATAATGGTAAATCTCCAATTCTGCACTGTACGGTAATCTCTATTCAAAATGTTCGAATTTCAAAACTTTGAGCATATGGTCTCAGCCATATACAGTTTGAAGTGTTGAAACTTTGATAATCTCAAATATATAGACATAAAGGATAGCCACACCTTAAGGCTGGTCAGACAATATGACATGCTTGAAATACTCCATGTCCAATTAACCATGGGAAAAATCCATTACCATATTCTTGGCAGCTACAGGTTTCCATTGTGAACTAGGGAAACCATACATCATACCCTTAAGTTAGTAGAATCACTCGCCATCCATCCTAATACCCTACTTGTGGATGATTTTAACTAACCCTCCATTAATTGGGAGGCATACATGACCACGAACATAACATGCAGGCCTAAAGATTTCTCGACTTTGTACATTGAAGTGCCCTGGAGCAAATAGTTTGCACTCCCACTAGGGGAACAAATATCTTAGATCTCGTACTCACAAATATGAGAGGGTGCTGCCCCCCCCCCAAGTGAAGGATCTGATAACAAAGTGGTCTCCCTTGAAATAAAGGAAACTGTTCCCCTACCTAACCCCAAAACTATAAGAACTTCTCTAAGGTAAATTACCCCAAATTAAGGTTCAGCATAGCTAGTTTCCAAGCTCCCCCAAATCCAGAAAACACAGAAACCTATGCAGAGGCATAAACAAAAGCCCTGCATAAACATGCAAACAACTGCATAGAAATGGTAATACCAGTCTACAATAAACACAGGTCAAACTGCAGAAACAAGCCACCCTGGTGGATCCTTAGTATAAATAGGTTGTATAATGAAAGAAAGAAAATTCTGTTGAGAAGTAAGAGGGAATATGCACAACAGAATAATAAGTCCCATAAGCATTATTCTAAACAAGTAAATCATCAGGGAACCAGTCAAGTCTCTGAAAGCAGACTTTGAGGTAAAAATAGCCTCTAATGCTAAGAATCACCATAATGTCTGCAATCTTAAGGGCAACACCCAGCAATGTGCAAAATTAGTTGTAGATGCCATCATCTATACTCAACCAAAAGTCATAGGCTTCATTGGGCCCTGACAACATAACAGGTAGCATATTAAACAGCTTAAATAAGGACTTATCAGGCCCATTAGAATATCTATTTAACTACAGCCTCTGGACTGGCTTTATATAGATAGAGTGGAGGAAAGCAACAATCATCTCTCTGCATAAAAAGGGCCATTTACTGACCCAAGAAATTAAATACCCATAAGTTTGAATAGTCTTATATTTAAGGCCATGGAAAGAATAATCATGGACTTGGTAAATAATGACATAGGAGACCTCCAAACACTGGACTCAACCCAAGTCAGCTTTGTCAAAGGCAAGTCATTCCTATTGAATCTGGTGGATGTCTTTGAGAATGTCACTAAGGCCATGGATGAGGATGAAACAGTACATACTACCTACCTCAACCTGGACAAGGCATTTGACACAATTCTCCAATCAGGTATTAAAAATAAACTCACAAAACTGGACATAAATCCCTATGTCACCAGATGGATAGCTAATTGGCTCATAGACAAGAAATATGTGGTTAAAGTGGGCGAATCCAGATCCAGCAAGAGGCCAGTTCTAGTGGTGGGCTCAGAACTCAGACCACTCTTGTTCAGATATAATTCTCTGAAGTCAAGGCAAAAGTGGAAGGCCCTCTTCTAATGCAATTTGGATCAATGGATGATGAATCACAAATTTACACCTGGGGGTAGTGCCTATGTCCCTTATTGACAGGGTTTGTAAGATACTCAATACACAGGCACAAATCCATGCCATCCTCTTGCCCCTAAGGGATATATCTTGGGTAAAATCACGGTATATTGGCTAGGCAAGTAAGGGCCCTTAAGCCATTTGCCTAATAATCTCCTACATACCTATGAAAACAATAATAATAGTTGTATTCTGTACTATGTGGGAGACATAGGCTCTGGTTTAGACCAAGAACTGTGTGTATGTGTGTGTGTTCCAGTCAGTGCTGATATGCAAGTGCGTGGAGGTGTTCTATCTGCTGCTATATCACCTATATTATAGTATATGCTGTGTTGTCCTATATAGGAAGGTCACATCTGTCAAGTGTGAGCATTTTATGGTCCCACTCTGCTCAGTTCTCACATCCATGCTAGATTTACCTCTTGTCTTTTACCCCCCAGACTTACTCCAGCATTCTTTGTGCAAGTTGTGGCTCCTAAAGGCATCTTAAGGGTTCAGATGTTTTTTCATACATCCTGTGGTGGTCTTTACATGCCCTACCCACTCCCTTCCTCACACCCTCCCACTCAGGACAGGCATGCCCATCCCTACCTGCTGTTTTATCAAATGCCTGAGGCTCTAATAAACCATGAGTCAGCTGGGCCATAGTCAGGGCTTTATCCCTCTATGCCACCAAAGTGTGAGCTTTTTAAGCAGTAAATGTTTGTATGATGTGGGGCAGTGACACAATAAGTATGAGTTTGCCACTGTAGGGAAAGTGTCAGTAGAGGTGGTAGTGGTGACTCACCTGCACATTCCAGAGGTAAGCATGCTGTGGACCTTAAACTGCATACCCACACATGCCATGACTTGTGTGTCCATGTACCATTTGCAATCATCTCCTCTTATGAACTGCAGATATGGGGAAGAGTGTATTTGTAGTAGTAGTTGTGGGGGGTGGGGGGTCCTACAATACCACTGAGTAAGTCTACTGGTCTATTATTGCTCCACTGGTTTTACAGCAAACATACCTATGTTGCTTGCTTCATGAATCACTTTAGGGGAGTATTTTCCTAGTGTCTCTGTTTCACGTATGGATTTCTTCCTCTTACATGTGTACCATGGTGGTGTATACCAGGAATGTGATTGTTCTGTTTTTTTTCTGAAGGGATGGCCTGCTGGATACTCACATAGAAGAGCTTACATTGATAATGCGGGAGATTGCATTTACATCCTAAGGGCTTTCATGGATTAACCATTTAACCCAGTAAGTGCTAAGTTAGCATGGCAGAGGTCACTTATTTAGGGCACAGAGTTGGAAGTGGTAAAAATTAGGGCAGAACCTATCAAGGTGAAAGCTATTCAAGTCTGGCCAGTTCCTGTTACTAAGAAACAGGGTTGAGCATCTCTTGGGACAGTGCGGTACTGTAGGAAATTTGTACCTAATTACAGATCCCTTACTGACCTAACTAGGAAGAATAAACTGGGCAAGACAGTATGGCCTGCAGATTGTGAACAGGCATTCAAAAAACTAAAAGAGATTTTGGGAGGGCACTGTGTGTTGGCAGCCCAGATTACAATAAAGAATTTATTGTACAGGTAGATGATTCAAATTTTGGGGTGGGGGCTGTGCTCAGCCAAGTTTCCTCACAAGAATAAAAATGTTCCAGGAGATACCAAAATGTAGATCACCACGATGCAATGGAGTATAAAAATTCTTTATTAAAACACAAGCGCTTTCGCATACAGTCCTGTATGCTTCTTCAGGTTATAATTCATTACAGAAAATCACATGTTTATATAGCAGGAATAATTAATTTATTTCCCGCTCTTTTTCTTAATTGATTCCTAATTATTGAAGCTTAATTACTTTCATTTAGAATTTCTTTGAAGAGCAAGTAATCTATTTTTCATTATTTGTTGCATAATCATATTATTGTTATACAAATGCAGTCTATATCCTATGCTCATTTCAGAAACTCGTCTTAATACAGGTAGATATATAGTATTCTAGGTATGCTAGAGCATTACAAACATACAATGAATATAAAAGACATTTAGAATTAAACAAACAACTATATAAAGTAATAATAATATATTATTTCATTCAACTTTTTAACATTAAATAAAAATAAAAGTACGTGGGTATACGGAAAATAGCAATATGGAACTTCTTATGAATAATAGGTACATATGATACATTAAACCCTGTTTTTTCTCTCTGTAATACATTGCAAGTGTGTAACTGGGTATATATATGAAAATATTAAAATTGTTTTATATATACGGGATGCTAATTATGTATAAAAATTTTTTAAAAAACTTTTTAAAAAATATATGTCTGTAATTCATGATTAAATTCATCAAAACAAAAACAAATCAATAAGTTAATCAGAATGATAAATAAATTAATATTAAGTGCTATATATAAAAAATCATTATAAATGTATAAGTTCAATTTATATGTGAATATATATATATATATCTTATTACAATAATCAAACAATTTCTAGGACCAAGAGCCATTCTACTATCAGAGGCAGTCTTAGTATGTAGTGCCTAAGCATATATATACAACCAATATAAATAAATATATGTTATCTCAAAGCTAAAACAGGTTTCAGGCTAACCATGCTGTTTAACCCTGGAGGTATATGTGCTTTGAGCTTCAGAATCCATTCAAGTTCAACATTTTCAATAAATGCCATATTGTCTCCTCCTCTTTTTACTCGTCTGACCACATCTATAACACGAAAATAAAATCTGTGATCATGATATTCATTGACGTGCTTAGCTAATGCATTAGTTAATATCTGCTTCCTCATTTCATAAATATGGTTGTAAATGCGATTCTTTAATTTTCTTGTAGTTAGGCCTACATAGTATGCCTGGCAGTCTTTGCATGTAGCCAGGTATATGACATTAGTAGTCTCACAGGTTGCTTGTACATTGAAATAGTAATCTTGGCCAAGGTCTGGTATATAGAAATGATTATCTGTTAAAATATGTTTACACATATTACATTTATGACAGGGTATAGTCCCTATATGTCTTGCTCTATCTATTTCATTCTCTTTGTATAGTTTATCATTGCACAAGAGTCTCTTTAAGTTCTTGCTATTCTTATAGCTAAAATTAGGCTATTTACCCACTACTTTCTTAACATCCTGATTCACTGTTAATATAGTCCAATTGCTCTTGATGATATGAGTGACATAATAATTGTCACTGGTATATTTAGTTACAAATGGGACATAAAATACAGATTCCTGGTGGCTTGGGGTTTCTAATGCTGATTTAAATTGATGTTTGATCTCTGTTCTTTTCAAACCTGTTTTATATCTAAAGTTATGAGCAATTTGATTATGCATACCATTAGTTGTTAACAAAATATTGCTGCTAACCTCTTCTAGTAGATCAGTAGGATAGCCTCTCATTATAAATAGGTTTCTCAAAGTTGATAGTTCCTGATTCCTTTCTATTGCATTATTACAGAGTCTGCATATTCTCATATACTGATTTCTGACTATGTTAACAAAAACATGTCTTGGGTGCATACTACTGTATTGTAGAATGGCGTTTTTCCAGCATTTCTTTCTATAGATCCTGGTATCAAGTTTAAACTCAGGATTAATAGATACAGTAATGTCCAAGTAATTAATCGTTGTGCTAGAGAATTCCATTGTAAATCTTAGAAATTCAGTAGTTGATTCTAAGTATTCACAAAATTTTAACAGAGAGTTGGTGTCCCCTCTCCATAGAATCAGAATATCATCTACAAAACGTCTATAGAGTATAATATTCTGTTTGTATACACTATTAAAAACATGGTGATATTCCCAATTATGCATAACAAGATTTGCATATGAATTGGCACAGGGGGTGCCCATCGCAACCCCCATACCTGTTTATATAGTTTGTTATTAAAAGAAAATATATTGTTACTAAGTACTATATCTAATAAAGTACCAATAAGTAATTGTGTATCTTTGTCTATATTAGTTTCTCTGCACATTACTTCTCTTATCGCCTCTATTCCGTGTTCACTTGGTATTACTGTGAACAGATTGTTAACATCCATAGCAACTAGGAGTAGGGACGATGTTGTAGCTATATCATGTTCTATTAAGGTTAAGTCCTTTAGCAACTGTTGTGTGTCCCTTAGTATGGTCGGCACATTTTTTACTAAAGCTCCTAGTTTGGACTCCAAATAGACAGATATATTTTCTGTCAACCATTTGTTCCCTGCTACTATAGGTCGCATAGGTGGAGGAAATTGTTGCTTGTGTATCTTCGGGAGTCCCTTTATCAATGGAATTAGTGGGCATTCTATAAGGCAGTAATCATAAAATTCCTTGTTTAACTGCCTACACATTAACATATCATATAGGGTGTCATGTACTTGAAAAATTAGTCTATCAAGCTCAGAATCACTTATAATTATGCACTTGTCTATATCAGACAGCATTACTGTCATACATTCATTATAAAAGGTGGTGTCCATCAAAACGAGTCCACCACCTTTATCAGCTGGTTTAAGAGTGATACTTCTGTCTTTCGATAGATTCTTGAGTGCCATGTTTTCATTGTAACTCAAATTATAATAAATACAATATTTCTTATCAATGTCTAAGGAATTAGAAAAATATTTATAAAATTCACTTTCACAAACTTGCATAAAACAGTTAACAACATTTGGCATTTCAGGTATAAATACACTAGTTTTTCTAAAGTGATTATTAATGTCCATATTATACTTGTTATTGTCCTTAAAGAGTAATTTCAAAGAGACGTTTCTGCAAAACATGCGTAGATCAATCAACAACTCCGAGATGTTACTCAACTGTGACGAAACAAATGAAAGGCCTTTGTTTAAAAGGCTAGTCTCAAATTCGTTCAGCGAACGACTGGATAGATTAAATATTAAATCAGTCAATTCCTCTGTTTTCTCCTTACCTCCATGTTTTCTTCTGAGTACTTTCTTTTTCGTCTCCCCCGGCTGTTCGATCTCTTTTGATTTAATGCCCGAAACTTGACCGGAAAAGGTAAAAAAACATTCTGTGTAGCAGAGGAGCTGTCTTTAGGTCTCGCACCCTTTTGTAGTGTTGTATGTCTTAAACCTTCTTGGTTTGTTGGCGGTGTATCCACCATCGATGTTACTTCACCTGCAACTTGGCGCTCAGTTTGCGTCATCTCAGTCGGAGGAATGATGTTAGTATGATGTACAGAGTTCATAAAGTTTAAGGAGGGACTGCCATTTAAGCTGGTAGCAGCCTGTAGAATGCCATTCTCTGATGTTTGTGAAACCATAGGCAAAGCCTGATTATTGGAATTATTTTGAGTTGCATTATATCTCGGCCAGATAAAAATCTGGCCTGTTAGGAAGTCATTATAGTCTCTAAGTAGTTTCTTCTGTTTTGTTTGTTGGAGCCTGTCGCTAAATGCCATGACTTGTATATACATAGCATCAACCTTTCTGGCATATGTCTCTCCTATAAAGTTGTCATACATATATTTATGTTGTTCTTTAACTTTATCCGCAAGTTCTTGCTCTATAAGGGTAAAGTAGTCTATAAGGAGTTTGATGTATTGTTTGCTAAAGCTAACATTAAGTTCCTGCCATTGCTTTAGTAACAGAGGGTGCGTATCTCCATAGATCAGCATACAAAGGATACGCATCCCTCTGGGAATCACATTAAAGTGAAGACAAGCCTCTAAATGTCATCTTTGCCATACCAGTTTGTGCAACTTATACAAGTTATTTTCTAAGTCTCTGAGGCTAACTATGAATTCCTTATGGTCATTGACAGTACCTGTATAGGTTTCCATTGGTAAGGATCTGTCCAGATAATATCCAGAATAAAAATGTTGCAGTGGGGTTAATAATGCTAATGCAAATGGATTGCCCAGAAGACGAGTGGATTGATATTCCCAAACAGACCCATTTTTCTCAAGCATCGGTTTTCAAGGGTCACTTGAAAATTGTGCTTGAGTCATAAGGGGGGAATGTGAAGAAAATGAAAACACTATTATCTATGTTAGCATGTTTGGCAGGAGATTTGTATATATTCTCAGATAGACTTGTCTTGCATGCCAGCATGTCTAATTGTGTAAATGTAAATAAGTTTTTTAACTGTTGAGTATTTCCCTGTTTACATAGAATGCTCAAAGAATCTGTTAGTGTTTTGATGCATTTCTAATTGCACATTTGCGAGGGACATTCTAAACTGTGGAGAATCAGCTAAACAGTGAGTGATGTCACTAGAATGTTCCTGGTTGCTAGGTGATTTTTTTAAACAGCTTATTGACGGGAAAAATAACTTTTTCAACCAGATAACTGTTATTGTTTTAAGAATAAGACAGCTGAGACTGCAGTTTGTCAACTACTGAACAGTTAGTGAAGTGCAGCATTTTGTGAAGTACAGTCAGTTACAGTGCTGTGCAATCAGTGGACACCCATGAAAGACAACACACCAAAAACTATAAGCCTGTCTTGGCCTTGATGTTATGTGTTAGGTTAGATCAGGGACAGTATTATTTAGTTACGATTAGGAAAGCTTAGTTATTAAAATAGAGTTTTTCTAGAATATGGACTCCTATCTTGCACTTTAATTTTACATTTCCTGTGATTGAGTTGGTATTTATTGAAAGCTATTGATTTACATTCTTGTAATCATTTTACTTCTTATTAAAAGTTTTTAATTTCTTTGTTACTGGTAATCAGTGTTTTTCTTTATATATTAGAGAGTACTTATACCTGATTGATACTCCCTAGTTCAACCCAAAGGCCTGGCCACTTCTGGCCGTAGCCATAATTTATTTTGATGTTTAATTTTCATAACTGGACACCCCTTTAGAAGGGCATAAAGACACTCTGATTGGTGGCAGCATTACCATATTATTTTGGAGAAGGGGCACAGCTGGAAATCTATTTCAGGCTTTCCCAGAAGTGTTTGGATGTGTGAGATTTAAATTTACTTTGAGTGTGAGTGTATCAGAGGTCTTAAACTAGGACATGTTGTTCTGAAGTGTATCAAACAAATATATTTGGAGTGGACAGAGGTATCTAGCCCAGTTCCAGGAAAATAAAGCTTTTTTCTGTTGTGCTCTTAGGGGAAAATTGTGAACTATTACTTCTGTTTAAGTGATAGTCTCATATTGGAGTCAGTAGTGAGGATTGAAGTTCCTTAGTTACTGACCCAGGATGGTAAGGGATGTCCAGTGGGATGTAGCCAGATATCACAGTCTAAGTAATGACCTGCAGGAGTTCCTGGGTTATAACTGCAGCATTATGGAAAGGTGACTTAAGGAGTCTGTACCTTGCTGATGTATCTATGCAGCTGCCCATTACAATCATACCTTCTTCGTGTGACCAGTCCACCTCTGACTCTAATATGAAAGCCCAATATGGGAAGTAGATGGCATGGCCTAAGACTCATAAGACCGCCACCTCCACAACACTATATAATGTGGAGAACACTGCAGGATGTCATGTTTGTGCTGAGACCACCCATAGCATATCCAACCATTTGCATTCATGGAGTACCCCACCCTCCATGCATGCTGTAAATCATGCCTGTGACCTTCACAGTAGAGGACAATCCTGTGGATAAGGATGTCAAAACTCAATGCATAGATCTCCTGTGGGTGCCTTAGGCATGTCTTTGAGACTCCAACACAGTGCTACATCATATGCTAACGCTGTGTCCGTGCACTTCTACATACCTATCAATACCACCAACCACTAGACTGGAGAAACCACCCCTCCCCGTAAAATCTTCTAGACTCCCACACTTACCTGTCCATGACTTAAACTGTCACAGCATCATCAAGCCCCCTTTTCCCATTTTCTACATGGGTTGGAGTATCATATTAACTGTTGCCATTTATTTTGATTTATTGCCAAACTCCTATCTTCTGTTCTCATGCAGTCTATTCATCTCTTTGTTGGATGATCTTGTTTTCTCTTGCCTTCTTATTTCTCCCAAAGTTTCTTCACCAAATTGTCATCTGCTTTGCTGCACATGTCCAAACCACTATAATCTGTTCTCTTTGACTTTCACTACAATTGGAGCTTCTTTGGTTTCTTCCCTGACATTCTCAATTCATTGTCTGTCTCACAGTATGCATCCTAATGGCCATCCTAGCCACATCTTCTCCATTACCTCTCATTTCATAAACCACTCTGGCTTCCCTGCCCAGGTTTCTGTACCATACAGTATGACTGGTCACACTACTTTTTGCACACCTTACTTTTCAGCTTCTTTGGCATTCTAGTGTTACTCACTACCCCTGACACTCTTCCCATGATTATAGTTGAGACCTCCTTCCCTTTTCCTCAAGCACCCCTCCCAGATACTTGAAGCTGTTAACCTGTTTTACTATTTTCCTTTCTGTCTCAGTTTTTAGCTTCTGATTTTCCAAATGTGCTACCATGGCAACTCTCTTGTCTATACTCAGTTTCATCCCATATGCCTTCAGTTTTACACTGCATTCCCCTATTGTTTACTGAAGCTCCTGCGTGTAATGTCACATCATCTGCATAGAGCAGCTTTGCTGATCTGCCACCACCCTTCACCATGTTTGTTAATGTAATCTAATACAGGTAAGAACAGCAGTGGATTCAAAGATGAACCCAAATCTAAATGTACTTCCACTGTACCCTCTCTGTCACTCTGAATACTGTTTGTGCTTGCATCATTGGATCCTTTCACATAACCTGCATTAATTCTACCAGTGTTTTGGGACTCCAAACCATTATAGGGCTGGCCAAATCAGCTTTCATGGGACCTTCTCATTTGCTTTCTCAAACTCTAAGAAAGTCTAGTTGGACTCTTTCCTCATCTCAGCTGTCATACTTTAAACATTGGGTCAGTTATGTTGCACCTCAGTTTTAATCTGAAATGCTCATCTCTCTCATCCTGCTTTCTCCTACTCTGCAAATTAATTTATCATTCACCTTCTCCAGCACTTTTATGTAGTGTGATCGGAGTTTGATACCTCAGTACTGCCTGCAGTTGTGAATGTCTCCTTTATTCTTCTACTTTGGCACAAGAATGCTTGTAGTACCATGTGTAGCAATTTCCCTCCTAACTCACCCAGCATATTCATCATATTTGCCGTGACCTTATCCGGGCCACTGCCTTCTTTGATTTTGTTTTCATTAGTGCTGTTCTTACTTCATCTAGGATGATCTATTCTTCTTTAATTGTAGGCTTTGTCTGGGGCAGTATAGCTTCTGTTGGGTTTTCTTCATTTTGAAGCTGCTGGAAGCACTTTAATGTCCTGTGAACTAGTGAGACGGTTGTTGATGACATCCCATATGATCTTTCATGATGAAGATATTCTGATGGTTACATTCTTTATCCTTCTATCTTTGCCTTGCAAGCTGATAAAGTTTCTTTCTGTCATTTGTTGAGTCACTTTCCAGAAGCTGGTAGAGTGCCTATGATGCCTTGTTCTTTGCTATACTGACTGCTCTCTTAGCCTCTTTGTTAGCCAGTCAGTATTTAGTCTTACCCTGGTTCATCTTTTCTGCCTCCCACTTTTTCCTGCACGCCTTATTTCTTCTGATAACTTCCTGGAATTATGCATTCCACCACTGGCTTCCCTTATCTACCTTAGTTCCATGTGTGGCATGTCTGCATATCTGTCCTGTAGTCTTCACACATGCTGTTTTGAGATGTTGCTATTCATCTCCAACTACACCACCTATTTCCTCTTCTTTCTGAAGTCCTAGATAACTGAGTATTTCCTTGAACTTTTGTGTGTTTGCTCTGGGCATTTTCCAGATCTTCAGCTTGGTCAAGGCTGACATTAAAGCTGACTCTGGCCACTCCATGCAGCTGATTGTAGACACCAGTTGTTTTGCTATGGGCAGACATTTTCAATGAAGATGACTTTGCAAATTTTAATTATATCACAATGCCTTCCTTAGTAAGTGGAAGTTCACATGACCTGCATTTTGGCCACTGTTGTATGAGATCTTGTGAATGTCTCTCTTGCTGAACTGTGTGTTGGCTACCATTAACCATTTACCAGACAATAGAATGGCCTCTTCTTTTTTAATCATGTTGCCCCACCCATGTGAACACAGGCAGTACATGTATCCCATTGTTTCTGTCCCAGTATGAGCATTTAGGTCCCCCATTATCAACACCAAATCAAGTTGTCCTGCTTTAACTACTAGACTCTGCAACTGCTGCCTGAATGCAGTCTTTTCCTCTCTGCCGCAAGCCTGCTGTGCAGAATATGGTGCTATTATGACTACTGCCCCATCTTTACACTGCAGTCTGATTGCCATGAGTCTATCACTAATTCTGATGACATCCCTCATTGTGTTCCAGAACAGTCTCCCTCACAATTATCACAGCATCTCTAGTCTGTCCTGCCCATGAGTTGTAGACTTTTGATCACAAACCATGTGACTTAAACACTCACACATAGCAGTAATCTGCACCCACATCGCTGACCATACACACACTGCCCATTTTAGACACTTGTTACATTGTATTTCTCACCTATATACATGATGACAGCTGTGCTCTGCCCTCAGTACTGTTACCTGGTAGGCTGTGTCTGAAATACAGTGTGGCCAGTACATGCATAGTGTATATTATCACGTGTCATCTTTCACTATTGTATGCTGTGCAATGCTTGCTCTAGACCATTGTTATGAATCAGATGCTGCCTCTTAGCCAGTGCACAACATACTGCAACTACTTCCACCTTGCACAGTCATCCCCTGCTGCCAGCTCCTCCACAGTCTCCTCATAGGGCAAATCCTCCACTGCTAACTCTGGAAATTCATCCTCACAATTGTCTCTCCCCTACTTTATATGATTGTATAGCAGCGTGAAGTGTAACACTGTACACACTGCAGAGAGTTTAGTGCATGCTCCAGAGTCCGATCGCAGTGCATCAGCAGAAATTGCTATACAGCAGAAGAAAACATTTAGAAGTTCAAACACATGTTCAACAATAATTCAGGCCTGTGACAGGATGGTGATGAAAGCATTCTCTGACATGCTGTTGTTGTTGTTGTTGTTGTTGTTGTTGCATCTTTCGGCTTTTCCCGGTTAGGGGTCGCCATAGCGAAACTCTGGTCTGCTAATGATTGGCAGTAGATTTTTACGTACTGAGTTGCCAGCCCTGACACACAACCTTCAACGAAGGTACGCACATTCACGCATTTCTCCACACAGAAGATGCTTTCGCTGAGAATCGAACAGGACAACGTCTTACTGTGAGGCGACAAAGCTATTGCAGCACCACCACTGCAGCATGGGTTTCTAATTGCACCAGAACATATCTGGCATCAACAATGAGACGATCCTATAGAGAGTCATCCCACACAAACCAGTGATATAAGTTGCCCATGTGCCAGATGCGGAAGTGGTGGGCACTGCCTGGGTGGCCTGCTGGCACATTGCATATTATACCCTGTGTATTACAGACTACCTTGGCAGTTGATGGAATTGAACTACTTACAGTTGATATACTGTTGTCTGTAAACTAAAAATGGAGTTTTTAGTGTGATGCAGATGCAGTAAGTGGTTCCCAGTACCTCAGGAAAATGGTCTGGGCCACAAAATACTCAGAATGTATTGTTGTGCTCCTCTGTGATAGCAAGGCATCCAGAAACTGGTGACATATCCTTCAGACGAATGTCTGGGCTACACCCACCATGTCCACCATTGGTCACTGGAAGGTCACTGCAGCTAGAACTCCCAGAGTCACACAGATCTTGGTTTCCACAGGGATGAGTATTCCACGCAGCCTATAAGTCTGCATATGAGGTCTACACATCTTGGACAGCTCCTACATGAAGCCTCTAGCCACACAGTAACAGTCTCATATTTCTGTGTCATGCACAGCATGGTGTGTTAGCTGTGGATGGATAACTTGGCAGCATCAAAGATGATAATGCACACCTCCATGACAATCATCATTGAGAACAGCCTAGTATATATATATATATATATATATATATATATATATATATATATATATATATATATATATTTGTTAATGTCGGGCTGACAGGTACATGTTTTCATGGTCTTGTGGTCTCGCTCCTGTAACTCCAGGATTTTTTCTCAGTCAGAGACTCTCACTGTAATGTCTTATTGTGTAAAGTTTACACATTTTTGAATCAAAATCACCATACTGTTAAACGTCATCCACCATTGCTTTAATTTTAATATCATTCATTTCAATGTCATTATATTGTAACTTGCATATTATGGAGGCTACATTATTTTGGAGCCCACTGCAGTTGCAGTACATGTGTGTCAGCATTACCCCCTTCCTTGCATGTGTCTGCTTTTTTGCATATTTGGCTACCATGATATATAACATGTTTTTGAATTCCAGGGAGTTTTGGGAAGCATGTGTATAAATTAACTGCACTCTGGAATCACTAGCAACATAGGGATTAGCAGTAGGTAAATCGGAAGGATGTTACATGTCTGCCTGTGGAGAAGCAATGGAAACATTATCAGCTACAGAACGATCAGTATTGAAATGGTGTCATAGTCAAACCAGTAATGTGACCATCTGCTGGATAGTCAACCACAAAATATTGCTTAGTATGTCTCTTTTTTATGCACTATTCACAGTGTCTGAATAGACCACCCCCAGTCAAATATGCAGCAGAATCGCAATACTCATGTTGTAGGCCAAAAAGTGCATTTTAATGTCCCTGAACAATTAAACTGGCAATAACATTGTTGAAATACACAGGCTGATTATTTATAATCTTTAAGTGAACCAAAGCATCCCATCCTCTGTGTATATTGCTCTAGAATGCTCAAGATGTTTGATTTCATGAACAATTACAATTTTGACTTACAAACATGTTTTTATCTCCAACATGTCCAATATGTCTGTCTTTAACTCAAGAAACTGAAATGACCTTGTTTGTAAACTTAGTCATGTAAAATGAAGTTATTCTATAGAACAATGTCTTTTTTTGAGAGAAAAAAACATTCTCAAAATTAGAGGCCAAAGCAGGAGACTCAAAGGTATTGGAACCAAAAGTTTCACTGCCCAAATTAATGAGGGAGTAAATTCTAGGTGGTGCAAGCATGAGGAACTAAATAAATGGTCCCATTAAAAGTGACCAGGTAATATATTAGAAGATATGTATATTAATCATTTTAAAAGTCAGAAATGGTGCAATAAAATAAGTCATTTCAAACTGTCCTCTACACTAAGAGAATGTTGAATGAGGGCACTGCATAAAGTCAGTTATGTCCTTTAAAACAGATGACAGCTCCATGGAACTCAAATTCTTCTCCTAACAGTAACAGTCTTCCATTAGGAACTGTACTTCCTGAAGAAAAAGAATGCCAAAGGAACTCCAAACACCGGGATCCAGTCTGGAAATGAAAACATGGACATGTCAATGCAAAATAGATTTTTTTATCTGATAATTCAAGTTTAGCCATCAGTGAACCCAGGACCTGGCATCAGCACCCATGTTATCCAAAGTATTCAGCAAAGTCACAAATGGTTTATGAAATAAGCCATCATTGCTGAGCTCAGTGACTTGAACACTGTCAACAACCTAAACAGTACAAGCAGGAGAAGTTGATACAGAGCTCCTCTGCATCATGATGGGAGTAGAAGAATTCCCCTGCTGTCCTGGCCATATTTGCCCCATTTCTATAAAGGTCAATTTGAGAATGTCTGAAACAAGGCCACAGGCCTTGTAGGGCTAATGTGGTCAACACAATTTAAATCCACATCAATATAAAATAAATATTTGGGAACACCATCATCATCATAACACCTTTTGCTTTTCTTTTTATTTTTGCATTAATGAAAATGATGTCAATGAAAGAGGGATACTGAATCAACTGTTCATGTACCACAGATGACATCTAATTTCTTCTTGGGCTGACAAAATAAGTTTCTGCCTTCAACATGTCAAGGTTCAGTTGTCATAAGTTCATGGGTTCATGGGTTCTGAGTAAGTTTACAGCCAAAGGAGTCCATCAATAACCTCAACCAAATGACTTAGTATTGGTGAAATACTAACACTGTCCTTCATTAAGTAGGTTTTCTCCAGGTATCAATGGTGAAAATGTGTGATCATCTATCCAGTCATCTAGACTGGTTTTAAAGTTTGATAAGGAAGCACTCTGCTAGATAGGTTAGGCCAGGCTATTCTTGAAATGGGGGATATGTTGAGTTAGCCACCTGTCATGCCACCTGGTGCTGTTGATGTGATAGTGCAAGTTTAGGTCTGTAGATTGGGTATTTACTTAACCACTTGTTCTGTTTCAGTGAAGGATTACAAAGAGTACTGAGTCATTCATAAAACAGAAAGCTAAGGAGAGATCACACTTCAGGAATATGTATGACACAGAGCAGAGAGCCAGAACTTTTCATCTATCCAGAGTAGCTAAGGATCAGAGACCTAAGATGACGTTGGCATGGAAACCCTGAGGTCTTTAAAGCTTGTTTAGATACTTGGTGAGTCAATGATTAGAAATACTATGTAGGCAGCAGGTTTTCTGCACAGTCAAAAAAGTACTTTCTTTCTTTCTTTCATCAACTATTATGTTGTCTGACCTGAAGGTTAATGACTTGACTGATTAGCTAGTGCTAAGTATGGACAAGTTTGCCCTTCAGTGGGAAGGCACTGGCATTATTCCCAGCTCCCCTTCAGACATGGCATATGGGATACCAATGATGGCATCTAAGGCTAAAATATTACATGACAGGGACCTATTGCAAGTAGCCCCTCATGAAATTGATATTATCCTTTCCATGTGCATCTTGTTAAATCATTTTTGGTCTAAGTGTCTTAATTTTACATCTGAACTGGTTGTCTCAAAAATACATGACTGTAGCAATTTTGCTTCAACAAGAACTGTTGATAGTCTCACATCTAGCTACAGAATTGCTGTTGCACTGTGTATTTCCAAGATTATGAAAGGCAGCAGCAGCTTAAAGTTAAAATCCCATAGTCTGCTAATTTACATCAGAAAGAGAATGATGAATTTTGAAGGGAGAAAATATGTCTTTACTGTATGATAGCTGGCTGCTTCAGGCAGCAGTGACATTTACTTAACAGAAATTCAAAAAATCATTTATAAGAAGAAAACCAAGCATGCTCCTTAGCAAAATAAATAAATAAACAAATGCATACATACATACATACAAACAAAATAAACAAATAAATAGACATGTTATTTTTCCCTCCTCAGCTTTTTTGTCTGGGGCTCTTGTGAAACTGAAGGTGGACCATGATGGACTATAAATGCATTAATTTGCAGTTACCTTAGTATGACAGTGGCATTGCTTCAATCTATTTGATGGGAGACATCATGCTGAATTATTATTAACAGATAATGACTGTACAAAATCAAAATGTTAGCAATGATCCTGACCACCTGCTTTACTTCTGCAAAGCAAACTGGTTCCTGAACAGCACTGGTTTTATGTGTGTGTGTGTGTGTGTGTGTGTGTGTGTGTGTGTGTGTGTGTGTGTGTGTGTGTGTGTGTGTGTGTGTGTGTGTGTGCGCTCACACCTATACATGCAAGCCCACATAGACATGTCTCTCTCTCTCTTTATATATATATATATATATATATATATATATATATATATATATATATATATATATATATATATATATATATATATATATATATATATATATATCTCTGTATTGGTTTACTATCAAAATTTAAAATTAAGGTTTGGCGAACATGGGAATGCCGAATGGCAGTTGGCCGATTCCCGCATTTCCTAATGTTAATTGAGCGAGAGTCCATATCAATAAATGCCTTTGTGCATTCACTGATATGTGCTCAATTCTATGAATAGAGGTCATGGTACAGTGCAGATTGAGTTGGAATATATAGTTTGCATGGGGTATGGGTGGTGCAAGGGCTTTCCCCCTCTTCTGAATGTGAATTTCAGTGTAGAATTTAAATTTACCTTTGCACCTATATGGACATCACATTCAATATTCAGTGAAAATGTCAAATCTGCTGAATTCGTTCACCAGATTTGACATTTTCACCTAATTAATATGCAGGAATTCAATGTTGACTTTCAACGTTAAATATATATTTTTTTCTGTGTCGAGATTTTGATAGTAAACTCCTATTTCTATACATATCTGTGTAGGTATAGATATGAATAGATATACGTAACTATGTATATAAAATCTCTCTCTCTCTCTGTATATATATATATATATATATATATATATATATATATATATATAAATATATGTGTGTGTGTGTGTGTGTGTGTGTGTGTGTGTGTGTGTGTGTGTGTATATATATATACATATATATATATATATATATATATATATATATATATTCATATATATATATAAATAGATGTATATATATATATATATATATATATATATATATATATATATATATATATATATATATATATATACACTAAAATGTAATTGTTAGTACTAACGTCCACATTACACTATTTTAATTTTATTTACAAAATGTACAGACATAAATCAGTGGATAACAGCAGCAAATTAAATAAATAATTGAAGTATATCATACCTTCCCTAAAAATTTAATGTGTTTAGAAGCAATTATTTTTTGTATTTATAAAACCTTTAGTTATTATGTATATGGTAGATAAGAAACAATCAACAAATAACATGCCATTCTTCTATTTCCAAAATGAAAAAAAAAAAGCAAAACATATAGAGAAAGGTAATAAATCATATTAAGATGTACCCTGGGATTCAATAAACTCCATGCAGGATCAGTGCTATTCCTGCATGGAGTGGTTCAGGTCCATGTAGCCACAGAAGCACGCCTTGCATATTCATGATGGCACTCTGCTGTTAAGGCTAAATGGACACAAACTGTGAACGAGTGCAGG
>NC_056729.1:1155799997-1155857497 GCF_019279795.1 Protopterus annectens | reverse complement strand
CTTACCAGGTTTAAGCACCACTTAGACATGAATGCTAAGCAGCAGGTAGCTCAGCTAAGCAGATTTGCACACTGTTAAGCTCAGCAATTACCCTTTTAAGTACTGTTCAACTTAGCTTAGCGGATTTGCACACTGCTTAGCGGAGCCTAACATGTTCGAAATGGTCCAATGATGGCAAAAGGTAGGAATATCGCCCTATTTAAATGGTGCAGGTGGGAATACAGCCAGAATCTGTTACAGTTCATCTGTGCAGGTACTATGGCTGGAGTAGATGAAGGAGTGTACTTTCGGTTGCAGCACATTCAGAAGTCCAGGGTCATTGCTGGACTTCTTGTAGAAAACCATGAGGAGAGGCTGCTGCAGGACCAGTACCAGGGCTTACAATACAAAGCGGAAGCCTGGGACTGTCTTGCACATGATCTCATTAGTGCAACTGGCATCCCCTAGACTGGTGAGCAGGTATGACACCTCTATGCTCCAGTACTAAGTATCACTATCAAGCAGTTTGTAGCAAATACTAGCCTGAAAATGTGATAGACAGGTATGCATAATGTTTGTTTTTCTCCCCTACAGCTACAGCAGAGAGGGCTAGTAACATAGAAGCCCATGCCGACAGATGGGCTGCACCAACAGGCTGGTGAGTACAAATCTATTTTGCAGTATATTGTTCAAATAGCTAAGAAGGAGTACATTGCTTACTGCTAGTAGGTATACAGTTACTGTGTGAACTGAATAAATAAAAAAGTTTGACCAATAAAAATTGATGTGCAATAAAGATCCCTACAAAAATTGTCATATTTATTCCACCGTGAAAAACTTTTCAAAAGCAAACTTCACGTTGCTTAAGACCAAGGTGGAAAGGTTCACAGCCCCCACGCCAATGGACAATACTGTCCAAGCTGCTGAAACCTATACAAAGGCACTCTATGATCATCTGCAGGAATACAGGGATCATGCTATCCCAAGTAAATCCAAGACTCACTCCTCCAAGAAAAGGAAACTAGTCTGGTGGACCCCTGCCACAAACAGGCTCTACAATCAAAGGAGGAAATTAGTACAGATAAGAGAAAAATCCCTAGAAGGAAAGACATCCCTGATCAGTATTAGCAAGAAACTACGATCCCTCATTAAATCACCCAAGGCTAGCTTCGAAAGAAAAATTGACAAGGACTCCAAAGATAACCACAAAGCATTCTTTAGCTATATCAAGAACTAAAGTGGAAACTCTCAGATCTGCTCTGAGTTGGTGCTGAATGGCAGAAAATACACTGAACCGACTGATATTGCCAACATTTTGGCAGACAGGTTCAGTGCAAACTTCACACCCCTCTCACCCCTAAAGGACCCATAACCATACCAGAAGAATGTAAGGCCCTGGCAATCACTGACACACAGGTTAAAACAACCCTATCCAAAGCCAAAAACACAGCAACAATGGGACCAGACAGTGTCCCAGGTTGTGTCTTACAAGAGCTCCAAAATGAACTAACCCCTCACCTAAACACACTGTTCAAATTTAGCCTGTCTACAGGCTATGTACCCACAGAGTGGCACACAGCAACAGTTATCTCACTCCACAAAGGTGGCACCACAACGGACTCCGGGAACTATTGCCCTATAAGCCTGACTAGCCTGGTCTGCAAAGCTATGGAGTGCGTCATCATGGAACACATTAGCAGAGACATTAGAAACCTCCAAATTTTGGACACCACCCAGTTTGGCTTTGTTAAGGGCAGATCATGCCTTCTAAACCTGGTGGACGTCTTTGAGACAGTTACCAAGGCATTAGATGAGGGTAAGGAGGTCCACACATCCTACATAGACCTCACAAAGGGTTTCAACACCATTCCCCATTCTGGTATTATAGGCAAACTCACCAACCTGAACATTAACCCCTACGTCGCAAGATGGGTTGCAAATTGACTCATGGAGAGAACCCACACAGTGAGAGTTGCAGACTCTAGGTCCAACTCTAAACCGGTTACAAGTGGCGTCCCCCAGGGCTCAGTCTTAGGACCCCTCCTGTTTGGTATATACTTCTCAGAGGTGCAGGCAAGCACAGGAGGACTATGGCTGACCAAGTTCGCATATGACTGCAAATTAGGGGCCATAACTGATTCTCCGACTGATACAGACACCCTCCAGAAGGGTCTCACTGAGATAGATACCTGGTGTCAAAATCATGGCCTCAAGCTGAATGACAAAAAGTGCATAGTCATCCGCTTTGGAAAAAACAAAGTACCCATGAACTACCACATAGGTGGTAGTCCCCTAAATACAGAAAATGTAATAAGGGATCTGGGGACCCAAGTAGATAGCAATCTCTCCTTTGATAATCATCTTGCCAAGGTGGTTAGAAAATCCTTCTACATGGCCCACCTATTCTCAAAAGGGTTCTCATCCAGAACAAAGGATATTATTGTGCCTCTCTACTCATCACTTATTAGACCCATTATAGAATACAATGCCCCATTTGGGATGTACCTTACAAGACACCTGCAACAGCTGGAAAGACCACAAAAGTACCTCGCCAAGAGGATTACTGGCCTCAAACAGATGACCTATGCAGCCTGACTAAAGAAACTCCAGCTGTACTTGGTTGCATAACACTTACTCAGAGGTGATCTCTGCTTGACATACAAGGCCATGTCCAACCCAGAATTGATGGATATGCTCCACCTAAAAAAAAATCCCTGAGAGCCACACGCTCCAGGGATATAAACCTTACCAAAACAATAAATAGGACATGTTGGAGGGATAGATTCCTGACCCAGAGACTCCCCATGCTTTTGAACAAGATTCCAATATACTGTTACAAACGTGCCAAAAATCACAAACTGGAGAAATAAGCAAAACCAAGCAGGTAAACACTCCCAGGATCAATTTAATAACTGCAATAACGTGAGCAAAGTACAAGACCAAGCTTTCGGTGAGCCCAGTGTCTCACCTTCATCAGACAAATTCACAAGCCAACAAACCTAGTTTATATACACAACAGTTAATTGATTAATTACATACAATTGTAAAAACCACCTATTAAATTAAAGGAAATTTACTTTTACATAATGTTAAAACCTTAATCGACAGAACAAATACAACTTTTAAACATCTAATAAACCCTTCTTTAATTCAAATATTAAAATATTAAAATTACACTTTCATGTGCACAGAACCATATATATGTATATATATATACAATATATAATACATACATATATATGCCCACATAAGTGCATATAGAGGGATGGTTTTATGCATATATATGTATATATACACATATATATATATGCACGCATGTATGTGCATGCACCTAAGTGTATTTATATAAACATCTCAACACATATATATATACACATATATATGCCACCACATACGCATATAAACCCTCAATTGTGTGTGACTAAAATACATATCCTATTTTAAATGTTAAAATATATTAAAAACATATATTAATTAAATCAAAACATTATATCACATATAACAATATATATATATATATATATATATATATATATATATATATATATATGTAATATATTTAAACCCCTGTCGAATGTAGTTGTCAGATCATACATTTAAAGGAATGCGTGTTTTTTGTGTGTGTGTGTGCTAGCATTACTATTGATTATTAGTTGTACTTAACGTGTGTGTGTATATGTACACATAAATGTATACATACCACACTCATACGCACACACACACACACACACACGCATTCCCTTGTAGTATGTACATAAATCTGCAAAAATAAACAAAACTAAGCGTGTACACAAGTGTGTGTACACATGCAGTGCACTCACGTGCAGACTACCCTAATCCACACACTTGTATACACAAACCATCCGGTAAACCTAAAGAGAGATTCATAACCAATTATATTTTAATCTATATGGCTAAACCTCTCATAGGTCTACCTATTAATTAAAAACCCTAAATGTAGGTAAAACCCTAAATAAAGGTTTTGTACAGAAAATACTACTACTCATCTATTATTTGACAGAAGTTTCAAAACTGGAGCAACAGAAACATATTCATTTAAACCTGGGTTAGTGTACGCCCATGTTCTTAACTGCCAATAAAGTTCATTTACTTCCAAGTGAGTCTGCCAAGGACCACTTAAATTATCAGTTAGAGACTTCCCTAAAACTGTAAATTTAAAACAATGTCCTGGACTGGCAAATATATGCCTAGCAAGTGCATTGTTAACATCTTGTTTGGTTATTGCATAAATATGCTCATAGATCCGCTGTTTAAATTTTCTTTTTGTTTTTCCGATGTAGAAAGCGGTACAGTTTTGACATAAAGCTGCATATACAACTCCAATAGACTCACAACTAAACTTCCCCATTATTTTATATACCATGTCCCTAATTCTAACCTTTGACTCAGTAAGAATATACTTACATTGGTTGCAGGAACCACATTTCTTGGTTCCTCCAATGCATTGGTTAGTGGGCTTCGATTTAGATTCGAGCATACTTTTTAAATTTTGCCCTCTTCTAAAAGTAATCTTTGGAATTTCTCCTAGTCTTTTTGTTAGAAATGTATCTTCGGTAATAATAGCCCAACATTTGTTGAGCACTTTTCTGATTTCAAGGTGATCAACCGAATATGTACAAAAAAACCTCAAATCATATTCAATTGGGTAAACATTTATAGAGCTTAATATAGAAGAAGCTTCAGAGGCATCATCCAAAACCATATCATCGGTACCTAAAATTGGTTTATAAAAGCCCACTCTTCTTTTAGTAATGACCTCTGATTTTGTATCACTTAATAACCTGTCAGGATACCCTCTGTTGGCAAACATATTACTCAAAAGTTCATTCCTGCACAAAATCATCAAAGTCCGAGACCATCCTGGCCGCCACCATCTGGCCTTTAACTTCTGACCTTCTTTTGGTATCCAGGATGGGAACTCGTAAAGTGCAGGAATGCATTAGAGTAAGTGGGCTTACGGTAGATGAAACTCCGATACCTACATTTCTTCAAGTCTTTCTTGACAAGAATGTCAAGAAAGCTAATACTTAGTTCTTGTACATTATGTGTAAATTCCAAAAACGGCGTCTTTTCTGTCAGTGAATCTAAGAACTTAGGTATAACAGATGGACAAGCCTTCCATATGAAAAACATGTCATCCTGGTACCTAGTGTACCAGGTGACTGAAGACTTAAAACAGGGGTCAGTAAATAGAACATTCTTTTCCCAATAAGCTAGTACCCCATTAGCGAAACTCCCCCCGCAGGGTGATCCCATCGCCACTCCTGATTTCTGCAGGTAAATGTTGTTGTTAAAGGACAAAAAATTATTACTTAATACAATCTCAAGTAAGGTCTCAACTACATAGATCACATTGTCATCTACTTTCCATTCAAGTAGAAATTCACGTATCCATTGGATGCCTAACATCTGTGGTATAACTGTATATAAGTCCTTAATATCGACTGTCAGAAACCAGGAGTTAGCTTGAAATGGGATCTTACTTAATTCCTGGAGAAAACTCCAGGAATCCCTACAAATGTGCACTTCTTTAGCAATTAAAGGTCTTAAAATGCTATCAATGTATTTAGCACAGGGAATAGTAATGGAACCTCGACCGTCAACTATAGGACGAAATGGTGGATGCTCCAAAGATTTATGAATCTTTGGAATGCCGAATAAAACCGGCAATCTAGGGGCTACAACGTTCAAATAGTGGTATAAATCTAGGTCAATGCAGTTCTCAAGAAAGAGGTATTCTATTAAACCTCTTATCTTAGCATAAGCTATATTAACTTCATTAATACTAGAAGTTTGGTACCTATCAGTTTCTAACAAAAGGGTCATACTTTGGATATACACGCACTTATTCATAAAAACCAAACCACCTCCCTTGTCGGGCTTCATTACCCTGATGTTACAGTTTTTCAGTAATTCCAAAAACTGGTTTTCCTCTCTTGTGGTGTTGTAGTGCCTTTTACTAGAGGGGTGGTTGGCCTTAAGTGCTCTAAAATCATATTCACACATCTTCTCGAATAAACAGAGGGTGTCATGCAATGGGGGGTTATAAACACTAGGAACTCTAAGTGTACCTGAGTGAGAAATACTATTGCCCATTACAATTTTCAAATTAAGTTTTCTCACAAATAGTTTAAGGTCAACCAATATTTTGACCAAATCGAATGGCTTGTCAGGTACAAAAGATAACCCCCTGGAAAAAAATTCAACCATGTCAGAGTCAATGTGAAAAGAGGTGTAGTTATAGATTTTAAAGTCCCTTTTTGAGTCTGTAATAACCTCAAAATCAGAAAACCGGTCGATCATCTCTTGCGCTGACCCTTCCAGTTCCTGTAATTGTTCTGATTGGTCCTGCTCTGACCATTCGTTTGTTTGTTCTTTCCGTTGTTGTTGCCCCTGGAAAAACCCTGCTGGTGGGTACCATTAGCACAGTTATTAACTACATCCTCATCAAATTCGTCCCTGATGTCATTGTCAACCCGTGTGGTATTGGAGTTAGGAGGTTTACTAGCATTACTACGTAGCCTCTCGCTACTTACGAAAGGAACGGCTCTTGATTTCCATGAGACCCCTGAAATGTCTCATCTTGACTACTGAATACTTGATGATTACTAGATGGGTTTGTCCTGTCCAAACCAGTACCGTCTAATTTGTTAGCCAACAATGGTGGTCGAGGGTAGGCTTTATGAAGGCGGTATTCAGTAATGTCTCTACTAATTTTCTTTCTTTTATTGCTAGTAAGTTTTTAATAGTTGCATCAATGCTGCTAAAGATACAAAATTCATATTTATACCTAAAAACTCAGGATCCTTTAATAGTTTGCTCCAAGTTTGCAAGATCAGTCATAATCACGTCAACCTCTTTTTGATATTGTAAAATCATAATGTTCATGTAATCAAAACCTTGCTGGTCAAATAAGGTTAACAGTTCGTTGTGAAATTCTGAGCCTTCAACAAGACCCACTGGAAAACGCCATTGGCGTAGCCCTTTAGGGACCAGTTTTTTAATAATACATTCCTTCAAGTAAGAAATTTCAAGCTGCAGTTTCCTGCACTTGAAAAGTTTCGAGTCAAAGGCATTAATAAAGGAGGTTAAGTCACTTACGTTTTCTAGATCGTTGTCAGGGCTTACTTCAGTGACTTAGTCTCTAAAAAAATCCGTGTGGCTGAGGAATTTATTAATAGAAGGACTTGCTAAGTCTTTAGTACCAGGGCAATCGTTCCTATCTCGTTCGCCGTTCCTCGTCAATGTTCTGTTCATTTGACCAGGTGGAATTTCTAAACTGTCACAGCTTCGTGAGGAGCTAGGTAAAGAAGCCGGCACTACACCGGAAATACTTGCACCAGTAAACGGTAGTACGCTTTGATTAGTCAGTAGAGCCGGAGCTGTAGCGTTAGGGCACCCGCCCGACGCTAGATGTTGTACCTCTTCAGAACTCCCAGGCTTAATGACGCTGTTGGCTTGCAGAGCGTCTACTTTCTGTGTTAACTTATCCATCTGATCCATTACAAGTTGCAATAAGAGGGTTAAATTACCTTCGGCGTTCGCCTCATTCGAAACACCCTCTCTTGCCGACAGGTTATCAAGAGCGTCTTCGTTTTGGGAAAACAATGATCCTTGAGTAGCCATGCTCACTCTGCTCAGGGCAAACAGACCAACGAACTGTTACAAACGTGCCAAAAATCACAAACTGGAGAAATAAGCAAAACCAAGCAGGTAAACACTCCCAGGATCAATTTAATAACTGCAATAACGTGAGCAAAGTACAAGACCAAGCTTTCGGTGAGCCCAGTGTCTCACCTTCATCAGACAAATTCACAAGCCAACAAACCTAGTTTATATACACAACAGTTAATTGATTAATTACATACAATTGTAAAAAACACCTATTAAATTAAAGGAAATTTACTTTTACATAATGTTAAAACCTTAATCGACAGAACAAATACAACTTTTAAACATCTAATAAACCCTTCTTTAATTCAAATATTAAAATATTAAAATTACACTTTCATGTGCACAGAACCATATATATGTATATATATATACAATATATAATACATACATATATATGCCCACATAAGTGCATATAGAGGGATGGTTTTATGCATATATATGTATATATACACATATATATATATATATATATATATATATATATATATATATATATATATATATATATATATACGCATACACTTAGGTGCATGCATACTTTGCTCACGTTATTGCAGTTATTAAATTGATCCTGGGAGTGTTTACCTGCTTGGTTTTGCTTATTTCTCCAGTTTGTGATTTTTGGCACGTTTGTAACAGTTCGTTGGTCTGTTTGCCCTGAGCAGAGTGAGCATGGCTACTCAAGGATCATTGTTTTCCCAAAACGAAGACGCTCTTGATAACCTGTCAGCAAGAGAGGGTGTTTCGAATGAGGCGAACGCCGAAGGTAATTTAACCCTCTTATTGCAACTTGTAATGGATCGGATGGATAAGTTAACACAGAAAGTAGACGCTCTGCAAGCCAACAGCGTCATTAAGCCTGGGAGTTCTGAAGAGGTACAACATCTAGCGTCGGGCGGGTGCCCTAACGCTACAGCCC
The DNA here is from genome assembly GCF_019279795.1 of Protopterus annectens. Classification (NCBI taxonomy): domain Eukaryota; kingdom Metazoa; phylum Chordata; order Ceratodontiformes; family Protopteridae; genus Protopterus; species Protopterus annectens. Next base: position 1,155,848,904 of record NC_056729.1, on the reverse strand, counting down.
GCTCTACTGACTAATCAAAGCGTACCGCTTACTGGTGCAAGTATTTCCGGTGTAGTGCCGGCTTCTTTACCTAGCTCCTCACGAAGCTGTGACAGTTTAGAAATTCCACCTGGTCAAATGAACAGAACATTGACAAGGAACGGCGAACGAGATAGGAACGATTGCCCTGGTACTAAAGACTTAGCAAGTCCTTCTATTAATAAATTCCTCAGCCACACGGATTTTTTTAGAGACGAAGTCACTGAAGTAAGCCCTGACAATGATCTAGAAAACGTAAGTGACTTAACCTCCTTTATTAATGCCTTTGACTCGAAACTTTTCAAGTGCAGGAAACTGCAGCTTGAAATTTCTTACTTGAAGGAATGTATTATTAAAAAACTGGTCCCTAAAGGGCTACGCCAATGGCGTTTTCCAGTGGGTCTTGTTGAAGGCTCAGAATTTCACAACGAACTGTTAACCTTATTTGACCAGCAAGGTTTTGATTACATGAACATTATGATTTTACAATATCAAAAAGAGGTTGACGTGATTATGACTGATCTTGCAAACTTGGAGCAAACTATTAAAGGGGATCCTGAGTTTTTTAGGTATAAATATGAATTTTTGCGTATCTTTAGCAGCATTGATGCAACTATTAAAAAACTTACTAGCAATAAAAGAAAGAAAATTAGTAGAGACATTACTGAATACCGTCTTCATAAAGCCTACCCTCGACCACCATTGTTGGCTAACAAATTAGACGGTACTGGTTTGGACAGGACAAACCCATCTAGTAATCATCAAGTATTCAGTAGTCAAGATGAGACATTTCAGGAGTCTCATGGAAATCAAGAGCCGTTGCCCCTTCGTCGTAGCGAGAGGCTACGTAGTAATGCTAGTAAACCTCCTAACTCCAATACCACACGGGTTGACAATGACATCAGGGACGAATTTGATGAGGATGTAGTTAATAACTGTGCTAATGGTACCCACCAGCAGGGTTTTTCCAGGGGCAACAACAACGGAAAGAACAAACAAACGAATGGTCAGAGCAGGACCAATCAGAACAATTACAGGAACCGGAAGGGTCAGCGCAAGAGATGATCGACCGGTTTTCTGATTTTGAGGTTATTACAGACTCAAAAAGGGACTTTAAAATCTATAACTACACCTCTTTTCACATTGACTCTGACATGGTTGAATTTTTTTTCCAGGGGGTTATCTTTTGTACCTGACAAGCCATTCGATTTGGTCAAAATATTGGTTGACCTTAAACTATTTGTGAGAAAACTTAATTTGAAAATTTTAATGGGCAATAGTATTTCTCATTCAGGTACACTTAAAGTTCCTAGTGTTTATAACCCCCCATTGCATGACACCCTCTGTTTATTCGAGAAGATGTGTGAATATGATTTTAGAGCACTTAAGGCCAACCACCCCTCTAGTAAAAGGCACTACAACACCACAAGAGAGGAAAACCAGTTTTTGGAATTACTGAAAAACTGTAACATCAGGGTAATGAAGCCCGACAAGGGAGGTGGTTTGGTTTTTATGAATAAGTGCGTGTATATCCAAAGTATGACCCTTTTGTTAGAAACTGATAGGTACCAAACTTCTAGTATTAATGAAGTTAATATAGCTTATGCTAAGATAAGAGGTTTAATAGAAGACCTCTTTCTTGAGAACTGCATTGACCTAGATTTATACCACTATTTGAACGTTGTAGCCCCTAGATTGCCAGTTTTATTCGGCATTCCAAAGATTCATAAATCTTTGGAGCATCCACCATTTCGTCCTATAGTTGACGGTCGAGGTTCCATTACTATTCCCTGTGAAAAATACATTGATAGCATTTTAAGACCTTTAATTGCTAAAGAAGTACACATTTGTAGGGATTCCTGGAGTTTTCTCCAGGAATTAAGTAAGATCCCGTTTCAAGCTAACTCCTGGTTTCTGACAGTCGATATTAAGGACTTATATACAGTTATACCACAGATGTTAGGCATCCAATGGATACGTGAATTTCTACTTGAATGGAAAGTAGATGACAATGTGATCTATGTAGTTGAGACCTTACTTGAGATTGTATTAAGTAATAATTTTTTGTCCTTTAACAACAACATTTACCTGCAGAAATCAGGAGTGGCGATGGGATCACCCTCATGGGGAGTTTCGCTAATGGGGTATTAGCTTATTGGGAAAAGAATGTTCTATTTACTGACCCCTGTTTTAAGTCTTCAGTCACCTGGTACACTAGGTACCAGGATGACATGTTTTTCATATGGAAGGCTTGTCCATCTGTTATACCTAAGTTCTTAGATTCACTGACAGAAAAGACGCCGTTTTTGGAATTTACACATAATGTACAAGAACTAAGTATTAGCTTTCTTGACATTCTTGTCAAGAAAGACTTGAAGAAATGTAGGTATCGGAGTTTCATCTACCGTAAGCCCACTTACTCTAATGCATTCCTGCACTTTACGAGTTCCCATCCTGGCTACCAAAAGAAGGCCGTAGTTAAAGGCCAGATGGTACGGGCGGCCAGGATGGTCTCGGACTTTGATGATTTTGTGCAGGAATGCGAACTTTTGAGTAATATGTTTGCCAACAGAGGGTATCCTGACAGGTTATTAAGTGATACAAAATCAGAGGTCATTACTAAAAGAAGAGTGGGCTTTTATAAACCAATTTTAGGTACCGATGATATGGTTTTGGATGATGCCTCTGAAGCTTCTTCTATATTAAGCTCTATAAATGTTTACCCAATTGAATATGATTTGAGGTTTTTTTGTACATATTCGGTTGATCACCTTGAAATCAGAAAAGTGCTCAACAAATGTTGGGCTATTATTACCGAAGATACATTTCTAACAAAAAGACTAGGAGAAATTCCAAAGATTACTTTTAGAAGAGGGCAAAATTTAAAAGTATGCTCGAATCTAAATCGAAGCCCACTAACCAATGCATTGGAGGAACCAAGAAATGTGGTTCCTGCAACCAATGTAAGTATATTCTTACTGAGTCAAAGGTTAGAATTAGGGACATGGTATATAAAATAATGGGGAAGTTTAGTTGTGAGTCTATTGGAGTTGTATATGCAGCTTTATGTCAAAACTGTACCGCTTTCTACATCGGAAAAACAAAAAGAAAATTTAAACAGCGGATCTATGAGCATATTTATGCAATAACCAAACAAGATGTTAACAATGCACTTGCTAGGCATATATTTGCCAGTCCAGGACATTGTTTTAAATTTAGTTTTAGGGAAGTCTCTAACTGATAATTTAAGTGGTCCTTGGCAGACTCACTTGGAAGTAAACGAACTTTATTGGCAGTTAAGAACATGGGCGTACACTAACCCAGGTTTAAATGAATATGTTTCTGTTGCTCCAGTTTTGAAACTTCTGTCAAATAATAGATGAGTAGTAGTATTTTCTGTACAAAACCTTTATTTAGGGTTTTACCTACATTTAGGGTTTTTAATTAATAGGTAGACCTATGAGAGGTTTAGCCATATAGATTAAAATATAATTGGTTATGAATCTCTCTTTTAGGTTTACCGGATGGTTTGTGTATACAAGTGTGTGGATTAAGGGTAGTCTGCACGAGTGAGTGCACCCGTGCATGTGTACACACACATGTGTACACGCTTAGTTTTGTTTATTTTTGCAGATTTACGTATATACTACAAGGGAATGCGTGTGTGTGTGTGTGTGTGTGCGTGCGTATGAGTGTGGTATGTATACATTTATGTGTACATATACACACACACGTTAAGTACAACTAATAATCAATAGTAATGCTAGCACACACACACACAAAAAACACGCATTCCTTTAAATGTATGATCTGACAACTACATTCGACAGGGGTTTAAATATATTACATATATATATATATATATATATATATATATATATATATATATATATATATATTGTTATATGTGATATAATGTTTTGATTTAATTAATATATGTTTTTAATATATTTTAATATTTAAAATAGGATATGTATTTTAGTCACACACAATTGAGGATTTATATGCGTATGTGGTGGCATATATATGTGTATATATATATGTGTTGAGATGTTTATATAAACACACTTAGGTGCATGCACATATATGCATGCATATATGTATATATATACATATGTATACATAAAACCATCCCTCTATATGCACTTATGTGGGCATATATGTGTATGTATTATATATTGTATATATATACATATATATGGTTCCGTGCACATGAAAGTGTAATTTTAATATTTTAATATTTGAATTAAAGAAGGGTTTATTAGATGTTTAAAAGTTGTATTTGTTCTGTCGATTAAGGTTTTAACATTATGTAAAAGTAAATTTCCTTTAATTTAATAGGTGGTTTTTACAATTGTATGTAATTAATCAATTAACTGTTGTGTATATAAACTAGGTTTGTTGGCTTGTGAATTTGTCTGATGAAGGTGAGACACTGGGCTCACCGAAAGCTTGGTCTTGTACTTTGCTCACGTTATTGCAGTGATTAAATTGATCCTGGGAGTGTTTACCTGCTTGGTTTTGCTTAAGATTCCAATATACATCAGGCAGAGCCCCTCACTAGCACTCTTCAAGAGAAACCTTGACAGGTGGATGGGTAACAAAAAACTTTACCACGGGGATCACTGCAGTGGCTCTGCTGGACAGAGGCACAGGGAACTAATGGCTCTGCTGGTCAGAGGCACAGGGAACTAATTTAAGGGGGTGGCAAAAGCCAACACACTCTGGATAGGATTATAAATGCCCTTGGGCAGATAGACTAGTACTTACCTATGAACCTATGAACCTATACAGGTTCTTCACAGCAAATATGGCTGTGACAGCATACATTAACTGAGGTTCTGTTAACCAGCTGTTAAGAAAAACCGTAGATGGTGGAGCTGTAAAACAATATATAACTGAAATGTGAAATATATACTGCATTAAGTTCTGTACCCTGGATAGTAATGTGTAAAGTTTCAAAGTGTGTTCCATCCAGCATTGCCTTGTGTTAACCTTTGCTTTCCAGACTGAAGTAATCCAAAGGATTAATGCACTGTACAATAACTATCTGTCATGCATGCATCACAGGATTATAAGTTCAGACTGTCTACCTAAGAGACTGTTAGGCAGAAACCAGTGAAACAATAAACAGCAGTTCTCCAGTAGCTCAGTGTGATGAGAAATAGCTTAGTTGTTAGTTTTGCACACCCAGCCATGGTTTGAATCAAGGGAGTGGTACTAAGATGTGTGCATATCTACACACAAGGAATCAGGAATAAATGTAAAAACAGTCAGGTAGTGTTAACAGATATTTTCTTCACAGGTTTTACAGGTAAGGAAATGTTGGTAGTAGCTGTATGAAGGGTATACCAATAAACTGCATAGAACTGTTCAACTGTCCCACCACATGCCAGCAAATGACAGCAGGATAGGTACATACAACATGCATTCTTTCCTATACATGTCTCTCAAGTGTCATGCTGTCATGGCTAGTGGTCACTGCTGCCAATAATGCTGGACACAGATAGGAGACCAGTTGATGTATGCCAGTAGCACACACACATAACAGCAGTTCAGGGTACCCCTCCAGTGTCAGATATGTAACCCTGATATGCAAGTCCCCTCTAGTCATGTATCCAGAGCTTTACAGTTTGCCCCATACCATTCCAGACTGACAGTTTAATAGGTATGTTTGTGCTACAGAAGCTATGGGTCATAGGCAGATGTAAAGTGAGGGCAGACCCATAGAGTATTGAGCAGAACTGTTGTGGAAAACAGAAGCATAAGCACTTGTTAAAGGACTTTTTGTCTCTCCCCCCACCCCTCATCTGGATCAATACTATAATTCACAAACTACTGGTATGTTTTTCTCCAAACCTAATGTTGGGACTTGTGTTCTATTATTGTTCATATATTTGACTGGTTGCATGTTAACATACCATGTTCAAATACCATTGTTGGTGGTCTGTTGCCGTCACTGTTACTGGCATGCTGTTATGATGCATACTGTTGTTCCATTTATGCATGTGTTTGTTTTGCTATGGAACTGTTTCATATATGTTTTATGGGGTTAATTTAAACACTCATGCATGCTGTTATAAATAATCTTGAAATGTGTTGTTCATGACTAACCAACATATTTTCTAAAACCTCAACACCATAGCACATTTGGGATGGCAGATCAGGGTGGATCCACATGTCCTGCCTCATCTGGCTGTGGCACCAGGCCCCAGTACATCTGGGACCCAACCTGGGGCATCCTTGTCCGCTGTTCCTTTGGGTGGAACCATCTCAAGGGATGGGGCCTGCCCCCCCCCAGAGTGGGCCCAGACAGGAGCCTGTCACCCACAGTCATTTTGGGGTTTGGTGCACAGTACCATCTGAGCAGAGTTGGGTGGGAAGCTGCGCCAGATTGAGGGCCGCCTGGATGGGCAGGCCACCCCTCCTGTCCAGCCCTCAGCACAGCCACCTTTGGGGCTGTGAAGCAGCAGTGATGACTGCCTATGGATGGTGACCTCAGTCCCACTGTATCCATTTGGGGAGTCATGGGCTTCTGATTGCCAACCACCCTCCCCGTCAAACATATTCACTCCCCTCATGTGTCATATACCACCCCTGTCTGCTGTCTTGTCTGTCTGCAAATGCAGACATTCTCACCCAACCCACCTTCCCAAACATACCTACAGTCCTTCCCCAACATCCCACTATCAGCTTAGAAAATAAAAAAGGGCATCTGTCCCGCAAAAAAAAAAAAAACATTGTCCTATACATAGCTCTACATTCCACCCCTATGTACAGTGAAACTAATCAATCAAGCCACAGATTATTCTGCAAATGTCTGTTGCCAACACCCCTCCCTGTGGGGTGTGAGGCTGTAAATTCCAAATTCTACACATGTTATTCACAGCTGTCGCTGCTAAACAAATGTAGAGCTATGGTCCTTTCCTACATCTGTCCTGCACATCCCTATCTGCTTTTCATAATGTTTTACCCTCTGCTTGCCCTCATTTCACCACTTTCCTATCACCTTTTTTCTTTTCTTTAAAGAAAATTAGTGGGGGTGCAAGCGTGAGTAAGAAGTGCTAAGCGAAGCTAACAGGGCTTAACCATCTGTTAGCAATCCTTGTCCTTGAGCATACGTTTGTTTCCTGAGTTGCAGTTGGGATCTGTTAGCAATGCTAAGCTCCATGCCAAACCATGCAAACCTGCTTACAACTTCTTAAAAGTGCCTTAATCACTCTGTCTCCATCAACCCTTGTTCTGCTTAGGAACAAAATAATCAGGCTTACCAAGTCTTGAACCCAGGATGCTGTGCACTATTATCATAACAACAAACCACTACACCATCAGAGCTGTAGGAATCTGCAATGCTTTTACAAACATATCAGTAATTCTGGTAATTTAACATTAATGAAAAAAAGTAATCACTTCCAAGTCTGGAAACCAGGACTTTGTGCACAGTAATGACAGCAACATACCTCTACACCACCTGAACTGCAAGAGTTTGCAATGAATTTACAAACATATCATGCACAGCAATCATTCAAAATAAGGGGGGAATTATATATCCGTAGTACCGTTATATACATATGTATATATATATATATATATATATATATATATATATATATATATATATATGTACATATATTTATATATATTTATGCATACATAGATGTATAGACAGATAACCATATTCTTACTGCAACACATCTGCAAAAAGCCCAACAAATGGGGGGGGAGTAAAGGTCAAACAATAGTGGCATCTGTGAAATATGGCTGTCAGATACATAGAGGTCTGCTAGAGTGGCATGGTGTGCTTTAACATACAATGCCAAATAGATTCCAGGTCTGAAACGCAAATGAATGTCATTATTTACTGATGTCAATGCTCAAATCATTCCAATGATTTCTCAGAAACCCACAACTGTTGTGGCCAACAGACAAAACATATGAGCTAAACATCAGGACAGTATCTAGACATCTGGACAGTGGAGACGTATGACTGCAGTCATGTAACAGATTGGAAAAAACCCATGACAGCTGCTAACCATGACACCCAGAACCTTCTGAACTACAGTAAGACCAACACGACACTAACCCAAATCAGGTCTGGGCAATTACCCATGTATATCCAAATATATCATGCACTACAGGGATGGAACTGTAGAGAAAAGCAGATATTGCAACCATCTGCACCACAGTCACAGCAACATACCGGTATCCCAAATAAACTCTAGAGTAGAACGACTGTTAGAATAAACGTATCCTGATTCCCAGTCAAACATTACACTTATATATACTGGCGCAAATCACAGTGTAATGGGAATCCTGAGGTGTTACAGTACATTTCTCAGTCTGCCCCTACAAGCATATGCACCTGATAGACCACCAGCAGTAGTAGCAGCATGTACAGTCAGATAGAAAAAGGATCTGTGACACTCACATCTGTTACTCTCCCTACTCAGCCAAACAAACATCTACATACAACACTGCTACACAGTCTTGGCAGTTGCTTCACAATGGCCAGACATACTTAACTCTCATATGTACGTTTTTCTACAGATTGTCCAGAGTGTAAGACTATATTCATGGCCACTGCCATATAACACATCCGGGAGTCTAAGTCAGTGGGATTATACCTTGAGTGCAGTTGCTAAATAATGATATCACATACCTCTGACCCTCTTAGTGCAAGACATCTGGACAAAGCATGATATACCTGGAGGACAGGGGGCCAGAAAGAGGGACATATCTCAAATAATGGTGTTACAAACTGAAACCGTTGCCAGTGTCACAGGCTTTGTTGTAACATAACATCCCTGAAGGATAGATGTTTGAAACACCAATGGATGTCAAAAGTCACTGGCTACAATCCTCACACTATCTTACTGCTTCCACAAAAACAGACATTGTCTGAGGAACAGACGAAGCATAACAGGCAAACCTCTGGGCAGTCTGTAGACATCAGGACAGTGGAGCGGTATGTTAGAGACATATCACTATCAGATGTCAAGTCCTACAAAAAATGCATGTCCAGATGAACCCTGTTAATCTAGCAACCCTTTATGTGTATAACAGCATTACTGGCACACTCTGTGCCCAATTCTGGAGCTTTGTTCCCCATGTTGTTGTTGGGCTGTCTCCATATGTCCTCTCCTGAGAGGTATTCCCACCTAGTGTATGTGAAGCTGTTGCCCCCACACCTCCATAATGTCCTCCACACAGGCACGGAAAAAGGGCAAGACACACATGAAGGCCATAATTATAGCTCTGTGTTGCTATGGCATTGGCAAAGGGAAAGACAGCACAGCTGCTCTGGATGCAAGTAGCAAGTGGGAGACACCAATTGGTGCACAGGCCACCTGCTCATGAGAAGTCCCTACAAAAGGCAAGCTGATGCCTATGCAACACAGGTCACAACCCATCCCCACAAAGACAGACTGTGACTACACAAACCTAAACATAAACATTTGCATTGTTGTGAGGAAACTCCTGAGCACTATAACAGGTATGGCAATCATGTAAGCATGTAATGGAATGCAGAAGGAGGGATGCAATGATGTCACATGGAACATTAAACACTAGGCTGCAACAAGACCTGCTGGGCTCACATGCTGCTGTCCAGCATGGCAATTTCTGCTTGCCCTGCCTGCATTGACATGGAGCACATCTCTGGCCCCTGAGTCAGCCCAGCAAATTTCAACTCATATATGACTACTAATGGAGTCTCAGTTGTCCAGTACTAAATGTGTCACTGGTAGGCCAGCCACCTGGCATGTTGTAATTATTCATATGTCAGCTATGAATGCTACTCTGATACATATGCTTGTCTTACAAATGTAAGAGATGTACATAGGGTATGTACATACTACACAACAGGTGCAGATGTGTGGGTTTAACTGTATGTGATATACTGAGCCCATACCTAACAACTGTCCAGAGTTTTGCAGACTGACCACATGCCTGCCTCATATATGTAGTCAATGCCTCAGACAGTTGTGTATTGTCTGGCACATCACTAGCAAACCATTAAAGGTGGAAGTCAAGTCATAACAAATTAGCATACATGTGATTGTCAGATGTTATATCATGCAGAGTACACATGTGAATGTGACACCGTCTTTGCTGACATCTATGTGTGTGTCAGCTAGATTCATAAAGTGACACTATTTACTGGCATTGGCCCACCACTGATGTGTGTCTTTGTGCAGATCTCTTGCTCTAACAAAAACTAGGTGTCTCACCATGAAACCCATGTCAATGCAAGCATACCTTGTCCTGTAGGATGCTGACATTTGTGCAGTCACTAACACCTGCTTCCTAGCTGTGGAGAGCACACCAACCTTGCCAGGTCACTCATCCCTTCATACGTTTTGACCCTAATGGAGCCCAGAAAAGCCACAGGAGGTGGAGTGTTGAACATTAGCATACACATACACACCTCTAGGCTGGCCAAACAATATGACACATGGGTGACATCCTGGGTGCAGTTAATAGTTGACAAAACACCTACTCAAATCATAGCTAGCTACAGGGTTTCAAACATAACTATGGACACCCACCACACCTATTGGGACCTGCTGTAATCTGTCAGGATTTAATCATCTACTTTGCTGCTGGGTGACTTCAAATACCCAAACATAGTGTGCATGAACTATGCCACCTGAACATGAATGCGCATAGATTCCTCGGCTTTGTTAATGGCAATGCAGTGGATCATCCAGTCAACACTCCTACAGCAGGTGGAAATCTGATGTACCTGGTCCTAACCAACATGAGTAGCCACTGTAGCACTCCTACAGTGCCATCCCACTTGGTATTATCTGACCACATGGCCATCACTGTTCAGGTCACCATCTCCCCTGCCCCCCTTCACAGTGTCAAACGGAATGAACTGTACACAAATGACTATAAATCCCCACAGAGCAGGTAGAAGTAGCTGTACACTAGCAGGAGTGTCCAGGCCCACACCACAATACTATGTGGGCACCTACATAGCTGTATGGACTCAGGAATACCTGACAGGACAACATCATCTCCCACAAGGTAGAGTAAGTGCCTGTGGTGGACAGTAGTAATACACGAATACCATAACAGGTGGAAACAATTGCTGGATGGGCCAAGAAGGAACAGGTGGCTCATTGTAAGCAATGTCACCTTGATCTGCACAAGCAAATAAGGGCACAGGCGATGTACCCTAAGGCTGTCTTTGAGTTTAAATTGGACACATCCACCAAGCCAAATCACTAGGTCTTCCACACATATGTCTGCAATTCCAGAGGCAGCATACAAATCTGCTCTGTAGTGGTGGTCAATAACACCACATGCACATATGGCATAGATATAGGCAACCGGCTGACAAGTGAAGTGTAAACACTACCCCCCCCTGTCTCCCCAGTGGTACACATGTGCATATACAGCACATGCCCCCTCCCCTCATCATCAGGAAGCAGGTCCATAATACCCTCTCAAAGGCAACACACAGAGGTCTCCATAGGCATGATACCATCCCTGGCTGCATCCCACATGAACACAGGCATGGGGTCTCAGATCCATTCTGCACTGTAGTCAACCACAGCCTAAGCACTGGTGTCATCCCATCTGCACAGAGGACAGCCACTGTCATTCATATACACAAAGGTGGAGCAATCCACCAACCCAGCCAATATTATGCACATCAGCCTCAATAGCTTGCTCTGCAAGGACATGTGAGGCAATATCAAGGACATTATGAACAGGGACATCAGCAACATCAAAATGCCTGGGCCCACACACCATAGTATTGTTAAAGGGAGATTAGGCCTGTTAAAACTGATTGACCGCTCTGCAGTGGTCAACAAACACAGGCATGAGGAGAATATGGCAAACAATACCTACCTTCACCTAGCCCAATCTCCTCACATTAATCTCCAGGTAGACAGGATACATATGCCTACAGAGCTAGGCACCAACCTGTAGGCTAACAGATGGGCAGCTAACTGGCCCAATGATAGTACCAACTCAGTCAAAGTAGTAGAACCCACCTCTAATAGTAGATTCATCCAAAACGGTGTACCCCAAGGATTGGACAGGGGGCCTTTGCTGTTTGAGATATATGTATCTGAGGTACAGGACAAAAGCAGTGGTTGTGGCTGACCAGGTGTACGGATGCTTGCAAGCTACCCACTGTCTTACATTCCCCTAATGATGTGATCATCACCCAAGAGGCACTCACCCAATTATTGACTGGTACAAGAAGCATTACTGCAAACAGGATGCCAGGGGAGGCATAATTCCCCCTGCTGTGGCAGATGTCATCCACACTAAGTATGACAATAATAATGTACTGAGCATGCAATCAGGTGTGAGGCCCACTTGTGCACTGAAGTTGGTAGCAACCTGGCAGTTTCCCATCGTATGGGCACCATTGCATGGTAGGCCGTCTACATGGCCCACCTCATAAATATGGGTATGTCATAGGTAGGCCATAGGTAAATATAAAGTGAGGGCAGACCACTATCATACTGAGCAGTACTGTTGTAAAAATAGAAGTCTATGAAGTTGTTAATATACTTTTCTTCTCTCCCCCACCCCTCATCTGCATCACTAATTATTAGTCATATAGTATGGGTATATTTTTACCAAACCTAATGTTGGGAGATGTGTTCCATTATTGTTCATATAATTAATTGTTTGAATGTCAACATACTTTATTCAAATACCATTGTTGGCAGCCTGTTGCTGTCATTGTTACTGACATGCTATTACAATGCTTACTTTTATTCCAGTTATGCATATGATTTGTTTGCTATGCAATTGTTTCACGTCTGTTGTTTTGGGTTAATTTGAGCACCCATGCATGTCTTTAAAAGTAATCTTGAAATGTTTTGTTCATGACTAAGCAATATATCTTGGAAAACCTTAACAACATAGCACATTTGGGAAGGCTGATCCCAGCAGATCCACCTGTCCTGCCATATCTGGCCATGGCACCAAGCCCCAGCACATCTGGGACCCACCCTGGAACTTCATCTTCTGCAGGCCCTGCACCACCTGGGTGCAGGCATGGAGATGAGCCCATCATCTGCTGTACGTTCTGGGGTATGGTGTGCAGTGTCATTTGTTCTGAGTTTGGTGGCCAGCAGCACCAGATGGAGGGCTGCCTGGCACACTTTGAGGAGCAGGCTGCCCCTCCTGTCCAGCCCCCAGCACAGCCACTATTGGAACTGTGAAGGTGCAGAAAAAAGGGGATCTGTCCCCAAAGCAATTATCACCCCATACATAGTTGTCCATTTCCCACAGGTGTCCATTGGACATGTAATCCAGTCCAATTGGCTTGACAATATATTTCTGTTTTCCTCATCCCTCTCTCTGGGGTTTCAGTGTCCAAATTCACCTCCAAATTCTGTACAGATGTACAGCTGTTGCTGTATTACAAATGAACAGCTATGGACCTTACCTACACCTGTCCTGCACATCCCTAGCTACCTTTCACATTGTTTTTCCCACTGCATGACCCTTTCTTACCACTTTCCTATAACCCCTTTTTCTTTTCTTTTGAAGGGATTAGTGTCGGTGTAAGTGGGAGTAAGTGACTTTGCGTGATGCTAAGTGAAGCCAAAATGGATTAAGCATCTATACGGTTAACCATAGGTTGGCATTGCTTAGCGTCACACAAATTCATGCAAACCCACTTAAAGCCATTTAAAACTGCTTTAATCACTCTGTCTCTATCAGCCACTGTTCTGCCTAGCAGCAAAATAATCAGCCCTGCCAAGTCTTAAATCCAGGATCCCGTACACTATAGTCAGAGCAATGTACCACTACACCATTTGAACTGCAGGAATTTCTGATGCATTTTCAAGCATAGCATTCAGTAGAGTCATTCAACAGCAGGGAAAAATCTCTGCGGAGTCACCCAGGTTTGTGTGTGTGTGTGTGTGTGTGTGTGTGTGTGTGTGTGTGTGTGTGTGTGTGTGTGTGTGTGTGTGTGTGTGTGGGCAAAGGCTGTCAGAATGGGGAGACAATGGGCCAAACATAGGGAAGTACTTTAAATACTGCCATTAGAAATATAGACAGTTGCAAGAGTAACAGGGTTTGTTTCCGCACACATTTTCAGAAGGATATGAGGTCTGACACTGAAATGTATGTCATCATTTACTGACAGAAATCCTCAGAAAATCACACTGATTTACCAGAAAAAATATGAATAATTTGTGGAACAGAACAAAAATATGAGCAATAAACCCGGACATTCTGAAACAATCAAGCCAGTTGACAGGTATGCTCACAACCCCTTAGTGCAACGACTTTGGACCAAGCCTGACAAAGTGGGGGAAGAAAGCCATGAATGTGGGGACAGATCTGAAATACTTGAGTAGATAACCTGAGACAGTTGCTGCAGTAACACTGTCTGTTCTAACATATATTGACTGAAATAGCACAAGTCCAAGACTCAATTTCTTCTCATTAGATAGTGACTTAAATCCTCACATCATCCCACTGATTTGTCACAAATACATAACAGTTATGGGGACCAGACCAAAGATATGAGCCAGACAACTGGGCATCCTATGAATATCTGGACATAACATGACATTAGGGAAACCACACTGAGCTGATAAGCATGTCACCAAGCACCATCCAAACTACAGTCAGAATGACACAACACTACCCAAAATCAGCTATGGGAAATTACACATGCATTTACAATTATATTAGGCACTACAGGGATGTAACACTAGTGAAAAACAGACACCAGTGTGAAAGTGCATACCCACAACCAATTCCACCACATTTGCAGTGACATATTGGTAAGCCAAATAAACACTAGACTATAACAGCTGTGTGAACAAAAATATCATGTTTGTCACTCACACACTACCCCTACATATACTGGCCCAATTCACATGTAGTAGGAATCCTGAGGTGGTACGAGAATGCCTCAGTCTGCCTCTACAAACATATACAGCCGCTAGGCTACAAGGAACTGGAGGAGCATGCAGTCAGATAGAAAAGGAGCTATGACACATACACCTATTCCCCCTCCATACACTGCCCAACTAACATCTACACACTACACTACTACACATTCCTGACAGTCTGTTAACAATCACCAGACATACACAGACCTCTCAACTGTACAGATTTCCACAGAATATCCAGGCTTTGGCCTCTACCTTATAACATGTCTGGCATTCTGCTACATCACTGGGATGGTATCAGGAATGAAGGCACAAAATAATGATATACCATACCTATCAACCTCTTACTGCATGACATCTGGACAAAGCCTGACATAATTGGGGGACAGAGGCCCAAAAACAGGGGCATATTTGAAATATTGCTGTTAGAAACTGAAAAAATTGCTGGTGTTACTGGGTTTGTTGCAACATATCTTTTTCTGAGGGATATGAAGTCAGAAACATAAATTGATGTTAACATTTACTGACTGCAATCCCCAGAGTAGGTTACTAATTTGCCAAGGACAAAAACTATCTGAGGAACAGGCCAAAAATATGAGCTACACATCTAGACATTCAGCGAAACTCTGTACAGTTGAGAGTTATGTTCTGTAGGAGTTGCCACTATGCTATACAGGTGAACAGCATAATGTGTACATGGGGGCAGTGTGTGCCAGGTGAAGACCCATCACCTACTAACACTACTCACGTATCCCAGAAGTGTATATTAGTAGTAACATTAAGTGGAAAGGGCTACACTGCATGATGTTGAGGGCCTGTCCAGAGTGTGTATGTTGTGGTCTAATTGTGTGTCGTGAATGTTACCAGTTGGCTATTTTGAGGTTTCTGTAATGCCTTTGTGCCACTTCACCTGTATGTGCCTGGGTGTGTGTTCGTATGTGCATGCATGTGTGCATGCGTGTGTGTGTGTGTGTGTGTGTGTGTGTGTGTGTGTGTGTGTGTGTGTGTGTGTGTGTGTGTGTCTGTGTGTGTGTGTATATACCAACAAACCTTATAGTGCAGGTATTAATTTACATATGTTGTCTTCCCCTCATAGATGGACATGGTGGCAGTGGTCCCTCCCACTCAGAATCTGATGTCAGTGTCTCTGCAGACTCTGGCCATGATGGTGGTCCTAGTGAGGCACTGGTGGGGTTGCCAGGGGATGAATTTGTGCCTTCAGTTGGCATCCCACCATCATCCACAATGTCCCCACACACAGTCACAATGTGACACATATCCACTCCTCAGCAGACATAGATAATGGACAGTTGGCAGGTGGTGACATGGAACAGGCTAGTGTGGTGACTATGGCAAGTGTGAGTGTAGACACTAGCCATAGCCAGAGTGCAGACGAGGTCCCACACAGGCGGGTGGACAGGGGTGCTCAAAGGAGGACTGCTGCCTGTCGAGCTACTATTGCAAATGCCACAGCAGGTGTCACCAGATGCATGTTTCAGGCTGTCATGGATGCAAAGGCATGTAGTGAACGCAACACCAGACAAATACTCAGGACCTTGGATGCAACTCTTCCTGGATTATGTGACAACATACATGGCTTTGTTGAGGCCACACATCATAATACTGAAGTCATAAATAGATGGTGGGGTGAAAACTTGGCAATCCCCGAATGTGGAATGTCTGTGCTGCAGCATGTGGTGGGAGATGGGCATTGGCCATGTGGATGTATGTCAGTAGGGGTTGGGATGGTGGCTTAATGGCTAAGGTGTTTGCCTTACAAACACAGGGTGCAGGGTTTGAGTCTCACAAGGGATAATTGGCTAGGCTTAAAAATGGCTCACAAGGGCAGTTAGCTTAGTACTAACCTATGAACCTATGAACCAACATCAGCTGGACTCTATGTGGCCGTGCACTTTCGCACTCCCATAATGGCAGTCCCACCAGCAATACCAAAGGACAGGTGCTGTCCACACCACAATGGAGCAGACCATGAGCACATGGTCCTGGCTGGTCCTGTCAGGGACATGGATCCAGCAGACAGCAGTCACCATCAAGGAATAGTACTGCATCTGGCCTTGGGACTGGTGGTGCCAGTGAGACCCTTGTCAGGACCAGTTCATGTGTCTGTGGCCAGAGACGGTGAACTGTACACCCTGCCATATATGGTCCACAGCTGTCCAACATACCCCTGTGTAGGCCAGCCACATGGCATGACTGTGTGCATATAAACACACAAACATCACCATCACAGCCAGGTCACCACTTCTGCATGGCCCATTTATAGAACACCCCTCCAAACACACACTCATGATGTCAACTGTATGGCCCAGCCTAGGGGTCTGGGAAACCCACACAGCACCCTGTGCATATCATGATACATGTGCCAAATCTCTGTCATCCATACCACCGATGCAGGGACATGCTAATATGGTTCTGATGCACAGGTTGAATTAAGTACAGTTTAGCTATGTAATTGCTCTGTAAGGTGCTTTTAGCTGGCATTTGTAATTGGTACACATTAGAGTATGTGTACCTTTTCAGCCATGTTGCATTATTGGTGTTAGTAACCCTGATTAAATGTAGTCTCACATACTGTATTCGGTTTGTATTCTAGTTGTCTGTGTGTCAGCAGGATGTGGCCCTGCAGACTTTGCCAACAAGGGATAAGGCAGAGTGGTAATACATTGATCATGTCAGAGCCAAGGTACAGCTGTATATGTACACATTTACCAGCTCTGTGTAACAGTTGCTGCATGTGCCACTGAGCTTATAGGGCTGAGGGGTGTATACAGGTAAGTCTATGGTGGTTGATATCAGCAGCCCTTGTAAAGTGGACAGTGGTAAGTGTAGTGGGTGGAACACACCTTAGATTGGTAAAACCCACACTCCCAGAGGATATTATGTTGACCAAACACACAGAGAATACTGTTTTCACACACACAGTCACACGCACACTCACACACACACACACACACACACACACACACACACACACACACACACACACACACACATGCACAGGATCACAGTAGCCAGTTTTGGGTTTGGAACCCCTACCCATCTAGTTAGTGGTACTTCAGTAGTATTCAGTTATCGCAGGTCGCACTGAACTAATAAGTGTGATGACTGTTCCAAGGTACATGTAAAGTGAATAACATCACATGCCCTTGTGAGGTATGGCAATGGGGGGTGTACTGGGTGTAGAAGGACTCATTAGACTGTCACCTACAATCTACACACTCATAAACACCACTATACACACCAATGCACACACAATTGCCAGTGCTCACATTAGCAGCCCTGCCTATCATGTCATTCATTTCATATTGTTACATAGCTGTTGCACACAGCACGGGACATAAAGGGCTGAAGAGTGTCCACAAACACCTCTATGGTGGATGTGAACAGCAGCCTTTGTAAAGTGGACCTTGGGATGTGTACTGGGAGTACCATGGCCTAACATTGTAAACCACAGCCACCCAATGGATATAGTTCACACACACATACACACACACACACACACACACACACACACACACACACACACACACACACACACACACACACACACACTTGCCAGGACTGAGATTAGAACCCCTACCTATCTAGTTACTGCTACTACAGTAGTATGCATTTAACACATGCGCCACAAAGCTTACAGGGTCCTGAGGTAATTCCAAGGTGAACAACATCAGCTGACCTTGTAAAGTATGGCAATGGGTGATTTACTGGTTGAAAATGGACTCAAAATACTTGAACTTACAGTTATGCACCCTTACACAGACAAATACACTCATACACACATTTGCCAGAACTGGGATTAGCAGCCCTGCCTATCTTGTTAGTCACTCTATACTGTTACATAGTTCCTGTACACAGCACGGGTCTTATTGGGCTGAAGGGTGTCAACAGATACCTCTATGGTTGATGAAGACAGCGGGCGTTGTATAGTGGACCATGAGATGTGTACTGGGAGTACCATGGCCTAAAAATGTAAAACCCATCCCCCCAGTGGATATAGTTCTCAGTCAAACATAAACACAGGATACAGTTCTCACACACACACACACACACACACACACACACACACACACACACACACACACACACACACACACACACACACACACACACATTTGGTCAGGACTCAGATTAGAGCCGCTACCTATGTAGTCATTTGTACTATAGTGTTATGCAGTTACCACATGCACCATGGAGCTTATAGGGTTAAGAGTGTCCCAAGGGACCTATATCATGAATAACATCACCAGCCCATGTAAAGTATGGCAATGGTAGGTGTACTGGGTGAGAAAGGCCTCAAACTACTTTCACCCACATGTTTACACACTCACAAACACTTTTAGGCACACTAATGCACACACACACACACACACACACACACACACACACACACACACACACACACACACACACATGTTTGTCAGTATTGAGATCCATAGGTTCATAGGTTTATAGGTGTGTTCTAGGTGAATGACCATGGAGTCTTTACAAGCCTATGCCATGGAATTACCCTAGCTTTGTGCTACCTGACGATAGTCCCCAGTGTGTCTAATGGGTATAGCCACTGGAGTGATCCCCAGGGTGGGATTTCTATTCCCCATCCACTCATCCAGATTTCCCCTGAAGAGAGCCAGTGAGATGCTCTGCTTGACAAGCATCTGGAGACTATTCCATGGATAGTCCATGGCAAGGACAGTCTCTGGGTTATAAACTTGTCCCTCCAACATGTTCTGCTGATTGTGGGATTGGGGTTGAGGTTTCTGGGGCTTGTAGTGTGGCTGGATTGGGTTCTTTAGATGTAGCAGTCCTGACAGAGCTGGGTCAGATGTGGCTTTGTAAGTCAGGCAGGGATTGCCTTTAAGTAGCCAATATGAGAATGAGAATAGTTGGAGTTATTGGAATCTGTCCATAAAGGACAAGTATTTAAGGCCTAGAATCTTCTTTGTGAGGTACTTTTACAGCCTCTCCAATTGATGCAGGTATCCAGTGAGGTACATGCCAAATTGGACATTGTACTCACTGAATGGCCTAATGAGGGGAGAGTAGAGAGAGACAATGACCTCTTACTTCCTGGATGCAACACCCTTAGTAATGAGATATGACACATAGAAGGAATTTCTGAATGCAGTGGCACTGTGGTGGTCAACAGAGAGCTCGCTGTCAACATGCATTACCAATTCTCTTATAATGACTTCAGAGTTCAGTGGGCTACCATAGATGTGGTGATTCATGGGAACCATGTTATTTCAAAGGGAATGTTGGCACATTTTCTGGCATTGAGCTAAAGTCCGGGGTTCTGACACTAGTCATAGTTCTTAGTGAAGCTTTTCTGCAGGATGTCAACATCATGTGGGGAGGTAATAATAGCACCCACCTTGCAGTTGTCTGTGAACATTGTCAGTCAGAGTCCCTTTGTGTTGGGCTGGACTTCAGAGGTGTAGATCCCAAACAGAAGGGGAACCAGGACAAAACCCTGCGGGACTCCACTCGTGACTGGTCGGCAGTCTGACGTGGAGTTCGCTGCTTTCACACCATGGGTTCTATGTGTGAGCCAGTTTGCAAGCTACCTAGTGATATAGGGGTTGATGCCTAGCTGACTGGGTTTGTCTATGATTCCAGAGCTGGGAATGGTATTTATTTATTTATTTATTTATTTTACATTTGTTAACTGGGAGAGTCCGACTGGATACATGTCCATTTTCAGCAGAGGCCCGGGGAGAAAAGCTCCAAGTACATAACAGACATATGAACATTGTTAATGCAAAAAAAGGAAGATAGTTGAGTTCTAAATACAATATAAAGATACATCACATCTTGGGAAAAAAATAACAGCAGCATATAAAAAAAACATAGGTCAGTTACAAAGGCGCCTTGTTAAAAAGCAGTTAAGGATAGTGAGGTAAGAGAAGGGTAAATGATAGTGGTTAATCAGGTTTGGAACAGGGACATTGCCAGAGAGTATTGAGATGGGGTTTAAGCTTTTTTTTTGAATTGTAGGAGTGAGGGTTCTGAGGTGAGCATGGAGTTCCACATTTTACCTACAAAGTTTGAGAATAGAGAATCCCCAGCAGAATTATTGGCTTTGGTAGTTTGAGCTAAGATCTTATTGGAGGAGCGTAAAGATTGCAGGTTAATATAGGGGTGAATGATGTTTTTCAGAGCTGGTGTTTTCTCTGAGTGATACAATATCTGGTGAGCCATTTTGAGTTGGTTGAAATGGAGTTGGCTGGGAAACTCTAACCACCCTAGTTGCTTCAAGTTAGTGCAGTGGTGCGTTCTAAAGGTGGAATTTGTGGCAAATCTAGCTATGTGATTGTAACAAGAAGCAAGTTTGTTAAGGGTTGTCTTGTTTAGGTTTGTAAAGAGGGGGGAGGCATAGAAAAGAGTTGATAGTAGGTGTGTGCTGGCAATTGTAATTTTAGCATGAGGAGTGAGAAAGTGTTTTACTTTATAGAGAGAGCCAAGCTTTTTATTGACGGTTTTGATGGTAAGATTGAAATGGGTGTCAAATTTAAGGGAGTTATCAATGGTAACACCTAATAGCTTTGTGTGAGCTTCTGGTGATATAGTGATTCCATTGGAGGATGTAATAGAGAAGGTGGGGGGAAGAGTCTTGTTAGTGGGTGAGAAAGTAAGTAGTTTTGTTTTGTTGGGGTTGAGAACTAGTTGTCGACTTGAGAACCATTTTTCTATTAGGTTGAAGGTGTCTTGGGTTGAAGCAGTGAGGTCTGCCAGGTTGGAGGCAGTGCTGATGATAGTCGAATCATCTGCATATTGAATGCATGTGGCATGGGGGTGATTGTGGGCAGGTCATTAACAAAGATGGTGAAGAGAAGAGGGCCAAGAATAGATCCTTGGGGAACTCAGGTAGGCATGTCGATAATTTGTCCTGCCATAGAACAGCCTGTTGCCTATTGGACAGGTAGGATTGGAACCATTTCAGTGTGGAATTGCTGAGTGATAGTTTTTTAATGTATGGAGGAGTTGAATGTGGTTCACCATATCAAAGGCCTTGGAGAGGTCTAAGAAAAGAGCAGATGATAGTTTATTATTGTTTCTGAAGTTATTGATGGTATTAGAAAAGGATAGTAGGGCTGATGTGGTACTGTGATTTGGCCTGAAGCCATGTTGGGAGTTAGCTAGAATTTTATTTTTGGTGAGGTGTTCCATCAGTTGTTTTGGACACACTTTTCCATAATTTTGGCCAGGGTGAAAGTATAGCTATAGGTCTGTAGTTGGTTAGCTCTAGTGAGCTACCACCTTTATGGAGAGGAATAATGTGGGACATTTTCCATATGGAGGGGATGAAGGCTTCTGACAAGGTACGGTTTATGATTATGGAGATGGGATAGGAAATGGCCTCAGCTGCTTTTTGCAGAAACTCAGCTGGGAGAAGGTCAGCTGCTAGCTTAGTGGGTTTTAGTTTTTTAAGAAGAGATGTTATAAAGGATATGGGTACTGGATCGAAGGTAAATAGATGATCTGATGTAGTTGTAGTATTCTGCTGGCATGGGTAGTGGAGTGGGCTGGTTGTTTGTTTGATCCAAGGTATCCAAGGATTAGAAGGACCACCTATCTTGTTATTTATTCCATAGTGTTACATTTTTTATTATTGCATGTGGCACAGAGCTTATAGGGCTGCAGACTGTCTACAGTTACCTCTACAGTGGATGACTAAAAAGTGAGTCTTGTAAAATGTATATTGGGACATGTACTGGGTGGATCACAGCAAAAAATTACAAAACCCATCCCCCAATGGATATGGTTTTCACACAAACACCCCCACAACCCCCCCCACACACACACACAGTTCTCACACACACATCCCCACTATTCTCACACATGCACACACATTTGCCAGGACTGAGATTAGAACCCATACCTATCTAGTTACTGCTAATACAGTGTTATGCATTTATTGCACATGCCATGGATCTTACAGTGTAAAGGGTGTCACAAGGTACTTTTAAAGTGAGGAATATCACCGGCCCTTGTAAAGTATGACAATAGGTGATGTGCTGGATGAGAGAGGTCAAAAAATATTTTAACCTACACATATAAACACACAAACATACTCACATTTGCCAGGACTGAGATTGTAACCCCTTCCTAATTAGCTATTTGTACTACAGTGTTACGCAATTGTCGCACACACCACAGAGCTTGAAGGGCTGGAGATTGCACAAAGGTACTTCTAAGGTGACTGACATCAGCAGGACTGCTAAAGTAGGACAATAGGAAGTGTACTGGGTGTGAACAAGCTCAAAAGCTTTGACCTACAGACACGCACACACTTTTACATTGGCCAAGACTGAGATTAGAACCCTTATCTAAATAGTAATTTGTATTATAGTGGTATGCAATTATCACATGCACTACAGAGCTTGTAGGGCTGTGAGCTACCCAAAGGTACTTCTAAGGTGATTGACATCAGCAGGACTACTAAAGTAGGGCAATGGGAATTGTACTGGGTGTGAACAGGCTCAAAATCTTTGACCTAGAGACATACACACACTTTTACATTTACCAAGACTGAGACTAGAATCCTTACCTAACTAGTTATTTGTACTACAGTGTTATGCAATTATTGCTCATGCCACAAAAATTGTATGGCTGTAGGCTGCCCAAAGGTACTTCTAAGGTGACTGACATCAGCAAGACTGCTAAAGTAGGGCAATGAGAAGTGTACTGGGTGTGAACAGGCTCGAAATCCTTAACCTACAGACACACACACAAACACATGTACTTTGACATTTGCCAGAACTGAGATTTGAACCCCTACCTAACTACTTATTTGTATTATAGTTATCCACTTGTATATAATATAAAATTTAATATAGTTTATAGTTTAATATAGTTATCTAGTTGTACTGCAGTTATCACACACCACAGAGCTTATAGAGCAGATGCCAGTCCAACAGTACTTCTACAGTGAATGACATCAGCAGATCTTGTAAAGTAGGTCAACAAAAGGTGTACTGGGTGGGAATGGACTAAAACACTTATTCCTACACCCCCTGCTTTTACCATACAAGCTTACATGTTACTGCATTTGCATGAGAATATGAGTGTGAGGGGAACACCTATCAACAATACACATTTGTACAAACTGTGCTGATATTGGCTTTACATTTTGGTTCATGTAGCATAGTATTGTGCCCTGTCTTGGAGAATACATGCATATCACTAGAGACCACAAGTTAGATTGCAATGCCATACAATTGAGTTTCAGGTTTTTTACCCTTCAGAGCCTTACTGCAAATGAAAGACCTGCTGTGATATTACTGTATAAGTCTGTAAGGGGGTATTCCATCATAGTCACCATTTCTGGGCCTTTGCCAGGCATTTCTTTATGGTTATCTATGGTTGACTTGCTGTGTGAGTCTGAGGGATGAGTATGAGAATCCCCCATGACATCCATGCATGTGACTTATGACCCCCTTAGATGGCCCCCACATATACTGCAGTGGGATTTGTCACCTTAAATGATACTGCATAGAGTGGGGAGCCAGTGTTGTGCAGACATTTCCTGGTGTCCCACATAGCTGTCAGTTGTCTGCTGCTATCCCAGTAGGCCACCCCATTCCCTTGCATGCAAGCAGCATTACCATATATATGCTATCAAAACATATTAATTCATTCATTTATTGTTAAGAAGACTAACTTACTTTGTGCATGTGGCAGTTGCAAGGATGGTGCTTGAGGGCTGCCTATGGTGGATGCACACAGTACACTGCCTATACATGTTAAGTTACAGGTAAGGTGACGTGTGTGTCATCCATTTTACTGTGTGTGCGAGTTAGGAAGAGGAGTCAGTCCCTGGCTCCCTACAGTGTCAGTGTATGTGCTATGTACTGCCTCTTTGCCAAGGCCTGGGCATAATGGGCACGCCTTCATATGCCTATGGGAGCAGGCTCAGGGGCCTCCTCCTCTGAGTCCCACTGTGCCTGTGGGGACCTTGGCAATAGTGGGGGCTGTGTTGTCCTTCCACATGTCGTTCTTGCTGCAGCTGTTTCCACAGGATCATATTGTGTAGCATGGCACATACTATGAATATGTTTTCATGTGTGGCTGGAGAGTACTGCATGGCTCCACCAGATATGTCAAGGCAGTGGAACCGTGACATGAACATCCCAAGTACATGCTCTATAGTGATCCCGGTTTGTACGTGTGCCTCATTATGGCATTCTTGAGTGGGTGTGTGTGCATTTCTGGTAAGTGTCATCATCCACAGCTCCAGAGCATAGCCATCATCCCCCACCAGATGCCCATATAGGATGTCCCCACTGGCAAATGCCTGGTACAGCTGTGACGAATTCCAGAGGTGGGAGTTGTGATAGCTTCCAGGACTGCCAGCACACACATTCATTATAATGCCCTGGGCATTGTACACAACCTGGCAGTTGATGGAGGGGAGCCCTTGCAGTTTATGTAGACCCTACCCTGTTCACTGGGTGATGCTTTGATGTGGATGTGCATGCAGTCTATCGCACCCATTACCTCAGGGTATTCTGCTACATGGTGGAAGAGATGCACATTGCTGGTCCTCTTCCCACAGGTGTTGCAGAAGTAAATGTGCTCACCAGCATGTGGTATGATGGCATCCAGGAACTGGTGGAGTACCCTGGATGTGAATGCCTGTGAGACCCCCATGATGTCCCCAGTAGGCCTTTGGAAAGTACCTGTAGCTAGTATTCTTAAGGCTGCACATACCTTGGTATCAACTGGGATGGGTTCCCCTCTGTTGGCTCTGGGTCTGAGTCGAGACTAGCACACCTCGATGATTTGCTGAAGTATGTCTCTGTCCACACTGTAGCACTCTACTATATTCAGATCATGTAGCCCCTGGTAAGTTACCCTGGGTCTGAACACTGTTCTCCTCTTCTCGGTCTGTGGTGGTTGTCATCATTATCCTTCTCACTGCCCTCAGCCTTTAGCAAATATTGATGGATCAAAGCAATGGCAGCCCCTAACATTTTTTCAGTTAAAATTCACCCACATGTGTACACCAATGGTGCAGAGTTTGTGATAAAAACCAAACTGGAAGGTGTTTGCATAGTTTATACTGTTGTGCTGCAGATGCTGCCTGTATGATTGGCTGACTATGATGCATTCCACCTGCCAGCTATGTTATTTGTACTTGATTGCTTTTATTCTGCTATTTCCCTTTTTTCTTTTTTTTCCCATCCCACTTCCACCTCCTTTAAGCCCTGAGGTGCGCCCCACACATCCAGTGCCCAAATGTAAACAGTCCTGCTATTTCTGTCTTTTTTTTTTTTACACCTGGTGCACACCACGCAAACCCATTTAGCTAAGGTAAACAATGAGAAATGGCCCTCCCCTGGACATGAACACAGTCTTCATTTCATGGAATAAGTCAATACACCCTGAGACACACCTCCTTGCTTAGCTGTGCTTAGCTAAGCTCATCTGGATGTGGTGGAGCTCCAATCTGCTTACACCAAGCATGACACACACCCTTTTCATGTCTGCTGCTCCTACTGCTTACACCACTGCTTTATAGCACTTACATGGTTAGATGCAGTTTGGCACCTTGCTTCTTTTTGTGATTCAGTAAATTTCCCTCATTAGCATACACGCTGCCTTAGTCCCTAGTTACAGCACTGCACCAGAGATGTTCCCCTTAGCAACCACTGTTCCCTGCTATTGTTTGATTCTGCATGCCATAGACTATAATGGCAACATTCAGATTTCAGTTAGAAGACTTTTCACATTATTTTCTTTAATTTCTGCACAATCCCATTTGTGCGCTGCTGCCCTATGATTAAACGTCCGAGATCGGTCAAAAAATAAACTTTGACTTTTATACTTTTGCAACACTTTTATGTGACAATGACCATATATTTGGCCATTGGCATGCCTAAGGATTAGAATATATGCTTTAGTTTGAGCTGTTATGCCTCCGTTTTGATATTTGCAGAAATTTATTCGGCTAGTAGCCGAATACATTTCTGCATGCTACACTATTCTGTGAATGGATGCCTGCCTGCTTACTAGATCACTAATTGACCTCATTTGCATGCTTTTCAACAGCAAATGAGGTCATTACCATAATCCAGTCATGTCCATGGCAGAATAGGGTTAGCAGGCTCCTGTACTTCTCTAGGCTGGTTTACTGGATTGCTCGGTGGCCATATTCCGTGCAGGAATGGCTACACTATTCCTGCACAGACTTTTTTGCTTATTGAATCCTGGGGTAGTTTACTTGAGATGATGTTTTGGGTTAATTAATTTAAACTGAGCTTTTTCTGTTTACAGTATGAGAGCCTACAGTACTGATAAGACTGATGACATTGTACATAAGCTGAAAGCTGCCTTCAGAATGCTTGAAGGCATTTCTTCTGAGACAGCAGCTTAACAGCAGACACGTTTTATAATTATACACTTCTAAATTAGTCTCATGCCATGGCTGAAAATTATTTTAGCTAAAGTAACAGTATCACAAAAAGTAAAAGGAAATATTATATTAATGTTTTTTTATTTTCTTGAAGGAGCGTCACATGTAATGCCAGTAGGTCTTGTTGATAGTACTGAATCGGAGCAGGCAGTAAAGATACAAGATAATTCAAGGTCTGGGATTCAGAGGTAAGTGCTGTTTGTCTGTATTATGCTAATTGTCATGGATGTCACTGCAGAAAGTGGTTCACAGCCATGAAATAGCATTGGCATAAAAAGCAAAGGGCCACATAAGAAAATAGAGGTACAGAGATAGTGGAACCCAATACTACTCTACTGAACAGCAAGATCACCACTACAGAGGAGTGCATGACCAGGGTAGTGGATATCACAGCTAAGGCAGACGAATGCAGCCAAGTAAATGCATGGTCATGCATGCAGTTTAGTGCTGCATAGCTACATCTCATTCTTATAAGGCTGAATAACAGTATAACAACAGATGCCATCTAGGTCAATGTGGGTGCACACAGCAAAGTGCCAACTTGGTTTATCATATAAATGATGCAAAAGTGGGGGTATATAGGAAAGTAGAAAAATGAAGAACAGCAAGTAAAGGTAAACAACAAGGATATCAATGAGGTAGGAAAAGTGGGGAGAATTTGTTTTGCACAAAAAGGCCCCCCTTCTGTAAGGTTTGCAAAAGAAGGGTCGATGAGGAAAGTAGAGAAGGATGTCTGTGGATGGGATAGTGGGAGAAGAGCACATAGCAAGAGCTGACAGTCAAATATAGAATACAGGCTACAGACACACAGTGGTGGTATACTCACAAATGGAGGATGGGCATATTGTGATGGGGAGGGTTGGACAATGAACAAGGAATGGGAAGGGGCAGATAACGAAGAAGATAACCAGGATGGGAGACAGAGTAGGATCATGGCATGGATAATTGTCAGATTATTCCAAAGGGCACCAAATCCAAGCATCTGACATGAATGCTATGGTTCTGTTGCTCACCAAGTGATTCAGTGAGTATGACATGCATAGCCCTCAACTTCGAGGAGCAAAAATTTGTGACCACACCAAAAATAATGAGTACAATGGCTCAAACATAGGAATACAGCCCTTTTGTAATAAGAGGTTTTGCATTAACATGCACGTCTGAAGGGTACTAAGTTTCAAACTCAAATGTCTGTCATTATTTAGTGACTTCAATCCTCAATTATTTGTGTCAAAACACATATTTTACAAGGAACAGACCAAACATTTGAGGCAAAAATCTGAACATTCTATCAAAATCAAGACATTTGATAGGTATGGCCTGCCAGTTATGCAACTCCACAAGCTATGTCAGAAGACACTTCACATTGCAGAGGCAGGCATCCAGGTTTCACAGCACTTCAGCAACTGCAAGCCTCAACAAATGATGCTGAAATAATATGGTCTACGCCTGTGGTCCACATTTAGAATAGGAACTTTTGCTTCACTCCTGAGACGCTGTCAAGGAAAACACCAGTAACCCCCACAGGTCAGCTGCAGCAGGAATATTATCCTCTCCCTGTTGTGAGGAAGTTTTGGAAATTGGTGACGCAGCACCAGTGGCCTCCAAAACTGGTCCTGCAGAAGGACAATACAATAGTAAACATTCTTCCACAGAAATGCAGCAAATACAGTCATAGTACTGCAGTGGACTTGTGCAGATGTCATACACACGCCATAGTAAGGAGAAGTGCTCCTGCCTTCTGTAACACCCATCCATAATGGGTCTTTACTCCTCCAGCACAGAAACACATAGGACGTACTCCTAAGTATACATAAATGAATGTAAAGACAGATAAAGACATTAGTGCAGAAAAAGTGGTTACAGTACATTTCAGGGTCCTCCTGAATCTCTGTTTCCTATTAATGAAGCAGGTCAGTGTTGTGCCACTTCTGATTCAATGTTGGCACTGCTCACCAGACTGAGTGATGCCAGTGGCAACACTCACCATCCCAGGAAGCTCACCCTGGGCATCCACCTTCTGCAGTTAACTTTCATACTTGAGCAGCAGGTGTTACCTAAAGTCCTTTAGTAGGAAGCACAGGCACATCCTGCTTTCTCTGTCTTAATAAGCTGGAGCCCTCAATTCCACAATATCTGAAGCATCATGGGCCACTCATTCAGGTCCACTCAAGGAGCAAAATAGTAGCTCTATGCACATAGATGCACTACTCCTGAATCAAGTCATGCAACATAGAGTTGCCCACAGTGCTAAGACAAGATCATAGCTCTGCACCATGGTGATATGAGTGCACACATTCCATATGCATAAGCAAATTGGTCACATGCTGCACTATTATGGAGGTGACATACATGGCTAGAGCTAACATGTTTTAGTAGCACATTGTTCATTAACAATAATTACACAAACAGTAAAGCAAAATGACTTTATTATCATTACTGCTGTGCCAAATGGCTGTAATTAGTGCAATAGAAAGTGCTGGCATCATATTGCTCAACAATGTTGACAGCTGTACAACTATGAAATAGAAAATTTGCAGCACAGAGTCTGTAGACCTGGACCTTCCCAGAGTTAAAGAAGGAGCCCTTGCCTGATAAAGTACTTCAGCAACAACAGCAAACCCTGTTGCATATGTGATTAACAGTGAGGCATGTGTTTTGGTGTATGTCTGTAACTGTAAACCCAAGACTAGCATGACACTGCACTGTGTGTTTGTGGCTAAAGAGATGCACAACACAAAAATAAACCTTAGCATGAGCATGCCTCTGGAATCACTGGCCTCTAAAGGTGTATGTTGAGGCATATATATTGTAGTTGATGGAGGGGGACTATGCATAGTAACAGCTGCAGCTAAGAACAACATATGTAAAAGAGTGACTATGGCCATGAATACAGGAGGATAATGTGGGATGGGCTACACATAGCAGCAACTGCAGCTGATAACCAGCTATGTAAAGTGGGAGTCTGTGGCCACAAGTATGTGCATTCCAAAACATACCATACATATCCACTGACTGGCATGTTTCACCCTTAGGTTTCTAAGTACTGGCATTGCAACTCGAGGAAAACAGTGACTTGAAAAATTTGCTAGCAAGATGAATGAAGTGTTACTGCAGGCCTTCTCCACAAATGGCATGCAGCTCCTTTGCAAAGGTGCCATTGAAGAACATTATTGGGACCAGACTTGGCAGAAAGTAGAACAGAATCTGATTGCTGTCTGTGGCCCTAATAGGTCTTTACAACTGACTGGATGAAGCATGGGACATTGTAAAAGACAGTGGACCATCTACAATGAAGCTCTACGTGGAGGTCTGGGAGGTTTGGGTGCACTTGCTAGAGAGGTAGAGTGATCCATATACCTGGCGGTGGCCAGAGGAGCTGGCAAAAACCTCCAGTGTGTCAGCAGGGGCAGAGTAGAGTAATATTAGATTAGCAATATTTACCAGAATTTATTATAGCATGATTTGATGTATGTTTGAAGGGAATAATTGAGCAAGCTCCATCTGTGTATATGTCCAGCTACCTCTGGTTTACATCAGCAATGATCTGTATAACAAGGCATGTTTTGTCAGTGTATGCTGTACCTGTATATTTATTAGTACCTTTATGCATGCCACAGGTTTAACATATGCTTGACGTTTGACAATGACGGCATGAGTAGGCAGGCTTTCCCAGGTTCCTCTAGTGAGGGCTCAACTATAAAAGGGTAACATAGGCCTAATATCAGTAGACCTGTAGCTAATGGCAGACAAGAAAGTGGCACAGTCCAGTGACACAGTGGTACTATCTGCAACATTACCATGGAAGAACTTATTCACATCCACTATTACAGAAGTCTCTATAGAGATACAGTCTGGGCACACACCCTCATCAAAGGATGATGGACATCCTGCACTTGAGAGTCCCTTACAGACCCCACCTGTGTGCCCAGACCACACAACTTCTGTTATATGCAGGAAAGGTGCATGGAATTGTGGCACTACCATGACACTCAGAAATAACCACCGCATGTGGACATCAGTGAACCAGGCAAAGATGACAGCTACCCACACCACTGTAGAGATGCTGAGTGTGCTCTGCGGCTTGTCAAATAATTTCCACCAACTGCACAGTAACATGGAGTACAGGATCAGGGAGAAATGAAAGATTACTGGTGGTAAACACTGCCTATATGAAAGCTTACATGAGCTACGCCTCAACTGCTCTCTGGTCTGACTCTGCAGGTCATGTATTCCATGATCACTGGAAGGTTCAGATTTAAGCTAGTCAGACAGACACTGTCCCATCTCAGGCTACACAGACCATTGCAGAGACAGCTTTCCAGTTCCTTTGACAACACTGTCTTCCACCCCTAACCTTGAACAACCTCTATGTCACTGCAACTGCTCCTCCAGCTCAACATCTGACATCCCTCACCAGACTGCTCACACATGCTCTTATAGTATAGTTCTATACCTTCTCTGTCACCTAGAGCCTTGTACAAATCATCCAGTTCATGTGCAATTATACTTATTAGGTTGAACACATGGGACACCCCATCAACATTTCTATGGCAAGAAGCCATCAAATTCCGAAGTTGCAAGCTAACACAGTAGGAATTGACAATTGTCACATCAATGCAGCTTGATCCCACCTCTGGATGATATGTTCTTTGACTATCTACAGCCATCTAGAATATGTTGCTAACATATTATATTCACCTCCCATGACTCTAACTCATAGTGTGCAAGTGACAATTACCTTGCCCTGCCCTACCCCTTGACTTATCTGGCATGATGATATCTGATGCACTGCATGGTCCATATACACACTACCTTGCAAAGAGTGAGTATAGTAATATATGAATCATTTTATTTTGTGTTGGCTGACTGAAGCCCTCTAACTGTAGACCAGATGCTACCTCTTTGCCAATGCTGCAATGTAGTGTGCTTGCCTCTGCCTCAGCTGTGGTACTGCTTTTGTATGTTTCTCCTTTGACTTTCAACCCTGTCTTTCTGCTGCTGACATGACTAGTGTCAGAAAAATATGCAAAAATGCTCAGCTGCTACTCTAGTTCCTTGCATAATGCCATGCAGCACCACCCCAAACTTTCTTTCAGTAATCCAGATATGCACTCCACTATATTTCACTTTTCTGTGCACATTGTTATATGTAATTTCCTGCACCATGTTGTGATTATGTATTGGGGTCAGTATCTGGGGCTCAATGGCATATCTGGCATCACCTGCAACACTCAGCTAACAGCAGTTTGCATGTCAATCCTTCCCTACTTGCATGGAAAATGTGTGTGCAGACTAACACAGAGCATGGCATATGCATCCTCAGCCAAGGTGCTACACACAAACATTATTGGTGTCAGATTTGGTAGACAGTGCTGAAAGATGTGAAAGCTATGGGTGTCCACCTGCTCCAAGAAGACTGCTATAAATCAGTAGGAAGGGTTTCCACTCCCTGAACTGCTAAATGGTCTGTAATACTAGGGCATTATTTGCAATGCTTCCAAGTGCCACCCACTTTGTTCATATGATTTACACATTTGGCACATATGCCAGTTACACCAAAGGTTCCAGCAAGAATACTTCCTACTGGGTTATCTGGTTGGTACATGCACACTATAAATAATGCCCTAGGTATTATAAACCATCTAGCAATTCAAGTAGTGGATGTTCTTCCAGCTGATATATCCCAGCCTGTCTGGAGTGGCAACAAGTTTACAATCTATGACTCCTGTGACCTCAAGAAAACAAGCTATGTTGTAAAAAACACACATGGTGTTGGTTCTGTCCTCTGATATCCTGTAGATCTATATATATATATTCCTTCACATGATAGGAAAAATGAGGCTAATGCCTTCAGTACTAAAGCTGCACATATATTTGTAGCCAGAGGAATATGTGTACCACCACACATTCCCATGGTACCACTTGCTGGTGACACAGATTAGTTAGTCTGTGAGCTGGTGGTATGTCAGGTGTTGTCTGAATCTCCTGCATTGGATTTGATGACAGAGTCATGTGACATTGTAGTTACTGTCTCCAATGATGACTACTAACATATGCTGCTCTATTATTACTACTCAAAATGGGCATGTGCCACTATGCAGTCCACTCATTTTGTAAACTTCTGAATTAGTCCATAATGTTTTTTATCATCACTTGCATATTCTGTGTGGATTATATGTACAGGATTTCACATTTACATGCAATTTATTTAACATTTGTTAATGGGGAAAGTCCAGCTTGGAATGAAGCCAATTTTCTTTGGAGGCCCGGGGACAATTGCTCCAGACACATGTCTTTCTAACATGGGAGGAAACCAGGGCCCCTGGATGAAACCCACATGAATGCAGGGAGGACATGCAAACTCCACATAGATTTCATCCCAGCCAAGAATCAAACCAGAGAACCTCTTGCTGTGAGGCAACAATGCTACCACTGCACCACTGCACCATCACCAATTATGCAACCATTAGCATGTTTTGCATACTTTCTATACTGAACTCTACACAACTGCTCTTCCTATATCTACTCTCAATGCTTGGTCACTGCCTATGCTAATTTGTACTGTGCATTGTTCTACCTGTCTATGAATCACAATCAGTGGCTCAGATTGTGGCTATAAACTGTTTTCCTCAATAACGAACTTTGCAGAAATTTTCATATTAGTACTTAAAAATTGTTTGATATTCACATAATGTTAGCAATGAAGAAAATACTAAACAGCAACACGAGAAGCAGCTCCACACCGGAAGCCCAGTGAATAAAGCACTTATAAGCAGGTATTTAGTCACTTTTGTCTTTAAGTTGAAACATTTTTTGAAGCAGGAATTTGTGTATACTAACATCCGGACCCCATGTGCAAAAATGGGAAAAAGAGGCTGTGGATGGATGGATATGGGCAAAATAAAGCATCATGACCATTTTTGTCAGTGCACAGTCTTATTAAAACAAACAGTAACCAGTAAAGCATTTTCTTGCTAGGAATCCTACTATAAACATTAATTACTAAGCAAGGTATAAAGTAAAATATATATACTGCATGAATAACTTGCTTGCAGCATAGCTAGAAAACCTAATTAAAATGAAAGTCTTTGATTCGTAAAGAAAAGCACTCACTGCCTCAGTAACCAGGCTCTCCAAAGAGTACAGCATGAATCACCTTTTTGTAGTCAGATATGTCAGAAATGTTTTTAGTTTATGACATGTACAAAAAGATAATGCATATCATATTAATCCTCAGTCTGTGTCATGCAAACAAAGTAGCACAAAAGGCCATTGAAGCAGGAATGGGAAATGAAAATAAAAGAAAAACGTCTACAATAGTAGGGTGTTATAGCCTTGATTTCTTTTTCAATTGGGTTGGGAGGGTGGCCTAATGGTTAAGGTGTTTGCCTTACAAAGATAGCTTAGTACTAATCTATGAACCTATGAAATGTCTCTGAGGTATTTTTGAAAAAAATAAGAATGGTGTGTACGTTTTTATAATAATTTGCAACTTTATGGTTTAAACTATTAATTATTAATAAAATATTTATTATAATTACTTCTTTATTATATGGCACTATTGTTTCATTAAGTATGGCCTACTGAGTATGCATTTTGTATTTAGATAGGTTAATTGACCCCTGTTTAAATAGTTGTGTCCTAATATAAATAGTCAAATGTTTCAGTTGGCAAATTGCTGGGATGTTTTGATCTGTCAAAAGAAATTGATGTGTGTTTTAAAAATTAGAGGTTCATGATTTGTTTTAAGAACCTATGAAAGCAGACTGTTGATGTGCTAGTTCTTTTAGAGATATATAAAACAGTTACTTTAAGCTCCAGTTCTCAGGCTGTGTGTTACAGTTCCAAGAGACTTTAATAATCGTTTGGGTGAAAATGAAAATCAGATTACTAGTTTACCTGTTTTGAAACTTTAGAATAACAGGTTTTATCTGTCTTCTAACATACTGTGGTTCTCATAGATTGTTACAATGGTGTACTAGGGTATTTATGGCTTACCTTTGCAGAACCTACTAAAGCAGTTACTTTTTTGCCATTTTATCTTTTCTTATATTTCTATTTATAGGATCATAGGATCATAAGAGAGTACTTCTGCAGTCTAAGAAATACTGCTAATAAGCTGTGACCTATTAAACCACCAGCCAAAAAAAAAAAGCCCTAGAAGAAATATCCATCCACTGGGCACCTCCTTGATCAGTCCAGAAAAGTCCCCCGCTTTGTGATAACAGTTCTTCAACCTAGCATTATGGACAGTTGGACTACCCTTGTTTCTCCTGCTGACCTTGTTGACTAGGTCTCCTGAGGCAGTGTGGCAATTGCTTCATGTACACTGACAACCCTCTACTAATAGCTACACCAAAAATCTTGAAACCCTGCACTCTTGCACTCAAAACAGCAACACTGAAGAGCTTGCCAACCCACCCACCACTACTCATGCACATAGTACCACTACTCATACACACAGTACACTTCAAACACAAAAATCAACATATGCGGAGGTTCTCTCAAAAAACTTACTGAAACACCAGAGATCTCCAAAGCACAAGACTGCTAAAACTAACAAAGTTCCCACAACACCCATGACACACAGTAAAACCAGTGTTTCACCTACCAAGCCCATAAGGTGTAACACTCAAAAAACAAATGTTCTTCTCATTGGATACTCTATAGTGAGACACGCAGATGTCCCACTCACTGGGTTAGCCAAGGAGAAAGTCATGATCAGCAGCCTATCTGGTGCCAGGATTCATCAGATCACTCATGCACTCAGGTCTCTCGGCAACATGTACCATTCTGACTGTCATAGTTCATGTTGGAGTAAATGATCTGAGATGCACCTCACTGGACTACATGAAGAGAGAGATGATTGAGCTATCTGAGCATCTGTTCAAGCCAGGTATGTCTCCAGCCTTGAGCAGCATACTACCCTTACCTAGAATGATGCCACAGTATGAACAAAAAAATATTGTTTTCAATAATTGGCTTAGTTTTTAGCATCACTCAAAGAGGATCTAGTTTCTGTTAGCCTTGGAGTTAATGGTCAACAAACCTCGCTGCTTTGCCAGAGATGGTTTGCACCTGGAAGCACTAGGCTTTCAGCTGTTAGCAAAGGCTCTTGCCACCCCCCATAGTACCTTTTTTAGGCAAGGTCTTAAAAACAAACTTATCAATGTGAAATTTTCCAATCATAAAAAATAAGGGTTATGCTGCTAAACACTAGGAGCTTAAACCAAAAACTGCACATCCTGGAACCACTTCTGTCACTGAAAAATGTAGATGTCTGTGCACTCAGAAAGTACCCTGGCCTGCAAGGCTACAATGCCTTCCACTCCTTCACACTACAAAACAAATGTGTGAGAACCAAAGGAGGTCACATTTATATTTATATTAGACATAAATTCACCTCCAGTCTAGTTAGACTGGACAATTCCACGGAGTTACTCCAAATTTAGGTTACTGTAGGTAAGACCTCCATTTAAGTCGTAGCCAGTTATAGATCCCCCTTCATGGGTCATGATGCGCAGGAAGCCTACTTGAACAAACTGGAGTCAATACAAATATTCCTGAACACTCTGGTTATGGGGGATTCAATTATCCCACCATCATAGGTTCATAGGTTGGTTCTAAGCTATTGGCCCTTGTGCCTATAGAAGCCTAGCCATAACAATTCCCTGGCTATTTCTTCCCACAGTATTTACTTCCCTGGACACCTGTCTAGCAGGGCGACTGACATGATCCCCGGGGTGAATTTCCTACCTCCCATCCAATAATCAAGGTTCATTTTGAAGAGGGCCTACTGAGTATGCATTTTGTATTTAAATAGGTTAATTGACCCCTGTTTAAATAGTTGTGTCCTAATATAAATAGTCAAATGTTTCAGTTGGCAAATTGCTGGGATGTTTTGATCTGTCAAAAGAAATTGATGTGTGTTTTAAAAATTAGAGGTTCATGATTTTTTTTAAGAACCTATGAAAGCAGACTGTTGATGTGCTAGTTCTTTTAGAGATATATACATATGACATGTATGGGCAGTCTATTCCAGAGTCTGGGGAGTCTCTAGGTCAGGAACCTATCCCTCCAGCATGTTTTGTTCATTATGATGACAAGGTTTAGATCCCTGGAGCTTGTGTCTCTGAGGGATTGGGATTTCTTTAAGTGTGGCATGTCTAACAGCTCTGGTTTTGACATGGCCTTGTAGGTTAAGCAAAGATTACCTCGGAGTACACGATACGCGACAGAGTATAGGTGGAGTTTTTTTAGACAGTCAGCAAAGGACATCTGCTTTAGGCCTGTGATTCTTTTAGTGAGGTATTTCTGCTGCCTTTCCAGTTGTTGCAGATGTCTTGAGAGGTACATACCAAACGGGTCATTGTATTCTATAATGGGTCTAATAAGGGATGAGTACAGTGGGACAATGACCTCCTTTTTTCTGGATTAAAAGCCCTTAGTAATGAGGTGTGTCACATAGAAGGATTTTCTGACTGTTGTGGTGATGTGGTTATCGAAGGTGAGACCACTGTCCACCTGTGTCCCTAAGTCTCTTATCACACTTTCGGTGGTTAGCATACTACCACCTATGTGGTAATTCATGGGGACATGTTTTTTTCCCAAAGGGGAGAACTATACATTTCTTGGCATTGAGCATGAGCCAATGTCTCTGGCACCAAGCATCTGTTTCTGCAAGGCCCTTTTGTAGAATATTCACATCATTTAGGGATTCAATAATGGCTCCCAGTTTGCAGTCATCTGCGAACTTTGTTAGCCAGAGTCCCTTAGTGTTGGCCTGTACTTCAGAGAAGTAGATGCCAAACAAGAGTGGTCCCAGGACTGAATCCTGAGGTACTTCACTTGTCACTTGTCTGGAGCTGGATTTGGAGTCAGCTACTTTTATAATGTAGGTTCTATCAGTAAGCCAGTTGGCAGCCCATCGAGTGACATAGGGATTAATGCCCATCTTAGTAAGTTTATCTATGATTCCAGAGTGGGAGATGGTGTTGAAGGCCTTGGCAAAGTCCAAATAGGCTGTGTGGACCACCTTACCCTTGTCCAAGGCTCTGGAGATTGATTCGAAGAAGTCAATCAGGTTCAGGAGACAAGATCGGCCCTTCACAAACCCAAACTGCGTGGAGTCCAGTGTTTGAAGGTTGCCAATGTCTTTATTTATAAGTTCCATGATAATACATTCCATGGCCTTGCAGATCAGGCTCATCAGACTGATGGAGTGGTAGTTCCTGGGATCCAAGGTGTATCCCCCTTGTGGAGTGGGAAAACTGTAGCTGTGCGCCACTCAGTGGGCACGAAGCCTGAGGTGAGGCTATGATTAAACATGACACTTAGGTGAGGTGCCAGTTCATTTTGTAGCTCATGTAGTACACAGCCTGGGATGTCATTTGGTCCCACTGATGCTGTATTCTTAGCTTTGGAGAGTGCATTCTTTTACTTGTGTGGCCATTATTACTGGAATTTGGCAATCTTTCGGTATTGAGATGGGAGGGCCCTTTAGGAGGTGAGAGAGGGATGAAGTTTGCACTGAATCGATCTGCCAGGATATTGGCAATATCCTTGGAATCAGTATATTTAATGCCATTCTGTTGTAGCTCAGAGCAGATCTGAGCATTGCCATTTAGATTCTTGACAAAGCTATAGAATGCCTTGTGGTTGTCTTTAGAATCTTTGGCAATTTTATTTTCGTAACTAGCTTTGGAGGATTTTATGAGGGATCTCAGCTTCTTACTGAGGCTGGTAAGGGAGTTTTTTGCATCCTGGAATTTTTCTCTTTTCTGAAACAGTTTTTTCCTTTTGTTGTAAAGTTTGCTTATGGCAAGGGACCACCAGATTGGCTTTCTTTTTTTGGAGGAGAGCATCTTGGTTCTATTGGGGATGGCATGATTCATGCATGAGTGGATGTGCTCGTACAGTGCCTTAGTGTAGGATTCAGCAGTCGAACTTTCAGTTCCTGTCTGCATGGGTGTCATGAAGTTTGTCATTTCTGAATTGAGTAGCATAAAGTTGGCTTAGGACAAACCTACTCTAGCCATAACTCACTAGGGCAAAAGATCCTTGACTTTGTTAACTAAAATGCCCTGGAACAAATTGCTCAAACCCCAACAAGAGGAACAAACATACTAGTTTTGGTCCTCACTAACATAACAAAGAGATGCACTGTTGCAACTGTCAGACAATCATTAGTTAAATCGGACCACAAATCAGTCACCTTTGAGCTGGCCGTAACACCAGAACTCACAAATGGTGAAGTCACATTAAAAAATTTCACCAAGGCAAACTATACCTTTCTAGGGGAAGATATAAATGTATTCCATACCCCACCCCCAGCTGGAAGTAGTAACCACATCAAAGCATACACTAAAGCCCTGTACAACCACTTGCATAAGTATATAGACTCAGCTGTTCCAGACAGAATCAATGCAAGAACCCCAAGTAAATACAACTTGCTATGGTGGGCATCCAGCATCAGCAAACTTTGCAACAAACACAAAAGGTTGTTGTCCGAGACAAAAAATCTGAGGTCCCAACAATGGAAAAGCACCCTCCTCAGCCTCAACAGACAAATAAAACATGTGAAATCTTCTAAGGGCATCTTTGAGAAAAAGTTAGCAAGCACAGCCAAGGATAACCATAAGGCCTTTTACAGCTATGTATGTAGCCTAAATGGTAGGACCCAAGCATGTGCTGAACTTGTGACTAACAGTATCACACACACTGATCCCACAGAAATAGCAAACCTGCTACTGGATAGGTTTGGTGAATATTTAACTCCCTTATCCTCTCCAAACGTATCACAAAC
Organism: Protopterus annectens; assembly: GCF_019279795.1. Taxonomy (NCBI): domain Eukaryota; kingdom Metazoa; phylum Chordata; order Ceratodontiformes; family Protopteridae; genus Protopterus; species Protopterus annectens. Next base: position 1,155,808,754 of record NC_056729.1, on the reverse strand, counting down.
CCTGCTCCTTACCTACTCTACATATCTGAAGAGCAGGTCATTAAAGCCTTGTCCAAGGCAAAAGAAACAGCCTCTATGGGACAAGACAGCATCCCAGACTGTCTTCTAAACAAGCTAAAACATGAATTAACATCACCATTAAGTACCCTTTTCAATCACAGCCTAACCCCAAGCTTTATTCCAGCAACATTTATTGCCCTCAACAAAGGTGGCCTAGCAACAGACCCTGGGGAATTATAGACCCATAAGTCTAACCAGCCTCATCTGCAAGGCCATGGAACATATATATCATTATGAACCTCATTAATAAAGACATAGGCAACCTCCAAACCCTGGATCCAACCCAATTCATGTTCGTCATGGGAAGATCCTGCATGTTAAATCTGGTGGATTTCTTTGAAAATGTGACCAGGGCCACTGATTGGGGCAAATCTGTGCACACAGCATACCTCAATTTGGCAATGGCTTTTGATACAATCCCACATTCAGGTATTACAGATAAACTTAGAAAACTGAATGTAAAACCCTTTGTTGTAAGATAGGTTGCCAATTAGCTCACAAACCAGACACACACTATCAAAGTGGGTGACTCCACATCAACCAGCAGACATGCCACCAGTGGAGTGCCACAAGGGTCAGTGCTGGGCCCCTTCTGTTTAGTATATACTTCTCAGAAGTACAGGCCAACATTAAGGGGTTGTGGCTGATCAAGTTTGCAAATGACTGCAAACTATGTGCAATTATTGAATCCCCAAATGATGACAGTATACTTTAGGAGGGTCTTATGCAGCCAGACATCTGGTGTCTTAGTCACAGTCGCAAACTGAATGCAAAAAAATGCATCATCATTCCATTTGGCAAAAAAAAAAATGCCCCTTCACACTATCAAATCAGCAAAAATACCCTAAGTGCCTATGAAGTAGTAAGGGATATGAGATCACAAGTTTGACTGTGAGACCATAACTTTGACCACCATGTGTCTACTGTAGTAAGGAAGGCTTTCTAAGTAGCACACTTGATTAGTAAAGGCATCACCTCTAGAGAAAAGGAGGTTATAACCTATACTCATCACTAATCAGACCCCTAATTGAGTATAATGCATCTTTTGGCATGTACAGTACAAAGACCTCAGAGGTTTCTAACAAAGAAGATCATGGGACTCCAGCACATGCCTTATACAAACCGACTAAAGTCCCTGTCACTATCCTGTGTATTGTATAGACTTCTTAGGGGAGACTTATGCCTGGCTAACAGAGCAATCTTTGACCCAACCCTAATAAACTTGCCTCACATCCATAAATCAAATAGGACCAGAGCTATCTGTTCCAGGGACCTAAATATGGCCTGCAACAGGACATGTTGGAGCAACAGATTTGTCTCTCAGTGACTGCGTGTCTTTGGAATAGGCTACCAATTCATGTGAAGCAGAGCACCTCTATGATACTGTTCAAAAGGTAACTGGATGAATGGATGGGTCACCATAAATTTTTACTGGTTATAGTGCCCACAAACTTCCTGGATATGGGCAGCCATTACTCAACACAATCCTGGCTATTGACTAGAGTATCTATGGTATTACATTGGGATGAAATGGCTAGGCTTGAAATGACCTTTGGTTCAATAGCCTAGTAAAATCCTATGATCCTATGAGTTGTTTCCTTTTTTGAAATAGATTACTGGAGTTTGTACAGTATTTTTCAAATTAACAGACAATTAATTTGATTTTCGGATAGTCCAGAAAAAAATGTTTAGGTGACAATGCTAGCTAGGACTAAAAATGTTACTTATTAACAGTTATCAGACTCATAGGTGTTTACTAGGCTAACAATCACAAGGGCCTTTTTAAGCCTAGCATCCTAAATCCCTGACAAGTTCTGATACCCTTGATAAGTGTAAGCAGGGGTTTGGGAGATGAAACATTTACAAGCAGGGGCCTAGGAGATGAGCATTTACAGGTTGCCTGTGTCTATTAGAAACATAGGTGCCAAACCAGGGATGAATTTCCTGTTCCCCATCCAGTTGTCCAAGTTGCACTTGAATTGGGTTAGGGAGGAACTCTGCTTCACATGGATGGGGAGCCTGTTCTATAGACAGGATAGTCTCTGCCATACAAACCTGTCTCTTCAGTAGGTCCTATTTATAACACAGGCAAGGTTTAAGTCTTTAGAATGGGTAATTCTGGTGCTGTTTGTTTTGTGGATATGCAGGAGGTACATAAAAGTGGGATCTGACAATGCCCTGTATGCCAGGTATAGATCTCTCCTCAAAAGCCTGTAGGAGACAGAATACAGGGATAGGACCTTGAGGTACCGGTTAGGTACATATCAAAGGGACATTGTACTCAATGATAGGTCTGATGAATGCTGAATACAGTGGAACAATGACTTCCTTGCACTTAGATGCCATACATTTGTTTATAAGTTGTGCAATGAAGAATGATTCCCTCACTATTGTAGACCCATGAGCGACTAGATTACTATCTACGTGTGTCCCTAAGTCTCTGACTACTGGGTCATCGCTAAGGGGTGTATTGTCAATATGATAGTTTCCAGGGGTGGATGACTTCCCAAGGGATACTATTATGCATTTATTGGCATTTAGTTTTAGTCCATGGCTCAGACACTAGTTGTTTGTCTGCGTCAGCCCCTCCTGGACAACATTTGTGTCAGTGTGGGATTCACTGACAGCTCCTAATTTACAATCATCTGCACATTTATTCAGCCAGAGATCACTGACATTGGGCTTGACTTCTGAGAAGTAAATGGCAAAAGGAGCGGTCCAAGGACTGATCCCTGAGGGACTCCACTTGTGACTGACCTCTTTGTAGAGGTGGACTCCCAATTCTAACTTCCTGGGTCCTGTATGTGAGCCAGGTGGTTACCCACCAGGTGACATATTAGTTTGTACCTAACCTCTTGACTTTGTCAATGGTGCCTGAGTGTGGTATTGTGTCAAATGCCTTTTCCAGGTCAAAGTAGGCATTGTGAACCATTTTTCCCTCATCCATTGCTTTGGTTACCTTCTTAAAGAAGTCCACCAGGATGAATAATCATGCTCTGCCCTTGATGAAACCAAACTGGGTTGGGTCCAGTGTCTGGAGGTTTACTATATCTTTATTGATCATTTCCATGATAATTCTTTCCATGGCCTTACATATATAACTAGTGAGACTTATGGGTCTGTAGTTTCCAGGGTCTGTAGATGGCCCACCTTTGTGCAGAGGGATGACTGTTGCTGTTCTCCATTCATGAGGCATGAAGTCTGTTTGGAGGCTACAGTTAAATAGTAATTCCAGAGGCCCTGATAGGTCATGTTTCATGCTATTTAGAAGGCATCCTGTAATATTGTCTGGGTCCATTGATGCAGTGCTCTTGGTCTTAGAGAGACCATTAAGGACCTCTTCCCTAGTGGTAGTAGGGGGAGTTACATTTGATGATATTTCCTGAATGAAGGTTGTTAGGAATAGAGGGGTAAAGCTGGAGCTGAATTTATCAGCCAGGAGATTTGCTATCTCTTCTGGCTCAGTATAGGTGGTTCCATTTACAATGAGCTCTGCACACAATTGTGTATTCCCTTTGATGTTGTGGACATGGCTAAGGAATGCTTTGGGGTTGCCCTTGCCCTGGGAGGCCAACCTTACCTCAAATGTGGCTTTAGTAGACATTATTTGTCCTTTGAGTTGTTTGCTTAGTTTGAAGAGAGTGCTTTTATCCTGCTGGGTGCTGCACCTCCTAATTTTTGCCATGATTTTCTTCCTCCTGTTATACAGTCTATTAATTTTGTGATTCCACCAGGGTGACTTGTTTTCTGAGTTAGTTCTGTAATTCTTCCTGGTGGGTACAGCTGCCTCTAGGCAGCTATTAACATGCTTGCACAGGGTTTCTGTGAACAGTTCTGCATAGGCAGCAGTGTTTTCAAGGTTTATGGGGTGCTTGAAATTTTGCCAGGTTATCATTTAATAGTAGGAGGTTAGCCTTAGAGTAGTTCCTGAACATTCCAGGTTTAGCTGGAGTTCTAGGTTTTATTTTTATTTCAAAGGAGACCATTTTGTGGTCTGACCTTACTAGGGAAGACATTACATTAGGGGGTGTGCAGCATTCTTCCATATTAGTGAGGGCCAGATCCAGTATGGTTGCACCCCTGTTTGGTGTGTTGACTGTCTGGTCCATGAAGTTTGTGTTTACAAAATCCAGGAATCTCTGTGCCTGTATGTTTGGTGTCATATAGGATTTCCAGTTAATAATGTGGTAATTAAAGTCACCTATGAAAATGGTATTAGGTTGGATGGTTAGTGTTTCTAATAAGTTTAAATACATGTATGACTTTCCTGGGTCATAGAGGGGGACTTATAGCTTGCAAGGAAGTGTTATTGAATTTTGTCTGTGGTGATTTGGACATGGAGCAGCACAAGTGCATTGTCCTGCTTGACCAGCCTTGAAGTATATTTATTTTTGATGTAAATAGAGACACCTCCACCTTTAGTCCCTGCCTGCGAAATAGCTAGTTTAATGTGTGGAAGTCATTATAACCTTACACTGTTGATGTGCTCTCCATGGCTATAAACTATGTCTCAGTGACCACACAGACATCAGAGTTCTCTAGGGTGAAGAGAACTTCTAGGAGTGGAGTTTTTTGTTTAGATTCCGATCATTGAGTATTAATACCTTTAGATTTTCTTGGTTTTGATTTACTCTGACAGAAGTACTTTCAGTTTGGCATTACCTAGAAAGGCACTATGGGGGAAGACTATGTTTTAGCTAATATTCAAAAGCCTAGAGGGGAGCGATGCAGACTATCCCTGGCAAAGCAGCATGGTCCACTGACCATCTCCTTCCATGCTGATATTTTACAGTAAGAAGGTTTGTGGTCTGCACTCTTGGGGGAGGAGAGGCTGGACTCTGCCCTTCTGAGCTGGGAATTTCTGGTTAAAGGCTCATAGTGCCTGCATATTTGAACTGTTTCTTACTGAAATTGGTACACCTTGTTTGCTGTAGCATAGACTAGATCCAGGCCTGCTGAATCTAGCTTTGTTTGTATGCTTGTTGTTTGTTTGCTTCTTATTTCACTGAAATGCTAATTCCACCTAAAAGGCAGCTTTTCAGCACTTCTATGGACCTGCATTGCTTACGGTACTTATTTCCTTGTTTCACTTGAAAGAAAGTTACTGTTTGTCGTTTTTGCATTTAAGTTACCTGTAACACATTGCATTTAAATTACCTGGCACTTGCTCACTAAAGCAATTATATAAGTCAGGACTAAAAAATTAAAAGCACTACACCCTCACAAACTCCCCTTGAGTACCTCGTTCCCCATTAGCCCTTTATTTTCATAGCTGCCTTCCAAGCAGTTGACCCGCCCATGCCAGAAATCCATGCAATTTAAATGCTTATATTTAACTGCTTGACAGAGGCACAGCAAAATGATAGGCATAGTTTTTATGGGAAAAAAGGGGTGGAATGGCCACACACTTAACTGGGCTAGGCTTATAAATGCCCTTGGGCAGATAGCCTAGTATGAACCTATGAACCTATGAACCTATGAATTCCCAATACTATTCTAGCATGTCCAAAGGTCAGTTGTCAATCTCCTCTCCGGTCCAGCTGGTGAATCTGGGAATCTTGAGGCAATGTTACAACTGCCTCATGTACACAGACAACCCTCTCCTCCTCCTAACAAATTCCAACACATGTGAGAGATGCAACCATATAGCCAAACTGGAGGCTAAGCTCTCTAAACTCAGTACTGGCAAAACCAGTCAGGAGGAGAAGGAAACCACACTCACTACAATTCCAGTCTCACATAGACCTACCACGACAGCAAACCAAACACATAAACACACAAAAACATACTCGGAGGCTCTAAATAAAAATCTGCCTAAGCAGCAGAGACCTCCAAAGCAGACACCCAAGCAACTGCTACCCCAAAACAAAACACGTGCAACACATAGCTCACAAAGCCAGTGTGCCGAACAGTCACAGCCCTTAAGGCTAAACAACACACCTGATACACTTGTAATAGGTGACTCTATCGTCAGGCACACTGACGTCCCGCTCACCAGGCTGAACAAGGAGAAGGTCATGGTGAGCTGCCTGTCGGGCGCTAGGATCCGCCACATAACAACCAAGCACTCAGGTCACTCCAAGGCAAGTACAAATATGACTCAGTCATTGTCCATGTTAGTGTGAATGACCTGAGACGTACCTCCTTGGACTACATGAAAAGAGACATAGAGGAGCTCTCTGAGTATGTAGCCCAGGCCAGTATGACCCTGACCTTGAGTAGCATCTTACTCTCACCAAGAATGATGCCACAATATGAAGACAGGATGATCAATTTCAACAATTGGCTTAAGTATTGGTGTCATTCAAAGGAGATCCAATGCCTGTCAGCCTGGGATGACATGCTCGACAAGCCACAATGCTTCGCTAGGGACAGCTTGCACCTGTCACCCCTGGGATTTCGGATATTGGCAAAGGCTCTTGCTACCCCATAGTGCCTTTTTTAGGCAAGGCTCAAAAGACAAACCCACCTCCATAGGTATCACAAGGGATAAGAAACTAAGAGTAATGCTACTCAACAGCAGAAGTCTAAACCTCAAGATGCATGCACTCAAAACTCTCCTTAGCATGGAGAACATCGATATCTGTGCAGTAACAGAATCTTGGTTCAAGGCTCCCGAGAGCACCCCAGCACTACCAGGTTATACCTCATACCATGCTTTTCGGCCCCAAAACTTGGACCGAACCACAAAAGGAGGGGGAGTATCAATATTCGTCAAAGATACCCACATCTCCAGGTTGGTGGCACAGCACGAAGCATCAGAGACTATCCATGTGCAACTAACAGTGGGTAAAACTGCCTTCCAGTTTATAGCCTGCTACAGACCACCCTCCCAAACCCAGGAACCCCACTCGGCCTTCCTGAGAACACTGGAAAATATGAAGGTCTCTCCAAACACCATTATATTGGGTGACTTCAACTACCCAAACATAGACTGGGAGCATTACTCTAGCTCCAACACCATAGCCCAAGGGTTCCTAGAATTTATAAACTCAAATGCTATGGAACAACTTGTTACCACTCCACAAGAGGGGAAAACATACTGGACCTGATCATCACCAACATGGGGACTCTATGCTCCAGACCAGAAGTGTATCCCTCATTGGTAAGATCAGACCATAAACTAATCTCACTGGATATTCACATCCCGACTCCACCCCTTGACTTGAAAACCACAGTGAAAAACTTCTCTAATGCAAATTTCACACTCCTCAAAACCGAGGTGGAATCCTTCAAAGCCCCCGGGCCTGTGGAAAATACGGCCGAGACCGCAGAATCCTTTATAAACGCATTCTATGAACACCTTCAGGAATGCATGGATCATGCAATCCCAAATAAAACCAAGTCCCAATCCTCCAAAGGCAGACGTCCTGTCTGGTGGATCCCAGCCATAAACAAACTATACAATAGAAGGAGGAAGCTACTACATGATAGAGCAAAATCCCAAAAAGGGAAGGCATCTCTGATCAGTATTAGCAAAAAACTACGGGCACTTATAAAATCATCTAAGGCCAGCTTCGAGAGAAAAATTGCACAGGACACTAAGGATAATCACAAGGCTTTCTTTAGTTATGTTAGGAACCTGGGTGGGAATTCCCAGATATGCTCAGAATTAGTCCAAAATGACAAAAAATACACCAAACCCACACACATTGCCAACATCCTAGCTGACAGGTTCAGCGCAAACTCCCCCCCCCCCCACCAAAAGGGCAAATATCTATCCCAGCAGATTGCTGCCCCCCTGACATCTCAGATGCTCAAGTAAGAGCTGCCCTCTCCAAAGCAAAAAACACAGCATCAATGGGACCAGACGGTGTTCCAGGCTGCATCCTACATGAATTCCAAGAAGAGCTAAACCCAAACATAAAACTACTGTTCAATCTCAGCCTTACTACAGGATATGGACCCAAAGAGTGGCATACAGCAACAGTGGTCCCTCTCCACAAAGGTGGTGCCTCAACAGATCCTGGAAACTATCGCCCCATAAGCCTGACTAGCCTGGTCTGCAAAGCTATGGAAATTATCATCATGGACCTCATAAATAAAGATATTGGGGACCTACAGACACTGGATCTTACCCAGTTCAGCTTTGTTATGGGCAGATCCTGCCTCTTAAACCTGGTTGATTTCTTTGAAACAGTCACCAAGGCCATTGACGAGGGGAAGGTGGTCCACACAGCCTACCTGGACCTCGCAAAAGCCTTCGATACAATACCCCACTCGGGCATTATAGATAAGCTCACCAGCTTAAATATAAACCCCTATGTCACTAGATGGGTTGCAAACTGGCTCAAGGACAGAACCCACATGGTTAGAATTGCTGGAGCCATGTCAGACTCCAAACCAGTTACAAGTGGCGTCCCACAAGGCTTAGTCCTGGGACCTCTCTTGTTCGGTATATATTTCTCAGAGGTACAGGCCAACATGGAAGGACTGTGGCTGACCAAGTTTGCAGATGACTGCAAACTGGGAGCCATAATCGACACTCCAGCTGAGACAAGCATCCTCCAAAAGGGTCTCATAGAAACAGACAACTGGTGCCAGAGCCATGGCCTCAAGCTAAACACCAAAAAGTGTATAGTCATCCCCTTTGGCAAAAACAAAGTGCCCACAAATTACCACATAGGTGGTAATCCATTAAGTACAGAAGAAGTAATTAGGGACCTGGGGACCCAAGTTGATAGCAATCTCTCATTT
>NC_056729.1:1155689821-1155799497 GCF_019279795.1 Protopterus annectens | reverse complement strand
CTACCAACTGTGTGTGTGTGTGTGTGTGTGTGTGTGTGTGTGTGTGTGTGTGTGTGTGTGTGTGTGTGTCTGCCTGAGAAAGAAGCAATGCTTTTTAGAGTATGCACACTCCTTGCAATTCACATACTTACCTTTGGCAATCCTGCTGATGTCATACCTTGTCAAATACACCTCAGGGGAATGAGTTCCATATTAATCCTCGTGGTGCATCCTATAACATCTCCATGCAGTAGCGTAATATAGATCTTGGTCATGGGTTCTATACCCATGCATGTCAGTTGTAGATGTGTTGTGTGTGTCTCCCTGTCTGCTTTGTGAGCAATGCATTTTGGGCAACTCACTTGCAGGGAATTTGAAATGCCCTACTTTGGTAAACCTGCTGATCCATTCCTTGTGAAATACACCTTTGGGGAAGGGGTAGCTCAGTAATCTCCATAGCACGCTATAACTGCATAATGCTGTATTGTGATAAATTAGGTAGGTAGGAGTTCTATTCCAAGACATGGCAGGTGTGTTTTTGACAGTCAGAGCCTGTGTGGAGGTGGCTGTGAATGTCTAACCACTGAACATGTTGAGGAGCAGGTTTTGTAGTTTTCCTATATGGTGGCCATATTATATGTCACAATGTCCACCTCACGAGGAGTACAGATGTCATTCAGCCAAGGGACTGGGTTGGCAAGCCATATCCCTACATCTGGCAAAAGGCCTGGTGAACAAAGTAAGCAACCCTACTATTACCCAGAATACGGTCTGAACTCATGTGTCATACACAAGCACACTTGCCTAGAATATCCTGCTATGTTGGTAGCACCCTGTACATTGTTGACAGATAGTAGGCATGGTGTGATTGCAGTGGGCTGCAGAGGGCATGGCACCCTATCCAACAGTACAATAGGCACATCATTGCAGACAATGGGCCATCACTATGTTCCCTACTGAACGCCTGCAACATATGTGGTGCCATCAAATGTGATCCACAAAGCACATACAATGCCTTACACACATGCCCTGTATGGACAGATGCCACTGACATCAGGGAATACCTGTATCATGCTATCAATGCAGGTGCAAGGTCAACCTGCTGTCTATTAGCAGGTCCTAACACACCAGGCCAGTATTGCCACATCTGATGATAACAGTCAGTGTACACAACATGTGCCAGGCAAACCAGGTACATGTAAACATGTCACTGAACATTATTGTGGGACATGCGCATCCCAGGCAATGTCCATGTCAAGGACTATCAAACACAGACATGGCATGCATTGCAAAGCAATGGCCACACACAATGGTAACCAGGATGACAGGACAGTTCATACAATACCCATCTGTGTGGGACACTGCAGACACTACACCCCTGAACCACACTGCAGACCATTGTCAGGTGGCCTGATGCCAAGGATTACCCCTCACCCAGCCTTGTACAGCCATCTTGCAAAGCCAACCACTACACACCCATGAAGCAATGCACACATGCATGTCAGTACTGGCACCTTGTGTCTGCATGTGGGGTATGATGTTCCCAACCACAGTTACACCCAGTATAACTCCCATTGGCATACTGACTGATGTCAGACACGTTCACATGCCCTAGCCCATAGAACCTCAGGATATCCCCTGTGGTGCATGTAATACCTGTGTATTACTGCAATGTGACAAACTAAGTAGTTAGGAAGTGTATTTGTGAGCCTGCCAAAGTGTGCCAATGTGTCTGAGTCCCTTAGAGAGTGTGGTTGTGTTGACAATGATATCATGTGGACAGCCATGTGTGCTACACCCAATGTATGTCTACTATATCTCTGTTGCAGATGTCGCTCACCAGCACACATATATGTTCTTACAGCACACCAACATGTCAGCTATGTGGCACATGGAGTAACTGCATGCCCTTGTAATAGTGATGGCTAGTCATTCAGGGTTTTGAACCCCTGTACTGGTAGGTATGTAACATACGATGCTTAGGTTTTAGTCTCCCAGCCCTTCTCTGATGTACCTTGCCTCTGTCTGTCCCTCCCACACACTCTCTAGTGGATGTGGAATTGTATACCTGCTCAGCACCAGCTTGTGTTTTGTAAGTGATGGTCATGATCAGGTGATGGCCTCTGCACCTATTGCAGTCCTCCTCTAGCTGATTACATGTGGAATAGCTGTGGTGATGCTCTCATAGCCAATCTCATGGAAACACAGTACAATATCTAGGAACGTTATGTTGGTGTTTGCCCATGACAGTTGTCTTACACACATGCCCTGTATGGTAAACAGCATCACAGATTATATCTGGATATTCCTCAAACAACATACACAGTGGAAAATAGCCTAAAGACATGAGAGTGATGTGCCAGACATGACTACAGCATGTAAGTGTAGCTATGCTTCATTGAGACTACTGCCAGTTTAACAGGTTGTGTGTGGTAATGGCTAGTCTGCATGTTTTAATAACTGACATGACAGTGCTCTGTTTGTGAGAAAACCCCCATCTGTAGGGTCATCTGTGGACTGGTCAGTGTGTGGAACCATTTGTTTCTTGTGTTACTCAAAGAACACACATCTGTGAACTGCAGAAGCATAGTGTGAGGGCTGCAGTCAGTACATGGTAATAGTGATGAGAGTTACTGCCATCGCATCCCTGGTTGGACATATGTCACATGAAACAGTGGTATGACAGTCACTGTCTGAGTTTCTCACAGTGACATGCCAATAATGGTCCTCTGTTCATAGCTGCAGTCACAAGTCATCTACGCCTTGTACAGATGTCATGCAGTATATACGCATGTGTTGTGCTCCCTCTGCAAATGTATGACATCTGTTGTGTTGGGCTGATGGTCATATCTATGCATGCTATTATAAGTAATCCTGAATGCTGTTGACTATTACTAAGCCATATCTGTGTTAAAACTGCAACACCATAGGCTGTATGGTATTGGAAGTCCCGGCGGAACCACCTGTCCCACTTCAGCTGGCCATGGCACCGGGCGCAAGCACGTCTGGAGCACAGCTTTGGAGCTCCACCTCTGTTGGCTCTGCACCACCTTCTGGCGGAACCGCCACTGAGGATGGGGCTTGTCCCCCCTGGGAGCAGGTCCAGACAGGAACTTGTTAGCTGTCGTACCGTCCAGGACGTGGTGTGTAGGGGGCTCAATAAGGAGTTTTGAGGCCAGATACACCAGCTCGAGGGCAGAGTGTCACATTTAGAGGGTGAGCCTGCCCCTCCTAGACAGCCCCCAGCACAGCTACCTTTGCAGCTGTGAAGGTGGAGTGGTGGCTTGCCATGGGTCGGGACCTTCATCCCACTGTTTCCATCTGGGGGCTTATGGGCTTGTGACTGCCAAACACCCCTCCCCTTCCAAGGTGTATCCTCCCCACAAGTGCCATATACTGCCCCTTTATGCTGTCTTGTCTGTCATCCTACCCAATCTATCCTCCACAAGCATACCTAATCTCCTTCCCCAACATCCCACTCTCACCTTACGACAACAGAAACAAAAGGACAATCTGTTCACAGAACAACATTTGCCCCAGGCATAGCTGTCCATTTCACACACGTGTCCACTGGACACATGTAACCTTTTTAATTTGCATCACAACATACTACTGTTGTCCTCACCCCTCTCTCTCAGGGATATGATCCTGGTATGCACATGACTCCTAAAAGTTCCAGGTACACCTGATGCAGATGACCCCATTGTACACACGACACTACCGGTCCCTCTATGGTTACCCCATTTACCTTTTTCATGATGATGATGTCGCACACAGTACCTTGCAAGAGTACTGTTCTCACATACTGATTGGACAGGAACTGTTTTGTTAATGTAAACAAAATGCACAGAGTAATGTATTTGGCCAATGTACAAATGTTTGCATGTATTAATGACACATGTCTGTCTGAGGGAGTCTTGATATTACATAGGACAACACCACTACATAATACAGGAGTTGCTGTTGTTTCCCTTTTCATTCTTTTTTAATGCTTTGTTGTCACATGGGAAGTTCTTGATATATATATATATATATATATATATATATATATATATATATATATATATATATATATATATATATATATATATATATATATGTATTTATATCTGGACATAAACAGACACACATACATCTGCATGATGGAATACATTTCCTATACTGTTGAATGACTGTGCTGTATGATATGTTTGGGATAACATCCCATGTCTGTATACCTGCCATGGCTTAGTGGTAATTCAAATTGGCTGTGGTGTGCAGGGTCCTAGTTTCAAGCCTTGCAGAGGCCATTTATTTTGTTGCTGGGCAGATCAAGGGCCATTGGATACGGAGTGATTAAGGCACTTTTAAGTAGTTGTGAGTGGGTAGAAGTGGTTTTGCACGATGGTAAACAGTGGTTACTTTTGGTTACAGTTCATTGCATTCAGTTACCTTCTTGATTGCTTAACCTGTGTAGGCAGTGCCTACACCTGCGCAAACAGGCTGAAACCTGCTCACTGCTGCTTAAAATTGCTTACTCCCACTTACCCCTGTGCTAATTTCTTTAAAAGAAAAGAAAAAAATGGGTGATAGGAAAGTGGTGAAAAAGGGGCACAAAGAGGGAAAGACAGTAGGCAAGGTAGCTAGGGATGTGCAGGAAGGGTGTAGGGAAGGTCCATAGCTGTCCATGTCTTCTACAGCAATGGCTGTCCATATGCAATAAATTCGGCAGTACATTTGGACACTCACAACCCTGAGAGAAGGGTGAGGACAACAATAGTATCTTGTGATGCCAATTAGAAACATTTGCATGTGTCCAGTGAACATGTGTGCGAAATGGACAGCTATGAATGGGGCGTGATTTTTTTGCGGGAACAGATTGCCCTTTTTTTCTTTTATTTTAGGTGAGAGTGTGATGTTGGGGAAGGAGAGTAGGTATGATCAGGGGGGATAGGTTGGATAGGATGACAGACAAATGAACAAGATGCATACAGGGGCGGTATATGACACATGTGGGGAGGGAACACCTTGGATGGGGAGGGGTGTTTGGAAGTCGCAAGCCCATGAGCCCACAAATGGATACAGTATGACTGAGCTCCCCACCCATGGGCAGTCACCACTGCACAATCACAGCCCACAAGGTGGCCGTGCTGGTGGCTGTGTAGGAGGGGCAGGCTCACCATCTAGTTGCGCCACTCGGCCCTCAAGCTGGCATAGGCGGTCTCGAATCTCCCTGTCCAGTTCCCTATACACCACTGCCCAGACCGTACCACTGGTGACAGGTTCCTGTCCACTCCCACTCCCGGGGGGGGCAAGCCCAATTACCTGCGGTTTTTCCACCCAAAGGTGGTGCAGGGCCAATGGATGAGAAGGTCCCAGGCTGGGCCCCAGATGTACTGGGGCCCAGTGCCATGGCCAGCTGTGGTAGGGCAGGTGGGTCTGCTGGGACTGGCCTTCCCATACGAGCTATGTTGTAGCATTTTTAAGGCAGATATGGGTTAGTAATAGTCAACAGCATTCATGATTAGTTATAACAGCATGCATAGATATTCCCATTACCCAGGGCAGCAGATATAACATAGTTGCAGAACAGGCAGAGCACATGCATATAAGGGTAAACAGTGGCCATTACAACAGCATGCAGGTTTCATTGATGGCAACAGGACACTAGTATGGGAGTATTTTAACATGGCACATGCAAAGAAACAGATGTGAATATTTATAAACCAATAGAAAATATGTCCCAACAAAGATTAGGAGTGTAGACATACCAAACGAGTTGTGTAAATCAGTTATTTTTGCACATATGGTAGGGGTGAGAGAGAGAGAGTTTAATTAACAACTAATAAATCCTTGTAGTTTACACAACATTCATATTCACTGCAGAGGTCTGTCCCGTACATGTATTATTACACTACCCAATGGTGTTATATTGTACAATGGTATGTTTGTAGATTAGTATGTACAGGACCTGTGTCTTACGTACAGGCTTGACAAGATGCAGGTGTTACTGCAACATGTATTGAGACTGCTGACTGCTGTCATACACTTTGGGTGAGATGCTGGAATGACAGGTATGTTTGCATGCACATTCTCTGACTATGTACAAGTCTGACTATCAGATATATGTCATTTACAGCTGCCTACATTTCCTGGATCATCACAACAATTTGTCAGGGGAACAGGGCAAAGAACATGTGATGTGGGCCATTTATCAGGACATACTGGGCAGATTGGAACAGCTGAGGGGTATGAATATGCATACCACTTTCTATCTGAGCATTCTAGCATAATCTGTACAGTTGTTAAGTGTATATATGCATACGGCTTTCTCACTGATCATTCTACCAAACTGTGTGCAGTTGTGTGGAATGATTATGCATACAACTCACTGGCGCTCATGGGATCCAACGCCCTGCTGTGTGTGACAAAAGCATTACAGTTAAGATCACAATGTTTTTAGTCTAATATGACTGACCTTTTTGCACTTCCAACTTTGTTATACAGCACTTCAAACACATTTTATCTGCATAGCACAGTGTGGGTAACACTGCTTACTACAACAGTACTATTTAATAACTGCAACAGTACAACAACATATGACTGCAGAGTAAACAGAAGCAATGCAGGGGTTACACCTTTATTTGCAGCATATTACACAATTCTGTGTACTGGTACAACACTTTCCGAGGCTCTTACATTTATTTGTTATGACAGTACATGCAGGCTGTTTACTAACCTGCCAAGCGACGCATCCTTTGCAGCCTAGCATCATAGGCTTGCTGGTTCGCAACACGCTCATCTGCAGCTGTCAGAGAAGTACAGTTATATTTAGCCATACCTATCCATAGTATACACAAGCTAGGCAATTATTAACTATGTAGTGGAAGGAGTACTTTCTCAGTTCTTTTGCATTCTGCATCTGTCTTGCTTCCTGGATCCACTGTTCCAGGACATCCACCCTCTGCCACTTTAGGTCTGCATGATGGTGCCTGACCAACTCACCAGTCCAGGGGATACCTGTGGTGCTAGTGAGGTCATGGGTGAGACTGTCCCAGGCTTCTGTTTTGTACTGCGAGCCCTGATACTGGCCCTGCAGTAGTTTCCTGTCATGGTGCTTTACCAGGAGCCATACCATAAATTTGGACTCCTGGATGCCCCAGCACTGCACTCTAAAGTGAGTGCCTTCACCCACTCCAGCCATTCTGCCTGCAGGGGGATGCTACAACCAGTTATGAGCCGTATTCCCACCTATTTTGTTTAAGTAGGGCCGGATTACCCCACTTTTCCGTAACTGGCCAGTTTTGAAAAGGCTAAGTGTTAGATATTATGAATTTATGGTTGAAATGAATTCTGTTGTAAATATGCTGAAAGAAAAAGCTTGCTTAAATGCAGAAACAGAGTTTAGTAATATGTGATCAGCAACCATACTAAATGACTGTGGCTTAAAAAAATAAGGAACTTACTTATGAGTGTATTATACACACATCTAGAAAACTGACTTCTTACAGACATGACAAGAATGTAATCTGCTTTCACTGGACAACAGGACATGTTTTTAATCCACAAGGTGTTTCCTTGAAGACAGTTTACTTATCAGCATTTGCACAAGAACAGATGTGTTAGCATTTGCGTCATCAAGCCAATATCTTTCCAAAACCAAGAGGGTGTGTGTTTAACTAAAATATGTATAAAAAGTCTGTATTAAATCTAGTTATGTTAGAGCTATGGTAGGGACACAAGTCCTGAGGTAAATGTTATATCTCTCACATCATCTGTACTATATAAGAAGTAAATTTGGAACAGTACTTTTAAGCTGCAACATTGGTCCGTTTGGTTTATTATAAAAAGTTATTTGTTACTGCTCTCTAAAGTTGATGCTGCAAAATATATTCTCTCATCAGTGTATATTCTGCAAGTTTCTGTATGCGACAGACTGTGAATGCAAATATAACCAGACTTTGAATTTTAGCAGAATCCAGCCAGCAAGACTGAGTGTCTTAAGAAGACTTCAAATCCCACAGCAAGAGCAAGCAGTAAGAAGCAGTAAGCAGATCCAAATATTTTTTTAATGGCAAGCCAGCTGAGTGTCTAGAGCCATATCATTTTTCAATGGCAAGCTAGCCTGCATTTAAACCTACACTCTGCATTCAAACACAGGGGGAGTGATGGTAAGCCCTGCAGAGGGTTACTTCAGTTAAATTGCAGTAACTAACATTTGTACGTATGTGTCAATTCTGAACAGAAGTATTCCAGTTTATGCAGCTTGCAGTAGTAAAGTTTTTTAGACGTCTACATCCGGAGTGAGACAGAAGTTCAAGTCGCAGTGCCATAACTTCACTAAAGAAAAGGGGGATATCCACTAGCCCAACAGTCTACTGCCGGTTGTGCTTTCCCAGCTTCTCAAGTGACTTTGAAAAATTTCCAGCCATCTGCAACAACAGCCTGATCACCTGTTTTCTTGCTCACTGGTAAGACTTTTTTCTACGTCACATTTTTTGTATGGATGCTATTCAACAGTTTGGATATTGAACAGTTTGCATATTATAAGACAGTTTGGATATTAGACAGTTTGGATATTAGATTAGACAGTATGGATATTTTCATGCATAATTCAAGCAAATGTAAAAAATTGCAATGTTGTTATACACAGCATATTAGTAAATGTAAAACCTTAGTAAGGCAGGTTGATAGTAAGGCATTATGCAAATGTATTACAATATTTAACTGGTATCTCAATGAAAACTATGTGAGGTATGACAAATGTTTATTGTGTTACTCAACAAAAACTGCATTTTGTGTATTATGTCATAAAACAATAGACTGTGAAGACAGATCTGTTCATGATAAAGAATTAACTAAGGCTAAAGTGTTTCCCTTATATTCAGATGTTAAACAGTTATGTCCTGTCACCACATGTGAGTCAAATCAGTTACTGATAGAGCCCTTAGTACATTTTGTTACAAAAAAATGTAGTAAACTTCTAAAAAAGAGACACAATGAGTTCAGGAAGTTTAGACAAGTTATACAAACATATTTTCAAAAGTGCATAGGAGTTTCAGATTCAGCAGAACAGGTTCCTGGGACATATCAGGCAGACCATGAGGAGACTCTTAAACAACAGTTACAAGATGAAGAAAATAGATTAGCTGAACTGACAGAGACTGACTTCCTTCATACACTGGGAAAGAGTAGGAAACTACAGCTGATCTGTGCAAAAGAAATATATTTTATAATAGGTTTGTGTTTTGAAAATGGTTAAGCTTACATGGTAGGATGATAGGATCTGACAAATCATTCTCAAATGTTTAAAACTTCCATTCAATTAAAGCAATGTATTTATCAGTACTACAGTAAAGTAGAGCATATGACTTCCATTCTTAGCATAGTCAAAAGGTAAACAAAACTGTTCTAGTGTATAAAATTAAATAAAAATAGATAAGAGTAAAAAGTTAAAGTCACAAAACTGACATGATTGTATAAAGATATACAGATACAAGACAGACATGCATGCATGTTATTTTCATCTAGAGTACATTTGTTTACAATGCACAAAAGCAAAAAGGCAGACAACAGCAAATATAAATAATGTAAGTATAAACATATGTTAATTAAGCTAATATCTATTTTGTTTTTTACAATTTTTTTATAATTATATAGTAACACCAAACAGTTAAAGTTCTGAATTTTAAAAAGAAATAAAATCACAGATAGAATTAGTCAAACAGTCTTTGTAAAATTAAGTCAGAACAGTTAAATAAATAAATAAAAATACTGAAATCAAAAGTTAAAAAATATGTAAACAAATTGTAAAATAATGTTTAGTTTGCATAGTTATGCAAATCACAAATATAATATGAAGTGTTTTATAACAGCATTTTACTAACAGATGATTAAAGGAAAAATGCTAAAAAGGTTAACTGAAATGTGAGCTCAGACCTTCCTAAACTGGATGAATAGTTACAGGAAATGTTGAAAAGATAAGATAAGAAACAAGACTGCTAGACAAGTGGCTTGAGTTTTTCTAAAAACTTATTATTTAAAACATAATTGTTAAAATGTTCACATGCAACACTGTTTGGTAATTATAATAAAACATCACAATTGTGCATATATGTCACTGATAAAAAATAATAAAAAAAAAAACCTTAGTTACATCAAGTATAGCCAACAGATGGGTTATAGTATACATACAGTTCAAATAAAGTATACAGGAGGGTACAAATAACTACTACTAGTAGAAATAGACAGCAAAGGCAACAGAAAAGATGATCATATCAGACAAAGGTCTACAGTTTAATAACCCAATAAAGCAAATGTATAACCAAAGTGTTGGGCTGACATATATTATAAAGCAGATAAACAGTGCTGCAGTACTACAGGGGGAGGGGTACTTTCTCAGTTTTACACTGACTGTATAAGCAGTATTGCACAAGAGTCAGAAATAAAGCTACAGAAAAAAATAAACAACAAGGGTCTAAAATAAAGCTACAGAAAAAAATAAACAACAAGGGTCTAAAATAAAGCTACAGAAAAAATAAACAACAAGGGTCTAAAATAAAGCTACATAAAAAATAAACAACAAGGGTCTAAAATAAAGCTACAGAAAAAAATAAACAACAAGGGTCTGAAATAAAGTTAAAGAAAAAAATAAACAAGGGTCTGAAATAACGCTGCATAAAAAAATAAACAACAAGGGTCAGAAATAAAGCTACAAGAAAAAAATAATATTTCATTCCTTCTTGACAATACTCTTTTAGGGGGGAAGGAAAAAACAAGTATTAGTGCATTAGACATACTGGTAAACTGGATTAAACCTTACAGAATAAGATATTTTACAAGTTAATAGCTATCATAATGGTTATTATTGTATTGCTTAGTATTAAATTGTATTTACAACCTGTTAAACTGTAAAGCTATACAAAAGATGGTTTTAAAAAACAAGAGATGGCTTAAAATTAATAACAGCTATACAAGACAGAGTAAAGATATGTAAAAAAATTGAACAAGATTGGTCACTATTTCAATATGTTTTTGGCAATATTAATGCTATTAAATTTGTAAGATTAGACTAAATTTACTTTATAGTCTTTGTATGTACAAATACAGAAGAATTCAGTGCAAATTAAATTAATGTCTGGCAATGAATATGTGTGAAAAACCATGTTTTAAAAAAATTGGGTTCAGGATAGCTGCTAGATTGAAATGCATGAATAGCAAACAGTCTGTGTAAATACATACTGTACAGAGTACATTGTAATACGTTTAAAAGTAATTTGTCAAGATGTAATATCACTGGTTTTACCCCAGTAAAATAATTGCTTTCAAATATTTATTATCTAAGCCCAGTTCAGTACTTTATGTTCACTTCACTGTCAACCAAGATGTTAATGAGCAGTTCAAAGACATGATCATAATGTTATGGTTAAAATGACATTGAAACTGTATATTTTCAGTAGTGTATAAATGCTTGCAGTAGCACATGGTTCTTGTCTCTTATAGTTAATTCAACAAGTTGCAAAGAGTTAATGAAACAGTTCTAAGTCATAAATTAAATTCTGTAATTGCAAAAGAATAAATTAATCAAGTTAAACTAAAGCAGACACAGCTCATAACTGATAAAATATTTTCACAGAATGGTCTGCAAAAGAAAAAGTTGTTAAATACATTCAGTTTTGGTAGTGATACTTAATATCATTGTATTAACTATGTAAAATTGCATTTTGATCAAAAGAAGACTAAAAGTTTGTTTCTTGTATTTTCTATATAATGTGATCAAAAATACATATCAGTATAAAATGTTTTGAGTATGTTTAAAAACAGAGGGAATTGTTACAAATTATGAATTTAAGGTTGAAATGAATTCTGTTGTAAATATGCTGAAAGAAAAAGCTTGCTTAAATGCAGAAACAGAGTTTAGTAATATGTGATCAGCAACCATACTAAATTACTGTGGCTTAAAAAAATAAGGAACTTACTTATGAGTGTATTACACACACATCAAGAAAACTGACTTCTTATTGACATGACAAGAATGTAATCTGCTTTCACTGGACAACAGGACATGTTTTTAATCCACAAGGCATTTCCTTGAAGACAGTTTACTTATCAGCATTTGCACAAGAACAGATGTGTTAGCATTTGCGTCATCAAGCGAGTATCTTTCCAAAACCAAGAGGGTGTGTGTTTAACTAAAATATGTTTAAAAAGTCTGTATCAAATCCAGTTATGTTAGAGGTATGGTAGGGACACAAGTCCTGAGGTAAATGTTATATCTCTCGCATCATCTGTACTATATGAGAAGTAAAGTTGGAACAGTACTTTTAAGCTGCAACATTGGTCCGTTTGGTTTATTATAAAAAGTTATTTGTTACTGCTCTCTAAAGTTGATGCTACAAAGTATATTCTCTCATCAGTGTATATTCTGCAAGTTTCTGTATGCGACAGACTGTGAATGCAAATATAACCAGACTTTGAATTTTAGCAGAATCCAGCCAGCAAGACTGAGTGTCTTAAGAAGACTTCAAATCCCACAGCAAGAGCAAGCAGTAAGAAGCAGTAAGCAGATCCAAATATTTTTTTCACTAAGCTATGGGCACACCTGCTTACTTCAGGTTGGCACTGCTTAAAGAGGTGTTCCTGTGGGCATATTGTATTGGCTTCCTTACACATTGCTTACAATTGCTTAGTTGCGCTGTGCTGTGGTTAGCTTTGCTTATTGGTTATCTAGCATTATATTTGACTTTTGTCAATGATGCATTACAGGCTATATATGTGTCTGGCATCCGTCATTCATGTGTGCATACACTGTATGGGATCCTGGGGACTTCAGAACCTTATTACATTGACACCTCAACTCTCTATGTTTACTGCAGTACTCCAATTCACATATTTATGGTCTGTGACAGGTGATAGAACATTACACTGTACATAAATTCAGTTCACATATTTGATTTGTTTCCCTTTTGTAAGGATTAGTTTGTGATACCTCCTTTATATGTATTGCTGTCATGGTGTAGTGGTTTACTACTATGACTGTGATGTACAGGGTCCTGCATTCTAGCCTTGCAGAGGCTGGTTATTTTGTTGCTGGCCAGAACACAAGCTGTTGGGTACAGAGTGATTAAGGCACTTTAAAGCAGTTGTGAGCATGTGTGCATGGGTTTGCGTGGAGCTAAGCAATGTTAACCTTCGGTTACAGTTTCTTACACTCAATTAGCCTCTACATTGCTTCATCAGTGTGCTACTCGCATACCAGCACCCAAACAGGCTTACACCCGCTTGCTCCTGCACTTGCAAATGCACTGTATTTGGTGTTTGCATCTGGCACTCACACCTCTGGGTGGGGGTGAGGACTACGATATTACCTTGTGATGCCTATTACATCAGCTTACATGCCTACAGTGGGGTGTTGTGACCATGTGTTCATAGGTGTTGTGCAGTGGGTTATGCAACAACACATATGGTCATACTGTACTTAGCCATTTAAACTGGACTGTGCTACGGTGAGACCCATATCAGGAATGGCTGCACATTAGGCCTAAGCATGCCTGGCGACTGTACAGAATCCGTGGCCTGTCCTGAGTTTGCTTTATACTATTGGTGTGTTCCTCTTACAATCTGCACCTGTCTGGCTAATACCTGGGAACTGACACCATTAAATACAGACAAGTAATTGGGTTTTGGACCCCACATCCTTCAGCTGAGTCATGCTAATGAATGCCTATTATTCTATCATCTTTCTAAGGTTGTAAGTGGAATATGTGCTTTCTGTCCCTATCAGACCTCTCAGATGATTGGAGACAAATATCAACTGAATCAAGGACAAATCAAGACAACACCAGGGACAATCAGGGAACTTTTAAAATATTAGTGCTATTAACTTGAAACATTGACAGACTCAGAGCATATGAATTAATACACATTTTCTGAAGTAAAGAAGTTTATAACTCTTAATTTTTGTCATTATTCATTACGTGTAATTCACCACCTTTCCTCCAAAAGTCACTAGTTTTAGGAAGGATTAAGAAGGACAGAGTTAGAACGTGAGTCAAAATCAGGGATGCCCCTGGAAATCAGGGACAGTTGAGAGGTATGGTCCCTATTTGATCCCCCAACGGTTTATGTCCTGTCCAGTGGATTTGCTCTTAGGGGTTTAGAGGTATGGGCGTAAGCTCTGCCCAGTTTGGAAAATTACTTACATCCCCAGGAGGTCCTAATATGACTGTGCCAGCCAACACCTGCACACCTAGGCCCATAAATGCATACCCATAGTTTCCCCACCTACCCCTCCTCTACAGCACTCATCCTTACTGTGGGTGCAGGCGGAGTCTAAACACACCACTACGCACTGCCCACTCTCTGCGTGTCGGGACCCATGTTGTATGTTGTGTCATCCCATGGGTTATCAGGCTTGCACAACCTACTGGTCCGTGTACATCTACAGCCTGGTTAGATGAATCATCACAGGGACTAATTCCAATGATCAGTAATTTTTGGGGTGTCCCACAAGGGGCATTGATATCTTTGTTTCAAGATTAGACCTGGCAGATCTCTCCCACTGGTAATATCCTGCCGGTGGTCTGGGAAGCAGTGGTGTGCTTACTTTTATTGTAGGTTTGTATGTTTCACCGGTCTAGCTGGGGGGGATGGGTTGATGCTACGTGTTACACGTTTGTTGATTGGACCCCTCATCCCCATATGCATGGCCTGTGAACATATGTAATTCGTAACTGCTGTATCATATCTTAGCTATATACGTGTGTATATTTACAGACGCACATATATACATATATATATATATATATATATATATATATATATATATATATATACACATTACTATATACAGATATATCTGTATATGTATGCATACATGTATATATTTATATATTGCTGTCTATATATATGTAACGACATATGGGTGTATAGGTGTCTGCATATGTATATATTTATATGTGGGTATGTATATGTATTCTGTCTCTGTATGTATACATTTGTACTACGGAGAGGGAGAGGTATATCTCTATGTCGCTATGGGTAGATATACACACACATACCTCTACATATATACATCTACATCTGGTTATTCCTTACCTTGCCATGTAGATTACACTTTGCTGCAGTGGGACTCGTAGCGGGTGTGGCTGCTCATTGGGCGACACCTCTGCCCAATGAACACTTTTGCTTACATCCCTGGGGCTGTGCATATAGACCCACATCAGCCAAGACCTGGACACCTAGACCCATAACTAGCTACCCATAGTTCCCCCACCCGCACCTCTACAGCACCCATCCTTACTCTGGGTGCTGGTTGGATCTGAACACACCACTACACTCTGCCCACCCTCCACTTCACGGGACACATGTCATACATTGTCTCGACCCATGGGTCATCAGGCTTTCCCACCCTTGTATTCCAGATATGTACACACCCCAGCCAGAATGGTTGGTGTATCATCTTCCTTTGGTTATATGTCAATTTTTGGGGCATCCCACAAGGGACGCTCCTGTCTGTGTTCCAAGATTAGATTTCACAGGTGCACTGTCTACCCCCCAAGTTGTATCCTGCCTGTGGTCTGGGGAGCAGTGAACTACTTACATTGTTTGCGGGTTTATATGTATGTTTCCTCTGTCCGGCTTGGGGGGGGGGGGGTGTGGAAGGCCATGCTACGTGTTTCATGTTTCTTGCTTGGGCCCCTCAATAGCTGTATATATATATATATATATATATATATATATATATATATATATATATATATATATATATATATATATATATATATATATATATATATATATATATATATATATATATATATATATATATATGTGTGTGTGTGTGTGTGTGTGTGTGTGTGTGTGTGTCTGTAAGGCAATGCATACCCCATGCAAACGCACTTAAACATGCTTACTGGTGTTTATTTATGCTTAAATCTGCTTACTAATGCCTTATTCATTATGACACTGACACTTCACTCCAGTTCACTTCTATTTGTTATTATGCAGGTTATACAGCAGACAGATGTCGAAATATGTTCATATACAGATTACCAATGGAAAATGGTATGTGCTGCAGTGGGATTTGGAATGGGAATGTCTGTTCATTAGGCGGATGCTCTAACCACTACACTATTGCTGTGCTGCTTCATTTACATATATATCCATATACCCATGAATCCTAGTTCCCCAAACATCCACCCCAACACTCCACTAACACAGCAGTCATCCATTCTCCAGTTGGATACGCAGTGCATCCACACCACTACACATTGGTCACTCCCTACTCCTGTAGACCCATCCCATGGGTTGACTCACTCCATGTATCCTCAGACATCCCAAACTTTTAGTCCACAAACATTGGTGACATGAGTGACCAATAGGACACTATTCACAATTTTTGGTTGTCCCACCTAGGACACACATGTCTTTATTTCAAGATTAGGCTCTATACTTTATTGCATCCTTACTCCCGTTAACATGACACCACAATAAAATAATAAGTATGACTATGTGGTAACACACACGTTACACATGAGAGCTATTTATGTACGAGTTTGGTGTAATTATTTTACAAATAGGACCGGTTTAGTGATTGGCGTTGCCATAGCAGGCAGATCACAGGAATGATTCCATGTGTGAGAAAGTCCTCACATTTGATTTTTTGAGCACAGCACTGACTTCTGACATTGTGCACACTTCTGCGTTTTAGCAGTTTTATCCCTTCCCTCTTATGCATAACCTATAATTCTATCTACTGTCGAGGTTTGTAAGGGCACTTTCATGTTATTTATGTCTGCAAAAGGAATGAATGCGTTACAGGGAATTTACTTCTACATATAGATGTATGCATGTGTGTATGCATATATACTTATAACGAACTCGCTGACCTCCATGAGGCGGTCCAATTAGAACCAGCCCATCCAACCCTGACACACCTGGATCCATAATTTCATACCCATAGTTCCTCCACCCTACCCGAGTTCGACATACACGCAAACCATCCATTGTCCAGTTGCTATCACAGCCATGACACACCTCCATACATTGCCCTTTCCCCAGCGTTAGGGGCCCTACATGTATGTTGTCCCAACCCATGAATTATCAGGCTTTCCTACCATTTAGTCCTTGAACATACTTGCTTGTGCAATGGTCGGAGGTCCAATGGTCCTCGCAATTTTTGGGTAGTTCCACCAGGTACTGTTTGTTTGTAAAGTAGACTTACCAGATTGACAATGTTACTCCCACTGGTAGTATCCTGCCTGTGGTGTGCGTAGCAGTGCTTTGCTCACTCCTGCACAGCTTGATATGACATACGCTGACAGCACTATATAATAATGGAATTGCTGTTGACTCCCTTCTTATTCCTTTTGTATGCTTTATTGTTAGAATGTTCATTCTTCATAGATATATATATATATATATTTTATATATCTGTGCATACACATGCACATACATCTACATACTTATGCTTACACCCGTGCAAGCGCACTCTCAGACATGCTTATTGGTACTTATATATGTTTACTACTGCTTATTTGTGCTTACACCTGCTTACTAGTGCTTTATTCATTATGACACTACCACTTTGATTGAATGGCATTTAGTTAAACATTTCATGCGGTACTCCAGTTCACATTTACATGCTATTCTGTAGGTTATACAGCAAAACGACACTCCACATGGAAAATGATATGTGCTATAGTTGGACTTGAACCGTGAATGCCTGTTCATTAGGTGGATGCTCTAAGCACTACATTATTGACGTTAACGTTGATTCTGCACATTTTTCTCTATTTGAATGATTTTGATGTGTAAGCTATGCTAAGCAGGGGTCAGCGATGTGTAAAACGCTGCGCTTTGCTTACACTTTCGATATTGCAGCAATACAAATGTAAAATAGGGACACAGGGAATCTAATTGTGAAAGTTCTATGGACGGGGCTCAACATTCCACTACATGCTTGTGTGTTTACTACTTTGATTTTATTTCAGTGTTCGTGGGCACTCTTGTATGCTTAGCATACATTTTGGTATCCACAGCCACTGAATTACTGGCTTACTATTAGAGGCGGGCTCTAATAGTAAGCATAGTAGGTTGTGCAACTGTGGGGGCATGTTTATGCCTCCATAAAGCACTTAAATATCTCACTGCACTTGCACACATTTCCTGTGCACGTCGAAGGTGCTGCAGCGTGACATCATAAATATTCAAAGGGTGCTGCTGCACCATCTGTAATGAGGATGCTCGGCACAAGGCTAAAACCATCCTTGCGCCGAGCTTCATGAATCCTGGGAACAGTGTCCTTTTGGCTTTTCTAAAAAGATTTCAAGCCTGCATAAACTAAAGCACTGCTGGTGATTCCCTGCTGGGTGAGGAAAGTAAACCTGTATTATTTGTCTGTGACTTGTTAAGAGAGCTGATTTCTGTTTTACCTGCCCCATTTTATTTTCTGTTTTAAGAAATCTGCTTGGGCTTTTGATTTTCTACTATGCGAGAGATAGGCACTTAAATTATCTAGGCTGCACATTTGACATGTTTTATTGTTGGTTAGATTATTTTTTGGCTGCACTTTTTAAACTGTATTTTAACTAATTCCTGCATTATTTCTGCTTTTTACCATTTGTGACTGCATCATTTTCTGCACTTGAATTTAACTGTACTATTAGCCTAGATAGCAGACCTGCTGAATCTAGCCTGTTACTGATACACTTGCGCACTAAATCAGCCATCTTATATGAAGAAGGGCTCCCATACACCCTTGTAGCAGAAGAGTGTTGATCCAACCTTGTCTGAGCTGGGGATTGGTAGATTAGCTTAAAAGTGTTTATTTTCAGCTGAACTTAAGCCTTGTGTTTGGATGGGTTTGCGCTCAATTAACTGGAGCTGCTCTATGTTTAACATCTTTTGCCACAGGTTCAGAATGTTTCAGCTGAAATCTAAGGCATCCACAGCTACAAACAAAACAAAAAATATGCATGTCTTGAGATTCGACTGCATTTTGTAAACTGCATTTTAACTAATTGCTGCGTTATTTCTGCTTTTCACTGTTTGTGACTTCATAATTTTCTGCACTTAGATTTAACTGAACTGTTAGCCTAAATAGTATAGTCCAGATTCAGATCTGCTGAATCTAGTCTGTTGTTGATACACTTGCGCACTAAACCAGCCATCTTACCCCTGAACCCTTGTGGTAGAAGATTGTAGATTCAGCCTTGTCTGAGCTGGGATTGCAGGAGGAAGGTTCACTGTGTGCTTTCCTGTTTGCAGATCAGCTTAAAAGTGTTTATTTTCACCTTTATTTAAGCCTCACATTTGTGCATTGCTGCGCACCACACAGCGGGGGTTAGCAGTACTCTGTTTAGATGCAAATGCCTTGGAACACAGATTTTCCCTAGATATCTGTCAGTGGAACCCTCTTAAGCTTCCCTGCTGCACTATAGGTGACTCAGCTGCACACTATGCAGCGTTGCTATACTTAACATCCCTAGCCTAGCCTAGTGAATAGGTATGTATAAATATATATATATATATATATATATATATATATATATATATATATATATATATATATATATGTGTATGTGTGTGTGTGTGTGTGTGTGTGTGTGTGTGTGTGTGTGTGTGTGTGTGTGTGTGTGTATGTGTATGTATATATATATATATATATATATATATATATATATATATATATATATATATGTATATGTATACTCTTACATGTATATTTGCTTGAATGTATATATGGAAAACTTAAACATTTATATACTCTTATTCATTTGTGAAATATCTTGCAATGCTCTACCAGGTTTTTATCTACTCTCATTGTATATTCTGTACACTTGTATTTTCAACCAAAAGGGGGAATATTCTCTTATTGTATGCTAACAGCTGTAAATTCTACAATCTGTATGTAATGGCTCTTTTGTAAATTTTTCTTCTGTCTGTAAACTTATGGAGTTTTTCTCCCCAGGACTCCGCTGAAAATGGACACTTGTTGTCCAGTCGGACTATCCTGGCAAGCAAATGTTAAATAAATAAATAAAATAGCCTTCAATAGAACAAGTCCCTTTGTTAGTCCTAGTGGAAAAAACTAGTCTAACTAGCCCACTGCCTTTCCTGATAACACATACAGTAAAAAAGCTGCTATAACGGATGGGAAGCTTCCCATTATTTTATTATATAGCTACTCAAAATTCTATTCTTCTGTTAATGGTTACTGTATTTGTATTTTTTAAAAATCTTTGTTTCTTTGGTTGCACATTTAATCTTATAAGTATATTACCATGTATTTCTACAGCATCTTTTCCTTGTTACTGTATTCTGATGAACGTCTCCGCATCATTAAAGGATGGAAGAGCTCAATACCAGTTCTGTCTAGTGTGTATTTCTTTATTTTTGCCACAGTGAGTTTGCGTTGATATATATATATATGTATATAGGCAGAGAGAGAAAAAATGTAATCTAAATGAACTTACAGTGATTCCTTACTTTGTACAGCTACCAAGATATGCAATTATATGTGGATGGGGTGGGTATACAGCATACTGTCATGTGCAGATATGGACAACAAACAGTTTTCTAATCTAAAACCTCAACACACCTTAGGACAACTTAAATGGCTGGAAACATATGCATCAGTATCAATAAAAGATGCTCATAACAAGGATTACAGTGGAAGTATTGCCATCTTCATTGACTGGTTCCCAAAGGAAACTTCACATATCTAAGTAGTATCATAATATAAGGGTAGTATCTTTCATGCAAATCCTAAAGTTCAACAAACACTTGGCAAGAGGACCATAAGCATGTATATATTGAGCACTGACCTTGAAAGTGATACAGTAAAACGTATGTAACCTAAAATTAAGTTCACCTACCTTGGTATGAGGGAACTATATTATTTCTCACTATTTCTCTATGCAGAGGGAATCCCATACATGTGAGCATTTCAGAATACAACAGACTTAAAAGACATATTGGGGGCATATTTTGATCTTCAGTAACATATGTCAGTATTTGGCATGAATAACATGCCATGTTTCAGAATTTTGGGGACTGATAGCACACAGCACCAAGGTCTACCAACCATTGTTGAATCTAAAGGTATGTCTCAAAATCCAAAAGGCTTACAGAGGAAACCATCTCTGTCAGTATAGAGATACAACATATTTACTATGTACCATGCAGACTGGTTTCAATTAGCATCCCAAGCACTTTAAGAGCTGGTGGGAGACAGGAAGGCTGATGAGACTATACCTGCTCATCCCCCTTCAGAGAAGGCATGGGAACAACATGCTGGCATGATGTCGGCCATTTGTGAAGCCTCAGGGAATCTCAATGCCATTAACCATGGCTAGAGTAGGTGAATGTACAGTCACAACTTTAGGGGGATGTGGACACAGCTAAAGTGATGCTCATACCTAAGAGCTCACAATACTCTTTGGAATGATTTCAACATAAAAAGCATACTCTTTGGAATGATTTCAACATAAAAAGGATCAGGCTGCCCAGTACTGTGTCAAACCATCCTCTGCAAGCAGCAATCTCAATCATCCTCTGCACTCTGTCTTCTCCAGTCCTTACTAGCTGGTGAACCTGGCCTTGGGGGATTAAATACCTCTGCAATATCACAGACATAAAGGCTCAGGAGGGCCACACTTTCTTAGACATCATCACATCTTGAAGAACTACCATAGATTCACAAAAAAGAAACTCCTGCAAATGTGTATGATGCTAGACATATTAACAGAGTGAGAGATGAGTAGTTACATAAATGTTTGGGATTTTCATGTATATTTTGAATATGTGAGATCTGAATTAGGTGCCAGTTCAGACATAGTTTGTAAGCTTGACTTTTACAGACATGACTGGCAATGGAGAGAATGGTGCAACATTTAGAGGACAAAGGTGGTGTGTTGAGGAGTCCAGTATATCTGTGACACTCCTCATGAAGCTCTACAGCCATAGGCTGCTGCATGGGGGATTATACCAGGTCTCAGGATAAGGCTGAGGCTTGGAATAGCATAGCCAAGGTTGTTTCAACTGCAACTGGCAGTCCACACAGTGTGGAACAATGTCATTATCATTATAGTGACAAAAAAGCATAAGAAGGACCTCCTAAGCCAATGGGAGGCTGAATTCAGGACTGGGGACACATTCCCAGCTGTGTAAGTATTCTGACCCATGACCTGTCTATGACATGGCATTAATTATCAGGCCATCCAATGCAGTTACTCACTATGCTTTCAATTATATATTTCTCTACTTTTTATTCTCTATAGCTGCAGAAGAGATTGCTACAAACCATTAGGCACACCAGGAGAGATTAAATCACCTCAGAGAGGCACATGATACACATCAATCTAGTGAAAATTAAAGCCATAATATTTTTTTCAATCTCCCAAACACTTTAAGCAGGCATAAGTCATCATTTATCTCAAACATACACACCTTCCC
Organism: Protopterus annectens; assembly: GCF_019279795.1. Classification (NCBI taxonomy): domain Eukaryota; kingdom Metazoa; phylum Chordata; order Ceratodontiformes; family Protopteridae; genus Protopterus; species Protopterus annectens. The sequence goes on along the minus strand of NC_056729.1, from coordinate 1,155,777,081 downwards.
AAATAAGTTTTGTAACTTGGATAAGTACTGAGAAGCAGTATTTTTTATAAAGTGTACAATATTAAATCGCAAAAGACACTAAAGACAATCACAAGGCCTTCTTTAGTTATGTTAGAAACCTGGGTGGAAACTCTCAGATATGCTCAGAGTTAGTCCAAAATGACAAAAAATACACTGAACCCACAGACATTGCCAACATACTGGCAGACAGGTTCAGTGCAAATCCCCCCCCCCCAAAAGGAGAAATATCTATCCCAGCAGAGTGTAGCCTCCCTGACATCTCAGATGCCCAGGTGAGAGCCAGCCTCTCCAAAGCTAAAAACACAGCATCAATGGGACCAGACGGTGTCCCGGGTTGCATGCTACATGAACTCCAAGAGGAACTAAACCCGCACATAAGGCTGCTGTTTAATCTTAGCCTTACTACAGGATATGTACCCATAGAATGGCGTACAGCAACAGTGGTCCCACTCCACAAAGGAGGTGCTTCTTTGGACCCTGGAAATTACCGCCCCATAAGCTTGACGAGCCTGGTCTGCAAAGCTATGGAGAGGATCATCATGGAACTCATAAACAAAGACATTGGGGACCTACAGACACTGGATCCTACCCAATTCGGCTTTGTCCACGGCAGATCCTGCCTTTTGAACCTGGTTGACTTTTTTGAAACAGTCACTAAGGCCATTGATGAGGGTAAGGCAGTTCACACAGCCTACCTTGATCTTGCAAAAGCCTTCGACACAATACCCCACTCGGGCATCATAGACAAGCTCACGAGCTTAAATGTAAACCCATATGTCATAAGATGGGTCGCAAACTGGCTCAAGGACAGAACCCATAAGGTCAGAATTGCTGGAGCCATGTCAGACTCTAAGCCAGTCACAAGCGGTGTCCCACAGGGCTTGGTCCTGGGACCCCTCTTGTTCCGCATTTATTTTTCCGAGGTGCAAGCAAACATAGGAGGATTGTGGCTGACAAAGTTCGCAGATGACTGCAAACTGAGTGCCATAATTGATACTCCAGTGGACACAAGCATCCTTCAGAAAGGCCTCATATAAATGGATAACTGGTGCCAGAGACATGGCCTTAAACTGAACGCCAAAAAATGTATAGTCATACCCTTTGGGAAAAACAAAGTACCCGCAAATTACCACATAGGTGGTAATCCATTAAGTATGGAAGAAGTAATCAGGGACCTAGGGACCCAAGTTGACAGTAACCTCTCATTTGACACTCACATTGCCAAGGTGGTTAGGAAGACCTTCTATATTGCCCACATATCTAGATCAAGAGAGGTAATTGTGCCCCTATACTCTTCCTTTATCAGGCTCATAATTGAGTACAATGCCCCATTTGGGATGTACCTTACCTGACATCTGCAGCAGTTAGAAAGACCCCAAAAGTACCTCACTAAGAGGATCAGGGGTCTCAAACATATGTCATATGCTGCCCGGCTGAAGAAACTCCAGCTCTATTCAATTGCATACTGCCTACTCAGTACTTGTATCTATGCCTGACATACAAGGCCATGTCCAATCCGGAATTAATGGACATGCTCCACCTCAGAAAATCCAAATCCACCAGAGCCACAACAGCGAGAGATTTAAACCTCAATACAGAAATAAATAGGACATGCTGGAGGGACAGATTCATAATCCAGAGGCTCCCTACACTCTGGAACAGAATCCCAGTCCATGTTAGGCAGAGCCCCTCACTGACTCTCTTCAAGAGAAATCTTGATGAGTGGATGGGAGATCGAAGGTTTACCCCGGGGGTAATCTCTGTGTCACTACTAGACAGAGGCACAGTAAACTAAACCCTAAATGGGCATAGTATTCTCATTCCAAGGGGTGGCGAAAGCCACACACACTCTGGCTAGGCTTATAAATGCCCTAGGGCAGATAGCCTAGTATGAACCTATGAACCTATGAACCTATATTGCAAACAGTTACAGCACAGTGCAGTATGGTCATACCTAGATATACATACAGCTGATATCTACAAATATATGGTAACCTGAGGAGTATGACTGTATATATGTGCAATAATGAAGAGTGAAATGCAATGTGTAACATAGAGCTAAAATTGGTTCACATACATAAGTAATGCAAATTATGATGCACTCAAGTTAACTGCAACAATATGGTAACATATTAAACAGTAGTAGTTGCTGTGCTATCCAATAACTCATACTATTATAAAAGGCTTTGTTATGATGGTAACATGTATAGAACTAAGTTATGATTACAATATTATGCAATCACCCACGAGTGCTTATTACATTCTTCTAGCAAAGGTAATAGGATTATATAACAGGAGGCATTTTACTTGGTATATTCCCAGTATTGGCATGCACGGGTAAAATGTAATATTTTTTCAACACGTATTATATTTGCACAAGCAGTTTAGCAATCACATGTACAGTGAATATTATGGATGTGTAAAATAAAAAGGCTGTAGCTTTTGTTTTTGTAAAGGTAGGGTATTGCTTCTTATTTTCCAAATATTCAAGTTGGTTAAATAATTCATGAGTTTGTGCTACTTTTATGTGCATTATAAGGCACATGCTAGTAGTACGCCTCTTATATGTTTAGGTATTGCTGTGGAATATGTACCATTGCTCACAGTATGTGTTTTCTAGTGGTATATAAAGCAGCTATGCTCTTTTGGCTTTCCCGAATGTTGTGCTGTGGTTTATAAGAAACAATACTTTAATAAGATGTGCCAATGATATTTAAGTAAGTACATAGATAATGCAACCTAACAGTAAGACTGAGAAAATAATTAGTTTTCTCTTTATACACAGCTTAGAGAGGTCACTATCATTGATGCGTATATTATCATGGAGTGTTTGACACATAGCTATGATAATGTTCTTATCTACGTTGCCACTAATTATTTCTACCTCAGGTAAATACAACTGCAAGTAAAACATGCCTTCCACATACAGTGCAATTATACTGTGCAGTCACCCTATGTATAATGCATATTGAAAATACCTCTACTAGTATTGTGGAAGCTGGGAAACTATTAAGTTGGTGTTGTGGTACTTAATATGTAATCTTTTTTAAGTATAGTGCTGTTGGTAAGTTCATGCTTTTTTAATGCATGTACCCAAAAGTACGTCATTCTGTAGTTCATACAATGCTCCATGCATTAGCAGCATATTAAGATACATTTGAAAATTCATTTTTGTTAATCCTGCTGCCCTGTCTGGGTATTTCTGTTACACAATGCTATTGTTTCTGCCTGCAAATCCTGGTATTTTATGCCTTTGTGTCTCTCAGTACATAAGACAATAATGAATGTAGCAATTTCAATAATTAATACTACTTTTGTCCTATTTTCTTGCACTACTTTATCTGATTTTCTTGCACCTATTTTCTTAACTGCTGATATCAGATAATCCAGTGTGATAGTAACTTCATTACTGTGAATGATACTTTCTGGTTATTTTTCTAATTTTTTTAGCTACCTCCTGTATATTGTAGTGTTTGTGCAACCCTAGTGCAACAGTTTTGCCACATCATTGAGCCTTTCAGTATACAATCCCTTAGCCATGATTGAATCACAACCAACAATGCGATGTGCAACTGTTTTCAGTTGTCTGTTTTTATCGCATTTTCTATAGACTTTGCAAGCCAACATGTTTGTAGCTCACTGTTTTGGGCTGACATTATTAGCCTTTCATGTTTTGGTTGAAATTCCTGTCTCCTTAACCATTGTTGTGTCAAATTGTTGTCAGTATGGGGTTGTTATTGGACTTCTCTAAACTTGGCATTATATTTGTGAGCTTTCCAATATTCCTTCTATTTTGGCCCTTTTCTTTATATTCTTTCTTTTTTTTTTCATTTGTTTGTTTGGCATTTTCACTTGCTGTCTAATTTTCATCTACTTCTTGTTTGATTTCCATCCCCTTTCCTTTCCAAAATGCTTCTGTTTAAAATGTTCACTATGTCTGGATCTGATGAGGTCAGCAAATATGTATGCAGTCCCATGACTGCAGAACTATGCATGTAGCCAATTTCAAGGAGGACCATACTTCCTTCAGAATGAGGGACATATAATATTGGTATGCGCTATTTTTATATATATCATTTCATAAGCATGAAGCATTTTTATTGTTTTCTTGTCTAATTTATTTTTTTGGGGGGGGGCAGTCAATCACATCAAAGCTGTAAGTTAGAAGTGTATATATAAACTATGGAATTCCTTGAAACTACAACTGCAGAAGGTGGGTTATCAAACGTCCATGCTTTCCTGGAAATTTACTATATTACATATTCCCCCAAATGATCTAAATAGATCCCAATTGACCATACTTATGAATATCTTTTTGTTAATGAAACTCTATATAGCATCTAATTGGTTGAATCCATCACCAACTTCATGGGACAACTTTAAGAATCTAGCGACAAAACACATACTAGCCCACAAATTACTAATCACTGATCATACCAAACATATAAATAATCGGAAGATCTGAGAACAAATTTTTAACATTATTTTGGCTTAATGTGTGGAACCCAGGATAACCCTTGGATACTAATACTATAAAGTAAACTTTAATAGTAATCAAAGTATTATAAGATATAATACCTATTGTCTAGACTCTTCAGATGTCTTTTCTTGTGTTAAAATGAAAGCATTCATGTATATAGTGTACATATGTTGTAGGATTGTTTTTTGTAGTATTGTTTGGAAACTAACTGTGTATATCACACTCAAATATATGTATGAACAATTGTAAAAGTAATAAAGAATTATTATTGAAAAAAAAAAGAACAGGAAAAAGAAATCGATCTCAACTTTAGTCCTAGATATCAAGGTATTGTTTAATATTAGCTTTAGTCTTCTTTTCTATATTTGTCTGATAGTGACACTTGCTGTCTTAGCTGCATTATAATTTTCTCTATGTCTTGCTTCCATGGTGGCATTCTGCTTGTTCCCTTTATTTTCTTTGTTACACTAAAGTTTTGGGATAACACTTTATCTGTTATCTTGTCCTCCCACAGACAATGATTTTACCATAATATCCAAAGATAATACTAGAATCACTCCAACATCGCACACTAAGCTTCTAGGCATAGAAATTGATAATAATCTCAACTTTGACATCCATATTGCCCAAACAATCAAGAAAGTTAACAAAAAGATTGTACTCCTTTATAGGAACTGCCAATTCATGACCAGGCACACCAAAGCCACCATAGCTAGAACCTATCTATTATCCATACTACTATATGCTTCCCCAATCGTAACTAACCATCGCCACACAGAACTCACCAAAATGGAATCTTGCTACAACAAGATTGCCAAATTTGCAACTGAAACCACTCACAGATCCCATCACTGTCTAGCCCTTAGACAGCTCAACTGGCTTGAGTTCCCACAACTCCTCCTACTCAACCAACTTACCATTGCACATAAGCTCTACTACCATCCTATAAAAACTCCTGTTCTGCAACAATGAATCCAGCCCTACACCTCCCCCCAGAAACCTAAGATCTACACACTGGAACCACATAAATGTCACTAAGCACAAAAATGAGGCTGGCAAATCCCTCTTTGCATGCTCCATTGCCAAAACCTGGAATACTCTACCAGATCGCCTAACCTCAACATCCTCTCCTCACCTCTTCAAAAATCTCCTCAAAACCCACTGCATACAGAACTGGCTATGTCCATGTCTTCCCCCAGGCTAGATCAAAAGTATTCACTGCTACTGGGTCTCTCCCAGCTATGTAATGTTGGCATGGTTCTCCACCTCCACTGTCACTCTCTTCGCCTTCAAACTGAGGAAAATAAAATAAAAAAACTCACTCATAGTTACTATACATAATGCTAGATTACTAATGCATGCTCAACTGTAAAGAACTGCCAGTACTATTATATCCTGTCAATGCTTATTAACCTACTGTAAGTGGTTTCAACTGAAATGCGCTACTGTATGACTATAGTACTATTATATCCTGTCAACGCTTAATAACCTATTGTAAGTGACTTCAACTGAAATGAGCTCCAGTATGACATGTATAATGCGAATGTGTATAACTTATCCTGTGAATGTGCATCTATTGTATTGTACTATTAGTGGAGCTTTTCTCCCCAGGCCTCCTCTGAAAATGGACCTGTGTCCAGTCAGACCTTCCCAGTAAACAAATGTAAAATAAAATAAAATAAAATAAAATAATAAAATAAAATTATCAATTTACCTGCACAGTAGTGCACTTATTTTATTATACATATTTATCTTAGTAGTCCAAACTTCTTCTTCTTTCGGCTGCTCCCGTTAGGGGTCGCCACAGCAGATCAACTGTTTCCATTTCTTCCTGTCCTCTGCATCTTGCTCTGTCACACCAACCACCTGCATGTCCTCTCTCACCACATCCATAAACCTTATCTTAGGCCTCCCTCTTTTCCTATTACCTGATAGCTTCATCCTTAGCATCTTTTTTCCCAATATACTCTGCATCCCTCCTCAGCACATGTCCAAACCAACATAATCTTGCCTCTCTGGCTTTGTCTCCAAACCTTCTAACCTGGGCTGACCCTCTAATATACTTATTCCTAATCCTGTCCACCCTCGTCACACCCAGTGCAAATCTTAACATCTTCAACTCTGCCACATCAAGCTCTGACTCCTGCCTTTTTGTCAATGTCACTGTCTCCAACCCATATAACATAGCTGGTCTCACTATCTTCTTGTAGACCTTCCCTTTCACTCTTACTGGTACTCGTCTGTCACAAATCACTCCTGACACTCTTCTCCACCCACACCATCCTGCCTGTACTCTCTTCTTCACCTCTCTTCCACACTCACTATTACTCTGAACTGTTGATCCCAAGTACTTAAACTCATCCACCTTCACCACCTCTACTCCCTGCATCCTCACCATTCCTCTATTCTCCCTCTCATTCATACACATATATTCTGTCTTAGTCCTGCTGACCTTCATTCCTCTTCTCTCTAGAGCATATCTCCACCTCTCCAGGGTCTCGTCCACCTGTTCCCTACTCTCACTACAGATCACAATGTCATCTGCAAACACCATAGTCCACAGGGACTCCTGTCTGATCTCATCTGTCAACCTGTCCATCACCATTGCAAATAAGAAAGGGCTCAGAGCTGATCCTTGATGTAATCCCACCTCCACCTTAAACGCATCCATCACTCCCACCACAGACCTCACCGCTGTCACACTACCCTCATACATATCCTGTACCACTCTTACATACTTCTCTGACACTCCCGACTTCCTCATGCAATACCACAACTCCTCTCTAGACACCCTGTCATATGCTTTCTCTAAATCTACAAAGACACAATGCAACTCTTTCTGACCTTCTCTGTACTTCTCCATCAACACTCTCAGAGCAAAAATTGCATCTGTAGTGCTCTTTCCTGGCATGAAACCATACTGCTGATCACTAATCATCACCTCCCTTCTTAACCTAGCTTCCACTACTCTTTCCCATAACTTCATGCTCTGACTGATCAGTTTAATCCCACTGTAGTTACTACAGCTCTGCACATCACCCTTATTCTTAAAAATCGGTACCAAAACACTTTATCTCCATTCCTCAGGCATCCTCTCACTTTCCAAGATTTCATTAAACAATCTAGTTAAACACTCCACTGCAATTTTACCTAAACACCTCCATGCTTCCACAGGTATGTCATCTGGATCAACAGCCTTTCCATTCTTCATTCTATTCATAGCTATCCTTAGTTCCTCCTTGCTAATCCACTGCACTTCATGATTCACTATCCGCACATCATCCAACCTTCTCTCCCTCTCATTCTCTTCATTCATCAACCCCTCAAAGTACTCTTTTCATCTGCTCAACACACTCTCCTCGCTTGTGAGTACGTTTCCCTCATTATCCTTTATCACCCTTACCTGCTGCACATCTTTACTTGCTTGGTCCCTTTGTCTAGCCAATCGGTACAGGTCCCTTTCTCCCTCCTTAGTGTCCAACCTTTTATACAACTCTTCATACACCTTATCCTTAGCCTTCACCACCTCCCTCTTTGCCATGCACCTCATCTCCTTATACTCTTATCTACTTTCTTCATCTCTTTGACAATCCCACTTCTTCTTCGCCAACCTCTTTCTCTGTATACTCTCCTGTAATTCTTCATTCCACCACCAGGTCTCCTTGTCCAAACTACAGTGTTCATATGTTTTACCATTCTTCTAAGTTTTTCTGTCTAATTTATTTACTGTAATCTATTTCTGTCATCTATCTTAATGTTTCTGTCCATCTCTATTAAATCAAGCAGTTCTTCCCCTAGAGCATTTCCATATAGTCTGAAAGCATACTCTTTGCTCTTTCCTTTGCTGAGACTTCATACAAGACAGAAGGTTCCAGAAATTTGTCCCTTGGCATATCTTCTCCAGAGGCATCCTGCTCTATCTGCTACTCCTCTATTTGGCTCATCATGTTGCAATATTATCTGTGTCATAATTCAGATGCATTCTGCTCCATCTGCTGTCCCTTTGTCTAGGGACTTGTTCTCTCATTATGTCTATTCAGCTAGACAATGTCATACTACAGATGTATAGATCCACCAAGTTTAACAAAAAAGCCATTCACTCACTGCTCTGTGTTTATCTGCCTTCAGCTATTGTTACATCAAATCAAAACAATGTGTAATTACAAATAACTACAGACCTCATCTACACAACACCATACATGAAAAGCCTTATACTATCAATAAGAGATGCAATTGCTAAATGACATTATAGTTGCAATATGACTGCATGCAGCATTCATTTCAATTGTGGTGGCAATATTGCACAGTGTCTGCATAATATGCTATACTCTAATATAGTGGCATCAAAGTACACTCTGAATGCATGCTCAAACACAGTTGTGCTAAAAGATAATGTATGCTACATGAATATGACAAGGACCCATAAGTAACATGCAAATTACAGTTGAACACAACTCTATTTCACCTATGTATCCAGATATAGGAGGACTAAATGAATATGTGAAGTGTGCCATCTTTGCTTTGAAATGCCTACCAAAACAGCTTCAGTTAAAAAAATAGAAAGGAACCCAATTAACAGAGACATAGAATGTGGATTCCAGTTTTCCTCCAATGACTAGCATATCAGCATACTATACTAATACAAAAACACTAAGTTCCTTTAGCACCAAGCCCAAACCAATGTACACCTCCAATAACTACAAATATCTTGCCCACAACCAATAGGTGAGAAGGACATATCACTGTCTAGAATATATTATACAAGAAATAATGCCTGATAGAGTGAGTGTTACTATGGAAATATCGGCCTCTACAACTGGAAGGGCCATTATTTCACCTATAACACAGCACAGCACAGGGCATTATTGTGATGACATAATGGACAATTTGTTAAACTGTTTCATACTTGTTTTTTTAATCAGTATGCAAAATTTTTTAAATATTTTTAATATAAAATAATTCCTCTGCTGAATGTTTCAGAGTTGCAATAGCATATGTAATTGTTGTTGGAGATTGTATTTTACATCCAAAATATAAGCTATATTAAGTACATAATGTACACAGATCCACACACTCACACACATACACGCCACACACACACACACACACACACACACACACACACACACACACACACACACACACACACACACACACACACACACAAACACAAAATGTGCCCAGCAACCACAGATAATTTCGTATAGGTTCATAAGTGTTTACAAGGCTAACAACAACAAGGGACTTTTTAAACTTAGCCATACATCCTAAATCTTTGACAAGTTCTGATACCATTGATAAGTGCAAGCATGGGCCTGGGAGATTAGCTATTTACAGGTTACCTGTGTCCATTAGAGACACAGGTGCCAAACCAGGGATGAATTTCTGGTTTCCCATCCAATTGTTCAAGTTGCACTTGAATTGGGTTAGGGAGGAACTCTGCTTCACATGGATGGGGAGACTGTTCCATAGATGGGGTAGTCTCTGAGATAAATACCTATCTCTCCAGCAGATCCTATTTATATTACAGAAAAAGTTTAAGTCTTTAGAATGGGTAATTCTGGTGCTGTTTTTTTGTGGCTATGCAGGAGGTCCATCAGAGTGGGGTCTGACAATGCCCTGTATGCCAGGCTCAGATCACCCCTCAGAAGTCTGTTGGAGACAAAATACAGGGATAGAGCCTTGAGGTAGTCTGCATAAGATGTTTTACTTATACCCTGTATTCTTTTAGTGAGGATTTTCTGTGGACATTCCAGTTGTTGGATATTCCTGGTTAGGTACATACCAAAGGGGGCATTGTACTCAATGAGAGGTCTGATGAATGCCAAATACAGTGGAACAATCGCATTCTTGGACTAAGATGCCATAACTTTGTTTATAAGTTGTGCAACATAGAATTATTTCCTTACCACTGTAGACACATGGTGGTCAAAGGCTAGATTACTATCTATGTGTGTCCCTAAGTCCCTGACTGCTGGGTCACCTCTAAGGGGTGTGTTGTCAATATGATAGTTACCAGGGGTGGATGACTTCCCAAAGGTTACTATTATGTATTTCATGGCATTTAGTTTTAGTCCATGACTCTGACACCATTTGTTTATCTGTGGCAGTCCATCTTGGAGAACCTTAGTTTCAGTATGAGATTCAGTGACAGCTCCTAATTTGCAATCATGTGCAAATTTAGTCTGCCAGAAAACACTGATATTGGTCTTGACTACTGAGAAGTAAATGCCAAAAAGGATCGATCCAAGGGCTGATCCCTGAGGGACTCCACTTGTGACTGGCCTCTTTTTAGAGGTGGACTCCCCAATTCTAACTTCCTGGGTCCTGTCTGTGAGCCAGTTGTCTATCCGCTGGGTGACATGCAAGTTTGTACCTAACCTCTTGAGTTTGTCAAAAATGCCTGAGTGGGCTATTGTGTCAAATGCCTTGGCCAGGTCAAGGTAGACAGTGTGAATGATTTTGCTCTCATCCATTGCTTTGGTGACCTTCTCAAAGAAGTCCACCAGGATGAGTAGGCATGATCTGTCCTTGACAAAACTAAACTGGGTTGGGTCCAGTGTCTGAAGGTTTACTATATCTCTATTGATCATCTCCATGATAATTCTTTCCATGGCTTTACATACAAGACTGGTGAGACTTTTGAGTCTGTAGATTCCAGGGTCTGTAGATGGCCCACCTTTGTGCAGAGGGATGACTGTTGCCTTTCTTCATTCTTGAGGCATGAAGCCTGTTCAGAGGCTATAGTTAAACAGTAATTCCAGAGGTCCTGATAGATCATGTTTCATGCTATTTAGAAGGTATCCTGGGATATTGTCTGTGCCCATTGATGCAGTGTTTTTGGCCTTAGAGAGAGCATTAAGGACCTGTTCCCCAGTGTTAGCAGGGGGAGGTATATTTGATGATATTTCCTGGTGGAAGGTTGAGGGGGAGAGAGGGGTGAAATTGAAGATGAATTTATCAGTCAGGAGGTTTGCTATGTCTTCTGGTTCAGTATAGGTAGCTCCATTTACAATTAATTCTGTACACAGTTGTGTATTGCCTTTGAGATTGTGGACATAGCTAAAGAACGTGTTGTGGCTGTCCTTGGCCTGGGAGGCCAAACATACCTCAAATTTGGCTTTGATAGACTTTATTTGTCCTGAGAGTTGTTTGTGTAGTTTGATGAGAGTGCTTTTATCTTGCTGGGTGCTGCACCTCCTAATTTTTGCCATGATTTTCTCCCTCCTGTTATACAGCCTATTGATTTTGTGATTCCACCAGGGTGGCTTGTTTTTTGAGTTAGTTCTGTACTTCTTCCTGGTGGGTACAGCTGCCTCTATGCAGCTATAAACATGCTTGTTCAGGGTTTCTGTGAATTGTTCTGCATAGCCAGCAGTGCTCTCAGGGTTTATGGGGCCTTAAAATGTTGCCAGGTTCTCACTTAATAGCTGGAGGTTAGCCTTAGAATAGTTTGTGAATATTCCAAGTTTAGTTAGAGGTCCAGGTTTTATTTCTACTTCAAAGGAGACCATTTTGTGGTCTGTCCTTACCAGAGAAGGCATTACAGTAGGGGGTGTGCAGTACTCTGCCATATTAGTGAGGACCAGATGCAGTATGGTTGCATCCCTGGTTGGTGTATTGACTATCTGGTCTAGGGAACTTGTGTTTACAAAATCCAAGAATCTCTGTGAATGTACGTTTGGTGATGTATATGATTCCCAGTTAATTGTGGGGTAATTAAAGTCACCCATGAATATCATATTGGGTTGGATGGTTAGTGGTTCTAATAAGTTTAAATACATAGAATGGGTTTCCTGGGTCATATAGGGGGACCTATAGCTTGTAAGGAAGTGGTATTGGATTTTGCCTATGGTGATTTGAACATGGAGCAGCTCAAGTGCATTGTCCTGTTTGACCAGCCATGAAGTATATTTATTTTTGATGCAATACTTGACTGAATATACCTCTGATGTCTCATCCTGATGAAATGAATTAAATAAGTCATGCATTGAAAGGCATTGCAACACCCCCTGCCCCTAAACTGTATCTGATTTTGTAGTAATTCCCTAATATTTCCAGATGTTTGCTTTGTTTTCCAAAAAAATGTTTGTTTTTCGGGTAAATCGTTCAGGATAACAACTCATCACTAAACTAGACAGAGTAAAACACTTCTTTTTTTTTCAGAAAATGCATGTTGATGGGAAAACTATGTACTTTTGTAAGTGAATTGGAGTTACATTTTAGAACTGTCATTGTTCACCATGATTGCTGACTTTGTTCAGAAGTAGTGAGCAAACAAAATTCAAGGTATTACAATCTACAGACACATACATGTAATTAAATGACAAATCCTTGTAACTGTTGCTTTTGCTGCTTAGGTTTACTTTATTTTATACTCACTCTAAACAGCAAACCTTATTTAGCATGTATAAAAATAGTAGGCACAATGCTTTTGCTGCAATCTGCACTGTTCATTGATGGAATATACTGCCATAAAACAAAATACTTTTTTCCTACTTCCAACAACACTGTGCATTTAGCCCATTATTTAAAATGCAATAATATTCATTACACATGTTCATAGGTTCATAGGTTCATAGGTTGGTACTAGGCCATCGGCCCTAGGGCCTATGCAAGCCTAGCCATAACAATTCCCTGGATATTTCTTCCCACAATATTTACTTCTCTGGACCCCTGTCTAGCAGGACGACTGACATGATCCCTGGGGTGAATTTCCTATCTCCCATCCAATCATCAAGGTTCCTTTTGAAGAGGGCCAATGAGGTGCTCTGCTTGACATGTATGGGCAGTCTATTCCAGAGTATGGGGAGTCTCTGGGTCAGGAACCTATCTCTCCAGCATGTTTTGTTCATTGTGATGACAAGGTTTAGATCCCCGGAGCATTTGGCTTTGAGGGATTGGGATTTCTTTAAGTGGAGCATGTTCAACAGCTCAGGGTTTGATATGGCCTTGTATGTTAAGCAGAGATCGACAGTTGCAGCTAAGCAGGCAGTGAGTATACAATAGTATACTACACTAAATATTTTATTTTTAAAATGCTATTTCTTTTTTTTTGTTCACAGCTGGTGGGGGGGCTATATTGTCTGTTAAACATAATGCATGTTGAACATATTTTATATTACCTATGTATAGCACTGTCAGTATGTTGTGTAGCACGTTCACTGTTATGTAATCATATAAATGGTTTTACAAGTATGTAACAAGTACTTATGGGTATAGAATAATACAAGTTCCCGACTCATATAGCCATACTTCATCAGCATGACAAACCCTACATAATAGTATGTGGTGAGGGGGTAATACAATTTCTAGTACTTTTCAGGAGTGTTATGCGAGTGTATGGGTATAGTTTCAGACTGAATCATAGTGTCAAAGGAAAAAACTTCAAAGACCAATACACGTAAGGTTCAGTTAAGGCACATTTAATAACTTGCTGCAAGGAGACAAAAACATGCAAATACAGGATTTTGCCTAACTACTAACAGGAAGTATGCTATTCTTATACTGTTCTACAAGACATTGCCTTCTATGGCTGACGTAATCAAACACAACTTTCAGTATTGTTCTACAGCAGATGTCACTCAGATTTTCTGCTGGCACGACTGGATTTATGAAAAACATTTTGAGAAAAACAACCTGGCCTTGGTGGGCCCTGGCCTGTTACAAGCTTCTATTGTGTAGTTCTAATACATGTGTTACATTTCAAGGTACTTCTCTAACTTAGGCACAAGCAAATGCTGATTGCAGTTCATATTTTCAAGCAGTATTTGTTCTGATTATCTATAGCTTCTGCAGCTGTGTATTTTCTCACAGCACAAGCGGAACTCCTTGACTAAGTCTCATAACATTAATATTGTTCTATTCATTATTTTCCTGACACAAGCAGAACTTATCTGCTTTCCTGTAAATTTCCAAAGCATAAGCAATAGCTGTGCTTATTTCATGACAATACAAGGTTAGAAAGCTTCTGCAATTTGTACAGATTTTATGCAGTGTGAAATAGAATAAATGTGTTAACCCTTTTCAAGCCTTAAATGCACTAAGCATATTGCTAATACATATTTTTCTGACATTTCCCCCATTTTAATACTTTTATTCTACTTTCCAAATAAGCATAAACAGTTTTTTTCTTCTCCTAACCTCTTCCTACTCAGGATTTACAGTTAAGAGAGTCATTCAATTTAAACTTATGAAAGGATTTCAGTTTTTCAATAGTTTTCAAACTCAGCACTTTGATATAAGGTTTCAGAAACTGACATGTCTATAAGGTCTTTAATCAGTCTTTTCATGCAGGGGATGCCACAGCAAATACATACTCCCAATAGGAGCATTCTTACACAAATGGCAATCAGGATGTTCATTAGGATGGTACCCCACCCCCAAACCATTTCTGGAAAAAGTCCGTCAGTGGGTTTGGTCCTGGTTTGGTCATGTCCGACACTTGCTGAATTACCTCAAGGTGATTGTCTATCTCGTGTTATGGTCAGGAATATATGAACAGCACTCCTCCTGGATTAAAGCACAACTACCGCCTCTCGCCACTAGGGTGAAGTCGAGAGCCATGCGGTTTTGAAGAACTACAGTTCTCATAGCATTCAGTTCATCAGTCACCAATTCAAGAGCGGAAAAAGTTGCATTGCTCATTACTTCGAGAAGTTTAGACCGTTTTCTCAGCTCCCAGATCGATTTCACTGCTCCATATGCTGGTGATAGCCTGCCCATGATATAACACTGTCATTCAAGTCCATGTGTGTCAGTTTATCGCCTATAGAATGATGGTTTTTCTAGCATGCATTGATTTGCCCCACTGGATTTTCAGGTTTCTTAATGGGTTTCTTGATGACTTCTCAGACATTCCGAATTTTTCCTCGAGGTAAAACTGCAGTGTGTCGTATGGCCAGAACCAGGTAGCCCAAAAAACAACTGCAGGACCAATTCTCAGGTAACCACTTGTATGCCTTTCTGCCACATACGAAATAACAGTCCTCTACTTTAGTAGTAACTTTGCTATGAATATACACTTGCCCTGCATGACACATTTTTCTATCAACTTTAGACAGTAGTTTATAAAGAACAGAATTATGTTTTACTTCATCAATTATTTTGTGCATCAATCCAAGAAATGAATCATAATTTGTATTACAATAAAAATCTACATTGTTACCCTTAGTGTAACATTTATAAGGAACAGTCACATTGCAATTGCTCCAACCCACCTGAATAGTATCATTTTTATAAAAACACACAGTTCCCTTTTGTGGAACAGACAAGTGCAATGCTATTTTATCTTGTGATGTAATGGTTGAGGTATCATAAATCAAGTTTTCCCATGTCTCGTTGACCCCTAGGGGGACTGCAGTCATTAATAACCCCCCGCATGCTGTCGGCAAAGCTGTGCAAATCCAGCAATTCAAAACATTGAAAGTCTCAGCATACACATATTTAATTGCCTGGTAATTGTTGAAGTTTGGGTGCCAGTTTATGAGTAATGCTTCACGTTTATTCAGTTCAGTTTGTGTGGCTGGAAAAAGGAATGGCCACAACAAAAAGATTATTTTCACTAGTACAGTTAACAGTATGATTATGCAATACGTCTAAGGAAATGGTTGTTCTGCATTCCTGTTTGTTCTGGATTCTATCATTTTTGCTCTTGACACGTGACAAGATTTTTGTCCAGTTCAAAGTTCTTAACTAGTTTGCAGTGTGTCAGGTGGATCCACGAGGCACCATCTGCAATCTTGACTGCAGTGGGTGTTGACAGAAGCACTTGATATGGACCTTCCCACTTTGGTGACGCCCAATTCTTTTTTCTTTATTGTCTTCACCCAGATTCAGGTACCTGGTGCCACTGCCACTTCTGATGATCTGGTTTGTTCTTTATCTGAAACAGAATTTGACTGCAACAGATGTTTAGAATTCAACAAATTTCTCATGTACTCTGCTACTGTACAGTCGGCTTCCTGGTCTGCGGGCATGAGAGGTTTCCACTGAGGTATATAATAAGCACTTCCAAATAGTTTTTCAAAAGGAGTCAATCCTTTTGCATTCGGAACAGTTCTCATGCTCAACAGTGCCAGGGGCAGACAATACACCCAATTTCTCTGTGTTTCTTCTATTAACTTCCTTAGCTTACTCTTTAAAATCCCATTATGCCTCTCTACTAACCCTGCAGATTGTGGGTGATATGCGCAATGATTTTTTAAAGAAATAGCAAAATGTTTACTTAACTGTTGTATGGTTTGTTTCACGAAATGTGTACCGTTGTCACTGTAGATCCTTTCCGGAATGCCGAATCTAGGGATGATTTCTTTAACGAGAATTTTTGCTATGGTAGCCGCATCTGGACTTTTAGTAGGAAAGGCTTCCACCCATCGGGAAAACATATCTACAATGACAAGACAATACTTCTTATTTTCACATTTGTTCAATTCTATGAAATCCATACAGATAGTATGAAACGGATACGGTGGTGTCGGGAAACCCCCTTGCTTGGGCTTTAACGCCCCTTGTGCATGATGTCTGTTACAAACAAGGCACATTAAACAAAATTCTTTAGAGTAGTTTAAGAATCCATATGACGTGAACACTCTGTTCACCAGCTGTACCATGCCCCCTGTTGAGAAATAGCATTGCCCATGGCTCAACAAAGCTGCATATCTAAACAAATTAGATGGTAATATCGGTTTCCCTTCTTTAGAGATGTACAGCCCCTTTTCGAGAATTGCTCCTCGTTTTACCCATCTTTGTTTTTCAGCCTGCGTAATAAGTGTCTGCATTGTCTTTAGCATTTCTAAGTCTAAAATCTCAGAGGGTTGTAATTCCTCATTCAAAAGAAATACTTCTGAAGCTGCCTGCTTTGCAGCTGTATCAGCTCTCGCATTACCTTTTGAAATCCTATCCTGTTGCTTGGTATGAGCTGTGCATTTACAAATAGCTACTTTCTGAGGTAACTGAATAGATTCTAAAAGATCTAAAATAAACTGTGCATGATTGATTGGTTTGCCAGTAGATGTTATCATTCCTCGATTTTTCCACTGTTGCGCAAAAACATGTACAGTAGAAAAAGCATACTGGCTGTCAGTAAAAATGTTCACACATTTACCCTTTACTAAGGTACATGCCCATGTCAAGGCAATCAATTCTGCTGCTTGTGCAGATAAATTGTGTGGTAAGGGTTTTGCTTCTATAATCTCAGTATCAGAAACTACTGCATATCCTACTAGGTTCTGTCCTGCAGGACCCCTTTTGCACGAGCCATCCACATAGTATATCACTTCGGCATCATCCAAGGGGACATCCGTAAGATCTCTTCTAGGCAGTGTCTTTTGCTCAATCGCCTGCAGGCAGCTGTGCGGTGTGCCATCTGCAGGAGTTGGGAGCAAGGTAGAAGGGTTCAAAGTCATGCATCGTTCAATTGTCATATGAGGTTGGCTCAACAATATATTCATACAGGAAAGATGCCTAGCAGGGGAAAGATATGCTACCTTCTCTTGCAGTAAAATAATTGTGACTGCATGAGGCACTCTCAATGTGAGAGGGTGGAATAAAACTACTGAGGCCGAAGCCTGTACTGCCATTGCAGCTGCAACTACTGCTTGTACACAGTAGGGTAAAGACCGTGCCACTGGGTCTGGTTGTGATGAATAATAAGCAATAGGTCATTGCTTGTCCCCATGCTGCTGTGTTAACACTGATGTCATATAACCTTGCTTACAATCTACAGTTTGGAAAAAAACATTTATGATAGTTTGGTAAGCCCAAATCTAATGAGGACGCTATTAACTGTTTCAGTTTGCAGAATGCAGATTCTGCTTCTGGTGTCCATTGTAACAAATCCTGTGCTGCCATAGGCTTTTTCTATATCAGGTTAGTCAGCGGTGCAGATTCCAAGGTGTAGTTTGGAATCCAGCTCTGGCAAAAATTAGTCGTACCCAGGAAGGACATCATTTCCTTTAGTAGTGGGTTTTGGTGCTTGTAAAATCGCTACTTTTCTGTCCTCATCTAATGTCCTACCCTCTTTGGATATTACATATCCTAGGTATTTAACTTGTTTTTTCCAAAGCTACAGTTTATTTTTGTTTACTTTATGTCCCTCAGTGGCTAAAGATTTTCATAGCGCTATGGTATCTTCTTTGCAATCTTGCTGGGTGGAGGCCGCCAGCAGGATATCATCAACATAAAGTAAAATCTGACTGCCTCTTGTTGGGGTAAATCCTGCCAAGTTGCTTGCCATTTCTTGTGTGAATATTGTCGGACTTTCACAATATCCCTGTGGTAGTCGTGTATATGTATACATTTTCCCCTGAAATGTGAATGCAAACCAATATTGGCTGTCAGGGTGTATCGGTATCGAAAAGAACGCATTGCTGATATCTATCACAGAAAAATATTTCTGTTGAGGTTTTAAATCATTCAACAGATTGTGTGGGTCTGGCACCATAGGTGCCTTTGGTATTACTGCATAATTTACAGCTTGTAAATCTTGGACCATATGCCACTCTCCATTCGCTTTCTTAACAGGAAATAAGGGTGTGTTACATGGTGAATCAGGAGATTCCACCAGCACCCCTTCCTTAAGTAAAGTTGCAATAATAGGTTTGATTCCTACCTCTGCATCTTTTCTTAATGGATACTGTCTTTTCTGTGATCTAAATGCTGACTTTGGCATGATAGTAACTGGTCCCGCTGTACAAATAAGTCCTACATCTGACTTTCCTGTTGACCAAAGAGTTTCTGGTATATTCTGTAAGGCATTCTCTTCCTCCTTTAATAGGAGTGCTAATCAGCTGTCCTTGCTAGACTGCAAGTGCACGGCTGGGTGGGTCTGAGTTATCCAATTCATCTTCTGCCTTTGTATTCCTTGTTCTGACAGTTCTAACTCTGTCTGTTTTTCCCATCTCGTGACTTTTTCTCCTAGGTCTACCCATTTTACATTCTTGTCCTTAGTTAAGCTAACATGTGGTAATCGATTAGATTTATAGAGTGCAAAGAACTCCTGGGGCAATGAACAGCTGGCGACACTGTTCCCTTCCATGTCCCAGTACAGATTACGTAATATCAATCTGTTCGCACGACTTCTAAACAATTCTTGCTCATATTCCTTATCAGGTCCTGGTGTATTACAATAATACAGATTACAGTGCAACAAATGTTGTTTATCAATGTCAAGGGAGGGGAACTTGCTGATGGCTATGTTCATCAACTCTTCGGTCACTGCCCCTGGACCAGTCGTAGCCAAGACCTGGCTGTACCAATAAAACATTTCACCCTCTGATTGCACTGCAAAGGTATCAATTTGTCGCTGTGCTTCCATACCCTGCATAGTTGGAACTACTACTATACCAAATAGCTGCATAAGGTCTCTGCCCAAGAGGTTTACTGGGCATTTTGCAGAAACAACAATTTTGCTTTTCTGGGTCAATCCTGAAACAGGATCAGTTCTTACAATATTATGGGAGAGGGGCTCCCGATACAGCTGTCCATTAGCTGCTTTCACTAGTATGTAATCAGGTGACTCTGAATTTTCTGGCAGTTTGGAGGGATATATCAGGGTCCGTGACGCCCCAGAGTCACACAAGAATTTGACTTCCCTCCCTTCTACCAGGAGTGTAACTTCTGGTTTTGTGTCCGCTAAATAGAGCTCTAAGCTCAATAAAGCTAAATCCAATATTTCATTTTCTTCATTATCTGTAACTTCCTGCACTTCCTCTGTTTCTTCTGTCACATCCTCTACTCCCTCTATCACATTCTCATTTGTCCTTTCTCTGCTATCCCCTTCTAGTGATTCTTGACTACCATATAGTCAGTCCTCACCCTCCTTGTCTTCCTCTGTGGTTGCCCTTTTGTTTTTCTTGCAATCCCTTGCCAAGTGTCCCTTTTTACCGCATTTAAAACATTCACCCCTTTTCTTTGGCCCTTCAAAGTCCTCTGATCACTGATCAGATTGTTTGTTTCCCTGGGCATTTCTCTTGCCCTTTTTCCTGGACTGTACTACATAAACTTCTGCTCCATCTTCTACAGAAAATACTTGGGCTTTCTTTTTCTTTTTACTATTAAAATGCCTTTCGGCATGCCTAGCATATTCAAGTAGTGACTGTAACCTGCTTGTACGATGATCTACCATGTGCTTTGTAATAAAACTGCTTATGGGTGCAATGCTGCCTTTCAAAAATGCATTCTTTAACTGCTGCTCATATGGGGAATCTTGTGTCTGATCTTCAGGAACCTGCATTCCACAATGGTTATTAAAACATTCTAACAGTCTGGCATAATATCTGTCAATAGTTTCACCTTCTTGTTGGATGCATTGATTAATGCAAGTCCAGTCTGCCCTAGGCTTCCATTTCTCAGAGATTGGGTCTGTAAGACCTTTCACTCTGTTGTCTTGCTCTGCGCTGCTATGTGGGAGGGGCCTGAGCGCAGAATCATGGGGATTCCAGTTGCCACTAATCATGTGCCAATCTGGTCCAACAATTTGTCTGACTGCTTTTTCTACCTCTTCTCCATTTAAATTATAACTCAGCCTCATTCCTTGTAAATCTTCTAGGAACTTTCTAAAATTAACCTTTGGATGGGGAATTCCCTCGGTGGCTTTCCGGATGTCTTCCGGAGTCCAGGGTCTATAGACTAGAATAGTTGGGTCCTGACCTTCTTGCCCTGCCTGAGGATTAGGCACTTCTATGAGTGGGCAAATTTCTTCTTCACTCATAGATCGTGAATTTCTACCCATTTGATATAATTCAATGTCCCCTTTTGAATTACCTGCCCGTGTTCGAGACCTGGTCTCGATGGGATCTCTAATAAACAGTTTTGCTTTTTTAGTGTCTCTATTTACGGTAACAGCAGGATATCTCGGGGGTGGACTAACTTGTTCACTTGCTTCATATTCTGGTGAGGGTGGTGGAGGGGCCGATGCTATTACTAAGTTATTGTCCTCCTTATCTAAAAACATTGCTTTTGAATTATTGCTTTTTTGTTCCCTACGGTTTACTTCCTCAATCCACCTGTGTGCCTGAGGAATTCCTAATTGGCGCTGCTTTTTTACCCAACCTCTGGAATCGGTTTTAAGCTGTTTGACAAGTTTAACAAGCAAGGATCGTTCTAATTTACCGTCAAATTCATACTTATTAACCCATTTTGAGTAGTATTTAATATTATCAGCATGCTGTGACTACATGTATTTCGCATCTTCGGTTAATGGCGGATTTTGGGGTCTTTTTGTGCAATTATTACCCATTTTGTTCTAACCTTTTAATCGTTATGTAACTCCTTATTTTTAACGTGGTACCACGGATTTTGTTATAGTCCCTTCTCTCTGCCTACCTGCTCTGTTTCCCTGATCTATGACAGGACAGTAATCTTTTCTGTCCCTAACTTGTAAAAATACAGTCCTGACAAAAACAATACAAATCTTGTCTCTGATCTAAAACAGAAAAAAAAGGTAGATTCACCTTACCTGAGCCTTCGTGATTGATCACCTGGTTTGTAAAAAACCCGTCCTTCAGTCGCAGATCAGAAAGTGGCTGGCCTCTTTTGTACGACAATTCAGTCAGAGGGCTTTTCAAATAAGAAGAACTGATGTGGTTTCTTCCCCGTATGGTCTCAAGCCACCTGGCCTGTCTGATCCGAGGTAAAGTGAGGGTTTCCGGTCCAAAGGACCAATCTGTCAAAGGAAAAAAACTTCAAAGACCAATACACATTAAGGTTCAGTTAAGGCACATTTAATAACTTGCTGCAAGGAGACAAAGACATGCAAATACAGGATTTTGCTTAACTACTAACAGGAAGTATGTTATTCTTATATTGTTCTACAAGACATTTCCTTCTATGGCTGACGTAATCAAACACAACTTTCAGTATTGTTCTACAGCAGATGTTACTCAGATTTTCTGCTGACATGACTGGATTTATGAAAAACATTTTGAATAAAACAACCTGACCTTGGTGGGCCCTAGCCCGTTACAAGCTTATATTGTGTAGTTCTAATACATGTGTTACATTTCAAGGTACTTCTCTAACTTAGGCACAAGCAAATGCTGATTGCAGTTCATATTTTCAAGCAGTCTTTGTTCTGATTATCTATAGCTTCTGCAGCTGTGTATTTTCTCACAGCACAAGCGGAACTGCTTGCCTAACTCTCATAACATTAATATTGTTCTATTCATTATTTTCCTGACACAAGCAGAACTTATCTGCTTTCCTGTAAATTTCCAAAGCATAAGCAATAGCTGCGCATATTTCATGACAATACATGGTTAGAAAGCTTCTGCAATTCGTACAGATTTTATGCAGTGTGAAATAGAATAAATGCGTTAACCCTTTTCAAGCCTTAAATGCACTAAGCATATTACTAATACATACACTAATACCTATTTTTCTGACACATAGTAATAACATGTATGAAGCACTCAGTGGTGGCTCATGCCATTAGACTGCAGGACTGCAGCCCCCCCTGCTGTGAACAACAACAAAAAAAAGAAATAACATTTTAAAAATAAAATATTTAGTGTAGTATACTATTGTATACTCACTGCCTGCTTAGCTGCAACTGTCTGACTGTGAGTCTGTTAAAATCCCAGAACTCAAACCAAGCATGTTCAGCAAGTTCCAGGTTTAAAAAAAAACTGATTTCTGTAAATCCAGACTGCTGTAAAAGTAGTCTGGATTAAGAAGAGAAGGCATCAGTATGATGCCCAGAAGTCTATGTGGTTTGTAACTGCATTAAACTGGAAGGAGATTAGACTGCCACGTCCGCAGTCATGTACATGAAGTGGATGGCTGGGAGGTTACTGATTGGTTCTCGCTCTCTTTCCGCGCTTTGTGTGCTGGGAAAAAGAGTGAGAAACAGTCAGTAACAGTACTTAATTTGGATTAGATGGAGTTGCGAGTTTGTAACTTTGATCAGATGGTGGCTGACCGAGGCGCTTTGTAGGAACTGATCCATAATAACACAGGTCAGGTGTCTAGTTGCAAAAATAAAGAATCACCTTCTAATTAGCCCAGCTAGTTACTAAGGCCATGACACCCAGCCACTGGGGATGCACAAGCCAGTGCATTTCTCTGTGCCAGTCCCAAGCCTGGATAAATGGGGAGGGTTGCATCAGGAAGGGCATCTGGCTTAAAACCTCTGCCAAATTACTTATGCGGAGAGCATTTCATATTTCCATACTGGATCAGTCGAGGCCCGGGTTAACAACGACTGCCACTAGTACTGTTAGCCAACAAGGTGCTGGCGGAAATTGGGCTACTGTTGGCCGAAGGAGAAGAGGAGGGGGAAGACATGCCCGAAGGCAGGAAGAGATGAGGAAGGTTAGGAGTGTAGTAGTGAGGGTAGGAACTTTGAATGTTGGCAGTATGACTGGTGTCGCCTGCAGCCATCCCTTGATTTGAAGTCACCAGCCGCCACTGGAAGCACTACTGACTTGCTGTTGCCCAATGTTTTACATGGAGCACTGCTCAGTGCTGTACACACATGTATTCATACTGATCAGACTATGACATTCTAACAGGAAACAGCTTTAGGTGTATTCAGGTATGACCATACTTCATGGTGTTCTCTGTGATATTCTAGACACACCTGCAAAGTTCAGTTGTCTGCAAGTCCTGCATCATATGCATATTCCTCTACAAATCTGTTTTGCTTTTGTGTAAATTCATCAAGGTTATGTGGGTTGGGCTGACTTTTGTGGGTACATGTCTACTATAAGCCCTCCTCTACCTGAAAGCAAATTATTCAGTGTAACTCAGGTGGCTAATATCTCGGTGTTGGGCATCACCAGCCGAATACAAGAAGAGAATGAGCCTGGGAGCTATTACTGACATTCACATAGGCTGGACTGAAATAGTGCAAGAAAGCCCTACTCATATATGCTAGCATTACTCAGAAGGCAATTGTGAACTATTAAGCATGGCCATAATTTAACCGAGTCCCACCTCCCATTCAAAAATGGCAATACCAGATTATTACATATCCATTCACCTAGTTCAGCTGCCATTCTTGGGTCCAGTCTTGCCCACGTCCCAGGGCTACAAAGACCACCCACAGCACTCCAGCATATTGTTATTAACCCTCCCATTAAAGAGAGTTGCATAGGCATAACCGTATAGCTCCTTTCCCCCATCAGGCTCTATAGGTACCTGGACTGCATAAATAACCCATGTCAGGGTCATTGTCGGGACTTCATCCCTCTACATCAATGTAGCTGGCTTTCTCCACAAGACTTACAGACTTTGGCATGTTTATGATTAGATCAGTAAGTATTTGTGAATATTGCCACTGTGTACCATTAGTCGCTGGCAAGGTACATATTTTTCAGAGAATAAGATTCTGAAACATTGCTGATGAGGCCAAATAGTAATATATGACAATGCAATGGGGAACTAAATATGATAACAATCTGTCATAGGTTCATAGGTGTGTACTAGGCTACCTACCACAAGGGCCTTTTTAAGGCTAGCAACGCATCCTGAATCTCTTACAAGTTCTGGTGCCCTTGACAAATGTAAACAGGGTCTTGGGAGGTGAAACATTTATAAGCAGGGGCCTGGGAGACAAACCTTTTACAGGCTGCCTGTGTCCATTAGAGACATGGATGCTAAACAGGGAATGAATGTCCTGTTCCTCATCCAACTCTCCATATTAAACTTGAATTGGGCTAGGGAGGAACTCTGCTTCATATGGATGAGGAGCCTGTCCCAGAGACAGGGTAGTCTCTGAGATACATACCTGCCTCTCCAGCAGGTCATGTTTATATCACAGGCAAAGTTAAGTCTATACAATGGGTAATTCTGGTGCTGTTTGTTTTGTGGATATGCAGAAGGTGCACCAGAATGGGGTCTGACAATGCCTTGTATGCCAGTCATAGATCTCCCCTCAACAGTCTGTAGGAGACAGAATACAGGGATATGAGGACATGTTACTTTTTCCCTATGTTCTCTTAGTGAGGAATCTCTGTGGATGTCCCAATTGTTGTTTATGCCTGGTTAGGCACATACCAAATGGGGCATTGTACTCAGTGGTAGCTCTGATGAATGCTGAATACAGTGGAACAATGTCTTCTTTGGACCTAGATGCCATACCTTTGTTTATAAGTTGCACAACACAGAATGATTTTCCACTACTCTAGACACACGTTGGTCAATGGCTTGATTACTGTCTTTGTGTGTCCCCAAGGCCCTGGCTACTGGATTATCTGTTAGTGGTGTGTATGGTGGTGGTATGTTGTTAATATGATAGTTTCCAAGGGTGGATGACCTCCAGAAGGATGCTATTATGCATTTCTTGGCATTTAGTTTTAGTCAATGGCTCTGACATCAGTTGTTTGTCTATGTCAGCCCTTCCTGGAGAACATTTGTGTCAGTGGGTGATTCAATGACAGCTCCTAATTTGCAATCATCTGCAAATTTAGTCAGCCAGACACTGTTTTCAGCCTTGACTTCAGAGAAGTAAATGTCAAAAAAGGGAGATCTCAAGCACTTTGCTTGTGACTGGCCTCTTTGTAGAGGTGGACTCCCCAGGTATAATTTCCTGGGTCCTGCCTGTTAGCCAGCTGGCTATTCATTGAGTGACATAAGGGTTTGCAACTAACCTCTTAAGTTTGTCAACTGTTTCCAGGTGGGGATTGTGTCAAATGTTTTTGGCCAGGTCAAGGTAAGCAGTGAGAACGATTCTTTCTTCATCCATTGCCTTGGTGACCTTCTCAAAGAAGTCCACCCGGTTAAGTAGGCATGACCTGCCCTTGATGAAACCAAATTGAGTTGAGTCCAGTGACTGAAGGTTTCCTATGTCATTGTCGATAATTTCCACAATAGTTCTTTCCATGGCTTTACATATGAAACTGGTGAGCCTTATGGGTCTGAAGTTTCCAGAGTATGTAGATGGCCCACCTTTGTGCAGAGGGATAGCTGTTGCTGTTCTCCATTCATGAGGTAAGAAGCCTGATTGATCATGTTTCAAAAGCATCCTGGGATATTGTCTGGGCCCATTGATGCAGTGTTGTTGGCCTTAGAAAGAGCATTAAAAGACCTGTTCCCTACCGATAGCAGTGGGAGTTATATTTGATGGTATTTCCTGAGGGAAGGTTGATGGGGAGAGAGGGATAAAGTCAGAGCTGAATTTGTCGGCCAGTATGTTTGCTGTATCTTCTGGCTCAGTATAAGTGGCTCCGTTTGAAATGAGATCTGCACACAACTGTGTATCGTCTTTGAGGCTGCAGACATAGCTTGTGGTTATCTTTAGCTTGGGAGGCCACAATTACCTCATATTTGGCTTTGGTAAACTTTATTTGTGCTTTCAGTTGTTTTTTTTTTTTTTTTTAGTTTGATTAGAGTGCTTGTATCCTGCTGTGTGCTGTGCCTCCTAATTTTTGCCATAATTGTCTTCCTTCTGTTATGTTGATGTTGTGATTCCACCAGGGTGGCTTGTTTTTTAAGTTAGTGCTGTACTTCTTCCCTGGTGATACAGCTGCCTCTCTGCAGGTATTAACATTACTGTATAGGGTTTCTGTGAACAGTTCTGTGTAGACAACAGTGCCCTCAGGGTTTATGGGGGGGGGGGGCTTGACATTTTGCCAGGTTATCATATTGTGTCAAAGTCTGTAGTATTCTGAGACATGCACATATATGTTTATAGGATTATTGGGTCTATATCAGAAGATTGAAGTTTCAAAACTTTGAATCTGATATGGTCGACATCATATGATCAAAGTTTTGAAACTTTGAATCTTTTAACAGAGATCTCCATACAGTGCAGAAAGGGAAGATTTCTCTTTTCTGCACTGTAGTGCGATCTCAGAGTTAGTATATTTAAGTAGCAGGGGGTGTGGGGGCTTGCCCCCCTGGTTAGAGCATTTAAATGTTTTTTTTTTGTAGGTTGTTGTGTTTTATTACATTTTCAGTGTTTCAAGAACTTCGATTATATGGTGTCGGCCATATCAGATTCGAAGTTTTGAAACTTCGATCATGTAATATAGACCTGGATTATTGCCTATATTTGGGAAGACAGTGTAGCTTCCTGATCTGAAGCTGTGTCCACTTATCTATTATGTCACATTTGCTAGGCTGTATCATGATTAAGTCTGTGTACTGTATGTACATGACTATAGTGCTCCTGCCATGTACTGATGCTGAGGAACACTACTGCATGGAAGATATAATCTGTACATTATGATACTGCCTATAATTGTGAGGCTTCCTTTGGAATGTGTTTAATGTAAATGTCAAAATGCAGTTGTAATGTGCCTCTGGTGTGTACTGATGCATATTTTTCAACATATGTGCGCAGTCTATATCTATGTTATGTTCTCCCTATTCCTATTTAAACACAACTTGGACCAGTGGATGGGTAATTGGAAATTCAACCCAGTCAGGAGCCCATGTCTCTAATAGACAGAGACAGCCAGTAAATCACTGCTTATATATATCAAATTTGTGGATCACATTTGGGTTGCATGGCTAGGCTTATAAGGGCTTTAGTGGTTGTTAGCCTAGTACACACCAATAAACCTGAAATCTATTTTCCATCTACAGCAGTCCATGATAGAATGCCGCATACCAGTTCCTTATATAAGTTGTTGCAAAGCAAAGTGACTCAGGGATGTTAAGACAGATGTTTTCTCATGTGTGTGTGTGTGTGTGTGTGTGTGTGTGTGTGTGTGTGTGTGTGTGTGTGTGCATATGTGTGTGCATATGTGTGTATTGATATATATATATATATATATATATATATATATATATATATATATATATATATATATATATATAAAACTATACGTATGTATATGTATATGTAAGACTGAAACCCATAATACTGAATTTCAACATACTAAATTGCAAACTGAACCACATAAAACCATACTAGGTTGGGGGGGGGTCTAATCTATATGTGTGTGTGTTTTGCATTTCAATATATTACAATAATGTAAACAAAGTCAACATTCACTGAATTAATGCAATTAAAGCATTGTATAAAAATCTGTCTTGTTAGTTTTACAATTCATGTGCTTAGCACACATGAGCAGTACTTGTGATATTGCCACTTTAATTACGCTAAACTATAATGTAAGCAAAGCCAACATACACTGCATTGTTCACAAAATCTGCCTTGTTAATATTCCTATCCCTTTGTGTATTACACATGAATACAGGGTGCTACATTACCCCTTTAATTACAGCAAAGACTTCAGAGTAGCTTGCTACCCTATGTTATATACTGCATTGTACTATACAGGGTGGCTCCAGAGAGGTTCATTGGGATTGGGAGGTCTGCAAATTTCTTGAGTGGGATTGTGCTAAAGAAAAAAAAAATTGTAATGAGTTTCAATACCACAGCATACAG
This sequence comes from Protopterus annectens, assembly GCF_019279795.1. NCBI lineage: Eukaryota > Metazoa > Chordata > Ceratodontiformes > Protopteridae > Protopterus > Protopterus annectens. The sequence continues at coordinate 1,155,748,243 of NC_056729.1, read as the reverse complement.
AATATGATTGCCTGTTCCTACTGTAGTGAGGTGACCATACAGTCAATACCTAGAGATGTAGTCAGTGAATTCCATTTTGTACTCTCAAATTCTTACTGCTGTCCCCCAACTCCACCCCAGCACACATGCATACCTCTCAACTTTGCAGCACAAGAATTCTGGACAAAGCCTAAAACAATGGGATAATGGGGGGGGGGGGCAAAGGTCCAACAATAGGGACATATTTTAAATATTCTCTTATGAACTTAGAAAGTCATTAGAGTTACAGGTTTTGTGTTGGCATGCATTTTCTGAAGAATATGAAGTCTGAAACTAAAATATATGACATTATTTAGTAACTTTAATCCACAGTGATTTGCCAGAAAATGATAAATTTTATGAGGAATAGACCAAAAATAAAACTCAAAAATCTGGACAGCTGAGTATGCACATATGGTATTTAAAGATGGGCACATCACTCAAGCTGTTGCCCCTCCCCCAGCACATAATGTGAGTAACATTTTCAGTCGCATTATTAAAAATATTGTTTTTGATTTGCAATCTTGTCTGTAAACAAGCTATACACATATTGTTAGGGGCTTTAATTTTGACTGGTATAGACATAATATGGCCTGATAAGGCCCCAATGTTTCTACTAATGCTCAGAAAAAAATGTACTGTGTTTTGTACAAAGAGTATGCCTGGCTGCTGCCTTGCCAGTACTCAAGGATAATGTCATGCCTGCGGCAGGCATCATATCTCTCAACTTCTTTGCTCAAGAAATCAGGAAAAATCCAGAAATAATGGAGGAGACAAAGGTCCAGTAAGGGGCATTCTTAAAAGTCACCCTGAATTCACCTAAAATTTAATAGAACAAAAGGTTTTATACCAGTGTGCATTTTTGAACAATAAAAAGTATAGATTCATAGATTCATATATTGTTACTAGGCTTACAATGGATGGGTGGTGGTGGGGTGCTCTAAGCCTGGTCAAGTTTTCCTGAAAGAATAATGACATCCTCTATCCAAATAGGACATTGAGGGCCAGGTATTTATAAACTACCTCTGTCTATAATGGACATGGGTACCAAGTGCAGTGTAAATTTCATCCATTGGTCTAGGTCGTATTTAAACTGGATAATAGACAAACTCAGCTTCAAATGGATGAGAAGCCTGTTCCATAGGCGGGACAGTCTCTGGTACACATATCTGTCTCTTCAGCATGTTCTGTTTAACTCACAGACAAAATTCAGGTCCCTAGACCTTGTACTTCTGGTACGGATTGATATACAAATATGTAAGAGATTTGTAAGTGTGGGGTTTGCAGATGCCTTGTAATCCAGGCACAGATCATCCCTCATCAGTCTATAGGAGACTGAGTAGATTTCTTACACATTGCATTTTTTTTGTAAGGAACATCTGAGGTTGCTCTAGCTGCTGCATATGCCTGGTCAGGTACATACCAAAGGGAGTATTATACTCTATGATTGGTCTGATAATGGCAGAGTACAATGGGATAATGACCTCTTTTGACCTAGATGACATACCTTTACTCATAAGTTGCACAACCTAAAAGGATTTCCTCACCACTGTGACCATGTGGTGGTCGAAGGTAATGCTACTGTCTGTATGAGTACTCAGATACCTGACCACTGGGTCAACTCTTAGGGCCATATAATCAACATGGCAATTAGCTAAGATGATTGACTTCCCAAAGAGTATAATTATGCATTTCTTAGTAATGAGTTTAAGACAATGTTTTTGGCACCATTTGTTAGTCAGAGATAGGCCTTCTTGAAGAATCTAGTGTCTGTAGGGGAGTTGAAGATGACCCCCAGCTTGCAATCATCTCCAAACTTATTCAGCCATAATCCTTCAGCATTTGCTTCCATTCTAGAGAAATAGATACCAAAAAGGAGTGGGCCTAGTACCAAACCCTTGGGTCTCCGCTAATGATTAGCCTCACCTATTTTGACCTCCTGGGTCCTATCACTGACCCAGTGGGCTATCAAGTAGCTGATGAAAGGGTTTACCTAAATTAGTGAGTTTGTTTATAATTCTTGAGTGTGGTATTATATCAAAAGCCTTGGCCAGGTTGAGGTAAGATGTGCACAGTCTTGACTTCATCCACTGCTTTGGTGACTTTCTCAAAGAAGTCCACCAGATTCAATAGACATGACCTTCCTTTAACAAAGCCAAACCATGATGGGTCCAGTGTTTGCAGGTTACCTATGTCCTCATTTAGCATGTCTATAATGATTCTTTCCAAGGCCTTACATATGAGGCTGGTCAGACTTATGGGTCTGTAGTTACCTGGACAAGTGGTCGGCCCTCCTTTGTGCAATGGAATGACTTTAGCTACCTTCCATTCCTTGGGCACAAAACCTGACTGTAAGCTGCATGTGAAAAGTGATTCAAGTGGAGCAGGGAGATCATGTTTCATGCTCTTTATTAAGCATCCCAAGATGTTATCAGGGTTCACTGATGCAATGTTTTTGTGCTTAGAAAGTGCATTGATGACATATTTCCTAGTAATGGTTGGTAGAATTGTGGTATGCAGTATTTCCTTTGGACTATGGGGGTGGGGTGATTTCAGCTAGCCAAATGGTAGGCAACAGCCTCCAATTCAGTGTGGGTGATGCCATTTACAATAAGTTCTGCACATTATTATGCATTTTCCCTGAGGTTAAGGACATAGCTGTAGAAAGATTTGTGGTTTTCCTTTACCTGAGAAGCTATTTTTTTCTTCAAATATAGCCTTTGAAGTAGTAATTAACCCTCATAGTAGTCTGTGTAGATTGGTCAGGGAGCTTTTAGTATGGAGGGCTTTGTTACACCTATGCTTGACCAAGCTTTTTTCTTTTGCTGTACAATCAATTGATATTGTGATTCTATCAGGGTGGTTTGTCTTTTGAGTTTGTCTTATTCTTAATACAAGTGGGCACAGCTCACAATATACAGCTATCATTATGACTGTACAGAGATTTTGTAAATAGCTCAGTATATGCTATAGTGTTTACTGGGTTTAGGGTGCTTTGAATTTAGTCAAGGTTCATAGATTAGTACTAGGGTAATGATCCTTGCGAGCCATTTTAAGCCTAGCCAATTATCCTTTGTGAGACTCAAACCCTGCACCTCGTGTTTGTAAGGCATACACCTTAACCATTAGGCCACTCTCCTAACCCACTTAGTAGAGAGGTTAGACTTGGAATCATACCTCTCAACCGTACCAAATTTCTCAGTTTTTACCTGTTTTGTGGTTCAAAAAATGGGGTGCCATGATTCCTGAATGGCACCCCTTAATTTCACAGCTTTGTTTTACTTTTCATTCTTTTCTAGTCAGCTCCATGAACAGCTTGTCAAAATCAGCTGAGGGCTCCACTGTACACAGCGTGCATGCAAGCAATTTCAAACTGCAAGAATTAGCGGTTCTTTTCACAACCATATTTAAGCTGCAAGGATCCAGGTACAGGGTGTGCGTGTGTGTGTGTGTGTGTGTGTGTGTGTGTGTGTGTGTGTGTGTGTGTGTGTGTGTGTGTGAAATGCCCCAGTTAAATATACCTGGTGGCTAGACATTCATAGGCTCAAGCCCTGTACTTTGGGTACTAGTGGCAATAGCCTGAATTCCCACCACCACTTGTGAGAACTGTCCAGATTTTTGCTTCATAGTTTTGTTCTGTTCCTCATAAAATCTGTGGTGTTCTGGATTTTTGTGGCAAATCAACGAGGACTGAATTCACTAAATAATGACAGGCATTTGAATTTCAGACTTCATATTCCTCATAAAATACATGGTAACACAAAACCTTTTATTCTAGCAATTTTCTAAGTTTATAAGATCAATATTTGAAATTTGTCCCTAGTCTTGAGACTGTACTCCCCATCATTGGCTTTGTCCAGGTTTTTTGTGCTAAGAGGTTGAGAGTTATGGATGGGATGAAGGACTCTCTTTGGTAAGAAAGGCAGAGAAGAGGAATTTGAGCAACACAAATGGACAAAGTTGCTCTGTTTTGTCCTTCCTGATTATAAGATTATGATGTAAAATATTTTCTAAAGTATTATTTCCCTTAATGCATGGCAATGGTAACTAAGTTGGTTGACTATGAAAGATGTCCACTGCTCAGCAGCAGACTAGACTGAGCTGCAGTTAGCGGGTAGGTAGTCCAGTTATACTAACCTTTGGTTCAGTACTAGGATACTAAAATGCATGTAACTGTGCAGTTGCAGTGTAGTTAGTGGACGTGCATAAAGCTGTACAATTTGCACTTTTGTAAAGCTTACAGCACATAAGGCTTCAATTAGCCTCCTCATAGCAGGTGTTTAACACTCACACGTGCACCCTCCTTGGGAAGAAATATTCTTAGTCTGTTAAGGGACTGTGTAGTATTCTTTCCTGTATATGAAAGGGAGTTTGACCGGGTCTATATCATATGTTCGAAGTTTGAAATCTCTGAACGTTAAATAATCAAATTTAAATGTTTGAAGTTTCAAACATCGAACATATGTTTAAAAAAAAAAAAAAAAAACAAAACTAACTGTTGTATGCAGGAAGTCCCCTGCACCCAGCTCTTTAAATACACCAACTCCAAGACCGTATTACAGTGCAGTAAGGAAGATCTTCCCTTTACCGCATTATAGTGTGGTCTCAGAGTTGGTATATTTAAAGAGCGGGGGTGGTGCAGACCCCCACGTGGGGAGTGCAGGAGGGCTTGCCCCTACTTACAACAGTCAGGTAAGTTCCTTTTTTTTTTCTTTTTAATCATATGTTCGATGTTTGAAACTTTGAACATTTAAATTTGATTATTTAACGTTCGAAGGTTTCAAACTTCGAACATATGATATAGACCCAGCCTGACCCAATAATTAGAAGTTGTGTACATGAAAGGTTGCTGGTTTGTTTTGTTCTTAATTCTAATGTCATAAAAAACAGACAAAGGTTAGATTCTGTTATGTTGTTCTTGGAAGTGAGGGAAGAAGCTAAACTTAAATGGTGACAAAAGCAACCATTACCTGAAAACACCAAACTTTAAATGTTACATTAGACTTTAGCACTTCCTAGACATAGTGCAACCTTGATTCTTTGTATTCTCAAAACAGTGCTTGTAAGACATAGTCAGCATTTCACATTTCGCTTGATTTGTTTTATGATTACATGATTATCTCTCACACACTCTCATTATGTACAACTACTATCTAAATGCATCAGTGCATTACTTAAAGATGAACTTTTAGGGTTTGATGGTAAGACAAAAGTAAATTGCAAAGGCATTTGCTTATATGTATCAAAGGTTTTAACCTTATGAAATCAGTCTGCCATAAAGTGAAGCAGCTATTTTAGTGACTAATTCTGACGCTTTTTCTCATGTCTTCTGTTATGTGCTTTGTTTGTTCAGGCTTGAAATGTAAGTTGATCTTTAACCCACTGAGAACTGAATTCACTGAATATTTTTGGGGCTGGATTCCCCCTTTATTGGCTTTGTCCAGGTATTTTGTGGTAAGAGGTCAAGAGCTATGTTGAGAACTGAATTCACTAAATGATAGCCATTTAAGTTTCAGTCTTCCTATCTTTAGGAAACACATGATGGTAACACATTTTATTCTAGCAACTTTTACAAGCAATGTTTAAAATGTGTCTCTGGTTTTTGGGCTTTTCCCCCCACCCCCCACCAATATATATTTTTTCAGCTTTCTTGTGCTGCAAAGCTGAGCGATATAGATGAGTGTCAAGTGGATTTTAGAAGGAGCTGAGAGCTTCAGGGGAAGGGAAGTTTAATGCTGCTTATGCCATGCTGGCTTGCATTGGTAGTAGCATAACAGGTAGAATCCTTGCTCTTGATGGATAATGCTGTGGGTTCTACTCCCACAGTATATAGATGCATTGCTAATACTGTACTGTGTTGTAATTTTAAAGGGGGTGGATGCTGCATTCCTGAGAATGTCTTCTTTGGCAGAGATAACTAGTAACTATGAACCTGTTTTCAGTGCCATCCATTCCCTATTGCAATATTACTAGCTTATCATTTTTTTAATGTAACATAGGCAATTTATTCCTCAATGGCAACAGGCACTTTATTTGTAGATGAAACAATGAAATATAAAGTTGTTTGATAGCAGCAACCTCTTCATTAGTTACAGATCTCTTTAATGTGGAATTATTTAGATGACTTTTACTTCTGCAGAGATTGTGCATAGTTACTGATACTGGTGGATTGTAGAAGTCTGAGTAGACTTTTATGATGGAAATTTCTGAATTGGGCAGTTTTGTCATTATTGGTTCATGCATTTTCTTTCATTGTTTACTGGAAAAATGTGCAACTCAATAAATTTAAAATGCCCTCTAGCAACTGTACTGTGTTATACAAGGAATATAATTTAATATGATCAGGAAGGTATATAAAAGAACACATGTATGTTTCATGTGCAAGGGGCCTATGATTTGAAAACAGCCCAAAGGTAATCTTTATCTCCCATTGGCCAAATGCATTCTCTTTGAATGTGGGTTTCAGTGCTGTTTCAATGAATGTGAGTTTCAAGGGCCGAGAAGTTTTAATGATAAGTCTATTTTCATTGTGAGACTGCATTGCTTTGTTTAGCACATGTCTATTAGTGTTTGTGCTGTAAAATGTAAAATTAAACTTTTAAATGAAATCCAAATCATTGTAGAAGTAAAGCAGTATGCACATTACAGTGTTTATGGTAAAAGGGGGGAAATAGCCAAGTAATGGGACATTGGAATGGCTACAGGGGGGAGGGCTGTGTATGGGGAGACGTCATTCAACCATGATTTTGTGAGGGGGAAGGGCGGCAAACTCAAAGAGCTTTGACACTGATCAGTAGGCCATGGAGAATGACTTTTGAAGGTCCTAGCAAATTATTATACTCTTTTGCTAAGATTAGAATATTACCTACCATTAAATTCCCTACATTTACCATAAAACCCCAATACTGCAAGTCATCAAAAACAAAATACTAAGGTTCATCATCTTCTCCTTTCTCAGTGAACATCATTACTGCACATTTAAAAAACATGGTTACTACAGGGTCTGGGTCTGGGGCCATATTTTGGATGTCTGTTCTTCATTTTGCATTTGAAAGTTGATATTCCACAATTCCACTGGAGTGGGCGGGTTACACAATTATATAAACAAATTTTATGTTAATCAGCATGCAGATTTGTACCTATTTTTCATGGGCTTTTGACCAGAGCTTTGATGTTTCCAGGTTGAGAGGTATGCATAGAATAGTTTCTAAAGGTTTTTGGTTTCACTGGGTCCCCGGATTTAATTTTATTTCATCTCAAACCCATGAGTACAAGGTCAAGGATGTTTTTACCCCTGGAAGGAGAATGGACCAACAGTACCAGAATGTTGGCATTAACAACATTTAGGAATTGCTTTGCTTGTGCATTAGAAGTACTGTTGGATTCCCATTCTATAGATGAATAGTTCATATCTCTCATACATTTTGTATTGAGTTGAATGGTGAGGGACTCTAGCACATTGATGTAGGTAGTATAGGTTTCCTGGGACATGGTGGGGGACCTATAGGTTGCAAAGACATGCTATGAGATTCTAATGACAAGCATTACTGAATGACTGCAATCCTCACTGATTTATCTGATAAACTGTAAACTTTACAAGAGACAGGGTGAAAATATCAGGAAAAATCTAGGAAGTCCTACAAAATCAAGGACAGTTGAGCGATAAGGCAGGCATGTACTTTAAGCTCCGGGTTGTGAAGCAGGAAGGTGGAATCTCTCTGCTATACTGTCCTGAACTCTGTAGAATCCAGACCCTTGTATAATCATTGGAACTACTGATCAGTTCTTTCAATTATACTGCAACTTAGAGGTTTAGCTGGTTCAATTAGTGCCCTGGTCTGGTGCTATATACCAGTCCCCCACCCCCTCAGCTCTTCAAGTGAAGAGCAAAAGAAAAAAAGTACTTCACTGTAATAAGTTGTAAGTGGTCGACTTATTACAGTTAGACCTATGTGCTCCCCTGCAAACAAAGAAAAATAACAGAGGTTCCTTCTACAGGCACATCAACCAAGTGGACAGATGTATGACATGTCCCTTCTCCAGCTCCAGCCCCAGCCATTCATGTCCAGTTTCTGTGCCCTGTTCCTAAACCAAAAGCATTTCTTCTTTCAAGCTATTGCAAGCTGCTTTCTACAAATATAGCAAAAAATTGCTACAGTTTATACCCTGCCTGCACAGAACTCTACAGTGCTCAGGTTTTAAATAAAATGTTTTTTTCTTTTAAACTTTAGCAAACAGTTGCTACAGTTTAGACCACACATGGAGTGCTACAACGCTCAGGTTTGACCGCAAATGCAATACCTGCTTTTAAAAGCTGGTATTACATTAAAGTGTGATCAAAATCAGTTGATCACACACCAAACACTTTGCTCCCAGGGCTGTTGCCCCTCTTGTTCACCCTAGCAACATCACTGCTGCAACTTTCTAAAATAGTACAACCTACACATACAATAAATTTGTTTATTTAATTAAGCAGAAACAACAGCTTATAATGGTGCGGTAAGTGACCAAATTCCAAGATGATTTGGGTATGGAATTGTACACTATGCTGAGCAATCACTTCCTGATGTAGTTCAAAATATAGGGCACTCCCATTCTCCGTTCAGTGTAATCTAATAGGGGCTGTCAGAGTCTTCCATGCAGTCCAAAAGGGGAATCAGGCTCTGTCCTCCAACTGAAGTCGGCCTTGTACAATGATGAGGCTCACTGATGTGCAATGCTAATCAATCAAAGAATAACATTCAAGCGAATGGCATTTGTCAACATGCAGCTAGATGGTTGAGTGAATTATGTCTATGGAAGTATGGCCAAAAGTATATTTTCATATTTTCCATGTGTAAATAACTAACCCTTAGTAATAAGAGTAATCCCCTTACCATAGACCTCAAACATTGCAGTGTTTAATGCAAAAGGTGAGTTCTTTTTGCAATTAATTTTGTTGATAAGAATTGCCCCTTGAACATCTCAACATCTTCTGGAAGCTGAAAACTCCTGACATGAAATAATGAACCCACAATGCTTCAATGCTTGCATTAGTGTATAAGTTGCTATTTTTTCCATCCTAAGTGCAACAACACAGGAGTCATCTCCTACTTTGTCTCACAGGTAGAACATCTTATATTGAAAATTAACTTGTGATGATTTTAACTAGCGAATCTGTAAGTAAGTATATGTTCGTCTAAACACAATGGTGCTGCTTGCTCAGCATAGTTTGCTGGATTATAAAAATGAATGCCTTGTCTAAACTAGTATTGCTTTTGTAGTTATGGCTGTAAGAAAGCAATCAGAATTGTCAGTAAAACTAAAACATTAAGAAGTATGTATGGCATAACCTTTCCTTCATTTTCAAACTGCTTGCAGTTCTAACATTAGAAGAATGCGCAGAAGTGAAATTAACTGTCAAACACAGATACCTGAGAAGTGTGGGAATTCAATTGAAGTTTTTGGTTGTCAGACATAATTCTTAATCTTAATAATAGGTTTGGTCTTCTTACAGTTGACATTATAGTGTATCAGTAATTATCCCATGAACCCCCCAAAACGTGCACGCTGATTGGCCAGCGTGCCCGTTGTAAATCGAGTTATACTAATGGAAAAAGGTCCGCCGGACTTTTTTCCATTAGTATAACTCGTTTTTTTAAAACACTGTCTCGCTATGTTAAATGGGTTTAACATAGCGAGACAGCTTTAAAATAAGCAACGGAGATCTCCGTTGCTTATTTTAAAGCTGTCTCGCTATGTTAAACCCATTTAACATAGCGAGACAGTGTTTAAAAGCAACGGAGAAAGCAAGATCTCCGTTGCTTTTATGTTACTATGTTAAATGAGTTTAACATAGCGAGACAGTTTTAAAATAAGCAACGGACATCTCTCCGTTGCTTATTTTAAGACTGTCTCGCTATGTTAAACTCATTTAACATAGCGAACATAAAAAGCAACGGAGATCTTGCTTTCTCCGTTGCTTTTGCCCACAGCTCTGACGTACTGCGCAGGTGCGCAGTACGTCAGAACTGCTGCGGATGCCAGACATCTGCGGAAGGGCAGCAAACAGGCATTATACTATGCCATTATTTAAGAAAAGGAATAGTTTCTTTTCTTAAATAATGTCATGGTATAATAGCAATAACCCACTTCTGGGTTATTGCTATAATAATGACTGTATCAGTTAACTATATTATAAAGCAGAGAACTGAAAGATAACATGTGGATATAATCCCAGGAGTGTGTTTTTTCCTTTTAATTTTTTTTACTGCATAAAACAGAAACAAAATTATTGATCATAAAATAATTAACATGCAAACAGACAGCTTACTGCCAAGTTGCTTTTAATGTTGCAAGGTGTAAATAACAGTGCACAGGCATGAATTCAAAATATTCCTCAATACATCAGCTTTCAGGCAGAGAGCATTTCTTTCATTAAATAAATCTCCTCTACTCAAAGGAAAAATATGGAGCCATACTGTGAATGTAAGCAATTTTTCAGGCATTCAAAGCTGTAGATATGTTATTTGAGCCTGATGTGTCAGAAGCTATTTGTTGAGTTAACTCAGATCTTCCTGATGCAATTTGCTTTGCATTGATTCAGTCCTATTTGCATCCATAAGTGTTATAATAGGCAAAATAGAGAAGAGGCAACTGGCACATTTTCTATACCGAGTTTGAAATATTGTTATTTAAGCAGGCAAGACCATTTAGCTATTCATTCAACAACACTGCATCTTGCTGACCTCATTGTTAATTTATGGTACTTTTAATTATGGATCAGTTACAGTACGGTATGAGTCATTACTTGCTCCTAAGGCATCGGGGGGGGGGGGGGCACTTAGAATTATTACTGCTTTCTAGACATCACAATCCAGTGCATCAAATAAATACATTTGTATAAAAAAAAACTTTTCTACACACACTTTTCACATGACCATTATGCATTCACACCAGCAAAATAACTTTAGATATTTAATTATATATATAAAAAAACAAGGGTCATTTAGGATATAAATTACCTTCCAGTTCTTAGCTTATTTGGATTACTTTTCTTTAGCATTACCAAAAGCTATATCTTACATGGGCTAGGCTTTTGTTTACCACATGCATCACATCTTTTGTTGCTTTGTAATTATTCACAATGCAACCCACTATAACAATGACAAAAACTTTATTGTTGCAAAACTTTTTATTTATTACTTCATGTTCTCATGATAGTCCCTGCAGCTTGATGTGTCTGTTATTATCGATAACTCTTCCTTATTTCATTGTAAAGCTGATCATGTTAAATCACTTTTGAATATAAATCTGAACAAATTAAGGTGACATTTATCAAAATGTAAGGAAAACATTTCTAGCACAAATACGGCTGATAAAGAAAAAAAGGAGTTGCATTATTTCCATTTTGCAGTTACTAGTAATGTATTTCTTTTTCTTTTGTTGACGTCTTAAAACAGTGAGAAATCCAACTGACAATTTTAATAATGGGATAAATAAAAGCAAAATTATGTCAGGAAATAACATATGTTGCACATTACACGTGCATAGGCTTTCCCTAGTACAGGCTGTATCCATAGTCATATGATACTGTAAGAGCACAATAGAATGGGCTAGTACTTTTCTGACAGGTAAAGTAAAATGTTTTATGTAAAATAATATTACAGTTGTGTATTCCACATTAGGTGAAGTCTGACATATGTAATGATGCTGTATGGTGTGCATGCTTATTGTTTAAACACAGCTTCCATTATAAAACCATTTGTTCACATTTAACAGGATTACCATCATCCACCCAAAGATTTCAGGAAGTGCAATACCTTGAGACCCTCCATAATGGGAGAAGCTTATTGTGTTTTGGAATACATTAGCTGTACCCAGCTATCCTCCATTAAAATATATAAATTCTACTGCATCAACGAGAGCAGAAAGCACTTCCTATAGTTTAATAGAAAAATAACTTAGTTGCAGAAATACCATATCAGAGACATAACCTAATAAGTAAGCTCTCAAGGTCTTTTGAAACAGATGGCAAGAAAACAAAACATCTTGGTATGAAAAATCTTCCAGAAAGAAAAGCATTGATATGAATTTTCTGTAACAGAAGCTTCTGTATTATGTAGTACATTACTATTACTACATGATGTAAAGTACATGGAAAAGCTTTTGTGAGATCTCTCTATCACATGATGTGATCCTTAGGAGATAAGGGAAACATTTTTCTCTATCTATAAAAAAACATTTTCAGGTGAGAACTCTGAGATATGCTGTTCATCATACAGGTGAAGGCAGTTGCCTTAACAGAACAGGGTAAGATATGCTTAGGTATGTGTCTATAAGATGTTCAGCGGGCTGTTGAAAGAGATAAATGGGGAAGGCAGGATGAACTGATTATTTTTAAGTAAAATTTTATAAAATGGGGGTACATAGGGTTAACCCACATTCCAGATGAGGCATAACTTTCAACCTTCTAGTGTAAGAATTCTGGACAAAGGCCCAAAATCTAGGAGAGATTTTCAAAATTGCTTTTGAAACTTATACAACTGATATAATAGCTTTGCATTAGCACACATTTCCTAGAGGGCATGATGTCCGAAACATAAATGTCTTTCATCATTTAGTGACTTTAATATTCAATAATTTGCTGGAAAAAAACACAAATTTTATAAGGAACAGACCAAAATATGAGGCAAAAATCTAGGCTTTCTATGAAATTCTGGACAGTTGACAGGTGTGAGGTGAATTCTTTAATGACATCAGGAAAAAAAGATTAAATCCACTGATGGTTAATCCTAGGGTTCTCACTCTACTAAAGATAAAGGAGCTCTTCCTGAAACTGGGAAATATAGGTCCATATGATTATCATACATATAACAATTATGTCAAAGATTTTTGGCATGCAAGTGTGACCGAATATTATCAAGGGTAGTCCACAAGGGACAAGACAGATTTCTTAACAGATAGATAAAGCTGTGGAAATTTGTGGTCAGAAGCTCTTTTCCTTAAAGTGACCACATAAGGGAATCTGACTGAAGGATTAGCCCTTTTCAATATCACTGTTTCTTTGATTCTGTGGAGTGGACATTCATTTTTCTGTTCTGAGATGGAGGAGCTTCACAGACAGATTTCCATCAAGGTTGCAAGCCATGTACCATCTGCCTTGTTTTCCTTTCCTCGTAAATGAGGTGATCTCAAATAGGGAACTTATATGATAGGGTATTAAATGGGGTTGTTGTCTGTCTCCAAGTCTTATTATTTCAGTAGTAGAATAGATATCTCTGATGGGATGCAAATGTCTAAAGCATGTAAATATTAATGGAAAGCTGAAATCTTCTTCTAGACGTTTTACAGATTACTACATCTTGGTTGCAGAAAATATTTGGAGTATATTCCAAAAAGTAAGTTAGTCTTTAAATAGTGCAAAAGGGCTTTAAGACTTTCCTGTAACTGCTGCAGTTTAATGGCATTGATTCACCCTGGGCATAGAGAGGAAAGCAGATATGCAGAGATGTTCAACCAGATTTTCACAAGTAACTGAACTTAGCAGTTGGCATCTCACTTTGATAGCCAGAAATCAAGCAGTTATTAGAATTAGAATTCAGTACTTCTGACAAAAGGATGTCACAGGGTGCACTGATTTACAGGTCATATTCATGTTAGGTAATATCCCTAGTCAGACACTAAACTCATGTCAATCTGGAAAGGAGGCAGTGCAAAAAGACACTGAGGTCTATGTATGGGGAAACCACTGTGTGAAGTCTAGAATCTACACCCCCAACTCTAAGTTGGGTGGATGTGGTTTGCTACACTTAGGAATGCATGTTATTATCTCTAGTATCATCCAATGAATACATATACAAGAAAAGTGGAAGGGTCAAATAGATTTCTTGGGGATGTGGAGAAGGAATCAACTACTGGAGGGTATTGTTAGTGGAACGAGGGATACACAAGGACACTTAAATTGGCAGATACCTCTACTCAGATTCAGTGGAACCATTTGACAATTTTAAACATCTGGTTCTTGGAGATATCCAGCTGTGGAAAGGTAGTGGTATCAATGACTGGTTCCAGTTATTCCAGATTTGAATACCCCTGAATATAGCTAGTTAACTTATTACAGAAAGCATCCCTATAGTACAGAGTACATGGTAGATAGCAAGCTCCCGGTACATTACTCTCTACAGACTCAATACTCTATGAAAATCCCAAAGCATGCCTGCAAGAGTATATTTACTGGAAGCTGCAACTGCATGCAACAGATGGCAGTCTATTAAAAAAGGAAGAGAAGATTTAATGTACATGGGTGTGTGTGAGAAAAGAATTGGCAAGTTTAAAGTCTCTTTCCAAATGCTGAACATATAAGGAGGCAATTTTGCTTCATCTGTAGGACTAGAAGAATATATATTAGAGACTAGGGATCATTCTATGAGCTTGTAAAGTAGGTGGCACCTCACCCTAGACTTTCTTTAAATGCAATGTTAGAAAAAAATGATACCTGTTCCTGGAAATGTGGGGTAGAAGAACACAATTTGCTACAGGGTAAAATCAGATGAAAGTCGATTTTTGAGGAATGGAAACCCATATTTGAGAATGGAGTATCTTCACTTGAGACTTCTTTCTGCTGGGTATTAAAATGATAATGTGTCATGATCCAAAGATGATTTGAAAATGAGGGACATCTGAATTTCTTTTGTTTCCAAATCCTTTATAACCAAGAATGCAAAATTAGAGTGAATAACTATATCCCAAGTTGACACCCATAACTTACTTTGAAAGATAATTAAATGGTATAAAATTGAAAGGAAGAGAGGTGCTATTGGAAACGATTTTTGAAGTTTTATAAAGCATCTGTACATACCCATCAGAGAATATATTTACACAGTTGTATGTGTCAAACATTGAAAACAACAAGCCTTTAAAGCAAAAATATTGAACTTACTGATCAGAAAAATGAATGCCGAGGTGGTATGGCAGTAGTGTTGTTACCTCACAGCAAGAGGTTCTCCCGTTCGATTCTCGGCGTGGCTTCGGAGTGCCTTCTGTGTGGAGTCTGCATGTTGGGTAGCATTCGAAAGATATGCGTGTGTAAATGGGCGTGCCTTTGTTGAAGGTTGGGCATCGAGCTGGCACCTCGGCGTTTCGTAAAAATCTACTGCCAATCATTAGCGGACCGTTCTGCTGTGGTGACCCCTTACCAGGAAAAAGCCGAAAGACCAACTGATCAGAAACATAAAGCAGAAGCTCTGTAAACAAAACAAACAAAAAAAACAGTTAGGGAAAGGGTATTCCTAAGGTAATGTGCATGTTTGGGATTAGGGATTAGGGTTACACATGAGTAAGGTCTTATAAGGAGGCATCTCATGTGTGCTAACCCTAACTCCAAACCCTGCTGCTGCTGTCCCTAACCCCAACCTTGCACAGTACCTAAGAACCTTTTCCCTAACAGTACCACTGCACATCGCACACACATACACACACACACACACACACACACACACACACACGCACACACACACACACACACACACACACACACACACACACACACACACACACACACACACACACACACACACACACACACACACACACACAGACACACACACACACACACACACACACACACACACACACACACACACACACACACACACACACACACACACACACACACACACTTTACATAAAGACATGTGCAGCACTACATCCATCTTTTTCACTAGGCATTACTTTAACATTAACCAGCAAATATTTGCACACATATTCCTATCCCTAATGCTGAAATATTTCAGTACATCTGAAAGCTTTGGCATTAACAGAACCTCCCCTTCATGCAACCAAATTTCACACAACATATTACAGTCAATGTTCCAGCATCAAGATTTCTGGTACACAAACGCTACTGTATTAAATCAAAAACACACATCAGTTCACTTTGTCAATAAAAGCAGATTTGACAATAGAAACTATAACCATTTATATACTCTACAGCTACCAATATCAATAGAAAACAGCAACAGTAATTCCCTACCACAAAAGGGGTCCATCGGGGAACTATAGACCCATAAGCCTAATCAACCTTATCTGTAAGGCCATGGAGAGAATCGTCATGGACTTTATCAACAAAGACATAGGTGACACTTAAACTCTTATCCTGACACAATTTTGCTTCTTTAAGGGTAGATCATTCTTATTAAACCTGGTGGACTTCTAGAATTTCACCAAATCACTGGATGAAGGCAATGCAGTACATGCTGCCTATCTTGACTTAGCCAATGCTTTTGACACAACTCCCCATTCAGCCATCATTGAGAAACTCACCCAGCTGGGAATTAATTACATGTATAGATCTGCAATCATGGAATTGCACACATATCTACTGACCTCACAAGACCCAGACATAGTGAAAGTTTTGAAACATGAGCAGAATAAATCTAAGATGACTTCTCTGTTTAGTCTAACAGAAACATATCAGCATCAAGCAGGAATGGAAATCAGAGCAGAAGTAGATAAAAATCAGGCAGCAATTGTATCTTATAGGTTCATAGGTAGGTACTAGGCTATCTGCCCGAAGGCATTTATAAGCCTAGCCAGAATGTGTTGGCTTTCGCTGCCCCCTTAGATTAGTTTCCTGTGCCTCTGTCCAGCAGAGCCACTGAAGTGATCCCCGGGGTAAACTTTCTGTTTTCCATCCACTCGTCAAGGTTTCTCTTGAAGAGTGTTAGCGAGGAGCTCTGCCTAATGTAGATTGGAATCTTGTTCCAAAGCATGGGAAGTCTCTGAGTCAGGAATCTATCCCTCCAGCACGTCCTATTTATTGTTGTGGTGAGGTTTAGATCCCTAGAGCATGTGGCTCGAGGGGATAAGGTTTTCTTTAGGTGGAGCATGTCCATCAATTCTGGGTTGGACATGGTCTTGTATGTCAGGCAGAGATCCCCTCTGAGCAGGTGGTATGCAACTGAGTGCAGTTGGAGTTTCTTCATTCGAGCTGCGTAGGGCATCTGTTTCAGACCAGTGATCCTCTTGGTGAGGCTGTGGTCTTTCCAGCTGTTGCAGGTGTCTTGCAAGGTACATCCCAAATGGGGCATTGTACTCTATGATAGGTCTGATGAGTGATGAGTAGAGGGGCACAATTACCTCTTTTGATCTGGATGCAAACTCTTTTGTGATTAGGTGGGCCACATAGAAGGATTTTCTAATCACTTTGGCAATTTGATTATCAAAGAAGAGACCACTATCCACCTGGGTCCCCAGATCCCTCACCACGTCTTCCGTATTTAGGGGACTACCACCTATGTGGTAGTTCGTGGGTACTTTGTTTTTTCCAAAGGGGATGACTATGCACTTTTTGGCATTTAGCTTGAGCCCATGATTTTGACACCAGGTATCCGTCTCAGTGAGATCCTTTTGGAGGATGTCTGTGTCAGCTGGAGAGTCAGTTATAGCCCCTAGTTTGCAGTTGTCTGCAAACTTGGTCAGCCATAGTCCTCCTGTGCTTGCCTGTACCTCTGAGAAGTATATGCCGAACAGGAGGGGTCCTAGTACTGAGCCCTGGGAAATGCCACTTGTAACCGATTTAGAGTCGGACCTAGCTCCCGCAACTCTCATCATGTGGGTTCTGTCCGTGAGCCAGTTGGCAACCTATCTTGTGACATAGAGGTTTATGTTCAAGCTGGTGAGCTTGTCTATAATACTAGAATGAGGAATGGTGTCAAATGCCTTTGTGAGGTCTAGGTAGGCTGTGTGTACCACCTTTCCCCTAGTCTATAGCCTTGGTAACTGTCTCAAAGAAGTCCACCAGGTTTATCAGGCACGATCTGCCCTTAACAAAGCTGAACTGTGTAGAGTAGAGTGTTTGGAGGTTTCCAATGTCTCTGTTAATGAGTTCCATGATGATGCGCTCCATAGCCTTGCTGACCAAGCTAGTCAGGTTTATAGGGCAATAGTTCCCGGGGTTTGCTGTGGCTCCACATTTGTAGAGTGGAATAACTGTTGCTGTGTGCCACTCTATGGGTACATAGCCTGTGGAGAGGCTGAGTTTGAACAGTGTGTTTAGGTGAGGGGTTAGTTCGTCTTTGAGCTCTTTGGATGCAGCCTGCAACACAGTCCGGTCCCATTGTATCTTCCAAAAAACAAAAGAAAGAATATAAGGTGAAGGATCAGAAGGGAAGGCAAGAAATGTGGAAAATGCATAAATATAGTTGCAAGTTTTGAAAACTCCTAGAAGAACCTCATGTTGATCAAGAGTCCTGATCCAATGCAGGAATTGTTAAGGAGAGGTGAACTTAAACCAAAAGATGAAAGGTTAATATCATACCTGTCAACCTGGAAACATCAAAAATCTGGACAAAGGCCCATGAAAAATAGGTACAACTGGCAAAAATCTGTACACTGATCAACATAAGATTTTCATACATAATTATGTAACCCCACACACTCAAATGGAATTATGGGACACTGACATTCAAATGCAAATTGGACAACAGACAAAATATTAAACACAAAATATAACCAAAACAATAGTGTTTCATCTATATTAACATTATTTTGTACTTGTATCAAACTTTGAACTTGTGCAAAATTAAAATGCAATTTTCTTTTATAAAAATAAAATTAACTACTTCTACACTAATATTAAATAACACAACATGATATAACTAGAGCAGCACTGTTATAATTATATTAATATTTGGTTGGGGAGGCATGATAGCCTGTGTTAAAGGAAAATATAATCATTGCTAATGCATTCAAAATAATGTTTTGTATGGTAAACTAACAGGGCCCTATTAAAAGACAAAGAGTTTGAAAAACTGTGAAATAATTTCAAGGATTTAACAAACACCAGTGCAGCTTGAGTAAACTATCTCACAGTGCACAACATTTGGAAAACTGATTATTTTCAGTTCTGTCTATTGCAACCATGTTCAACATACTTTGTGTGATTTGTAATGATTATTGTTAAAGGACTCAAGCAAACTTTTAAGAATTTCTTCAGAGTCTCTTTTCACAAGGAGCCATAGCCAATTTCTTTATTTTGCATAGAACTATTATATTTATTCTGCAGCCAGATATTAATGGGTTTCTATCCCTTTATTTTAAATGATGTTACAGTATTTACACTTACTTTTATGTGTACAAATATGTGCGTGGGGAGGCTACAACTCACAAAAATGCTTTGCTGACATACCTCTCAACTCTCCCGACTTTTGCTCATATTTGTGTTCTGCTCCTTTAAAAATCTGTGGTTTTCCAGCAAATCATTGAGGATTGAAGTCACTAAATAATTACATATATTTGAGTTTCAGAATTCATATGCTTTAGCAAATGCAAACTAATGCACAACAAAACCTGTTATTCTAGCGACTCTGTAAGTTTACACAAACAATATTTAAAATCTGTCCCTGATTTTGGGCCTAACTCCCACTCCATTATATTTGGTTGTGTCAGATTTCTTTCTCTTAGATATTGAGAGGTATATTTGTTGATGACCTAAACACCAGAAGCTTGTTTATCTAGTAAAAGTAGTTGAGTACATTGGTCAGGTGAAGCTAAACATATATATATATATATATATATATATATATATATATATATATATATATATATATAATAAAATGTCATTATCCCCCAGATTTACTAACCTTTCATTCAGGACTAATCTAGTCCTGCATGGAAGCGGCAGTTTAAGAGGAGGATGGCAGCGTGCCATGCATATTATTGAAGGTGCGCTACCTAAGCTCCAAATCCTACACGGAGCGTGGACAAGAGCAGAGCTCTCAGAATGAACACGCCCCTGCAAAGTAGAGCAACAGAAACTGTAAATAAATGAGCGAGACCTCTCATAGGTATCCGCATATCCCCACCAACAGTCCCCCATGTGTACAACAGCAACAGAACATAAAAATAAAAAGAGGAAACCCCTTTATTTTTTTTAAAACCCCGACTACAGCTAACCATAGGTGCATGGGTTTGCCCATCGCTTAGGTATGGTTAAGGCAGTTGAAAAGGCTGAAAAGGATAACAAGGAATATATATGCAAATGAAGCAGCACAGCAATAGTGTAGTAGTTAGAGTATCCGCCTAACAAGCAGGCATTTCTGGTTTGAGTCCCACTACAGCACATATTTTCCATGTGAAATCTGTATATGAACAGATTTTTACATCTTTTTGCTGTATAACCTACAAAATAACATTTAAATGTGAACTGGAGTACTGCATTAAATGCACAGGTGAAGTGTCAGTGTCATAATGAATAAGGCACTAGTAAGCAGGTTTAAGCACAAATAAGCAGTAGTAAGCATATATAAGCACTAGTAAGTGTGTTTAAGTGTGTTTGCATGGGGGTAAGCATTGCCTACACAGATTAAGCAAAATATAAAGTAAATGAGTGTAAGAAACAGTAACCGGAGTTTAGCAGTGCTTACCATCGTGCAAACCCACGCAAACCCGCCTACAACTGCTTTAAAAAGCCTTAACCGCTCTGTATCCAATGGCCCATGTTCTGCCCAGCAACAAAATAAATGGCCTCTGCAAGGCTCAAACTTAGGACCCTGTACACTATAGTCACAGTAATTAACCACTAAGCCAGCATAGCAATAGATATAAATGAGGTATCAGCAAACTAATCCTCACCACAGGAAAATCAAACCAAACATGTGAACTGAATCTATGTACAGTGTGAAGTGGTATAACCTGTTACATAACATAAGTACATGAACTGGAGTATGCATAGATGTGAGGTGTTATTGTAATAAAATGTAGAAGTAGTAGAAGTGTAGAATCATGAATACCAGACACATATAGAACCTGTAATAAATAATAAATCACTGCCAAAAGGCAAATATAGTGCTAATTAACAATTAAGCAATGCTAGCTGCAGCACAGCTCAACTTAGTAAGAGTAAGCAATGTGTAGGGGAGCCAATCCAATCTGCCTAGCGGTAAACCCCTTTAAGCACTGCCAACCTTAGGTAAGCAGGTGTGCCCATAGCTTAGCCCTTTCAAACCCAGCCAATCACGGAAAAGTGCAGACAACTGGCCGTATTTAAACCACACAGGCAGGAATATGTTCCATAACTGGTTGTAACTTCCTACTGCAGGTAGAATGGCTGGTGTGGGTGAAGGCACTCATTTTAGAGCGCAGTGCTGGGGCATCCAGGAGTCAAAAATCATGGTATGGCTCCTGGTAAAACACCATGAGAAGACACTACTGCAGGGCCAGTACCAGGGCTCGCAGTATAAAACTGAGGCCTGGGACAGTTTTGCCCGTGATCTCACTAGTGCCACAGGTATTTCCCGGACTGGTGAGCAGGTCAGGCACCACCATGCTGACCTAAAGTGGCAGAGGGGGATGTACTGGAACAGTGGATCCAGGAGTCTCGGCAGATGGCTAATGCCCCAGGACTGAGTAAGTACTAATTCTACTAAGTAGTTAAGAATTGCCTAGCTTGTATACTATGGATAGGTATGGCTAAATATCACTGTATTTCTCTGGCAGCTGCAGATGAGCGGGCTGCGAACCAGCAAGCCCATGATGCTAGGTTGCAAAGGCTGTGTCGTGAGGCAGGTTAGTAATTAGTCTGCATGTACTGTCATAAGAAATAAATATAAGAACCTTAGAAAGTGTTGTACCAGTAAAAATAAATGTCTGTGAATAAAGGTATAACCCTGGAGTGTTTCTGTTTACTCTTCTGTCATATGTTGGCCAACTGTTGCATACTATAAATAGCACTGTTGTATTTTAAGCAGTGTCACCCACACTGTGGTATGCAGATAAAATGCATAACAATGTTGGAAGTGCCAAGAGGTCAATCATATTGTACAAGTGAGGGAGACTTAGACAGAAAACACTAGAAAGTTTTATATCAATTCCCTGATAGCACAGTGTACTGTGATGTTAACTATAATTTTTGTCACACAGAACAGAGGTTTGAATCCTGGGAGTGCTACTAAGTTGTATGCATAATCATACCCCACAACTGTACAGATTTTGTTACAATGTTCAGATAGAAAGCTGTATGCATAATTACACCCAACAACTGTACAGAATTCACTAGAATGTTCAGATTGAAGGTTGTATGCATATTCATACCCCACAACTGTTCCAATCTGTTCAGCATGTCCAGATAAATGGCCCATGTCATCAGCCTGGTACCCCATCCCCATGACAAATCAGTGCGATGATCCAAGAAATGTAGGCAACTGTTAATGACATATAACTGATAGTCAAACTTGTACATAGTCAGAGAATGTATATGAAAACAAACCTGTCATTCTATCACCTCAGCCAAAGTGGATGACAGCAATTCTCAACATATGTTGCATCAAAGACACACTTCACGTATATAATAATCTAAGAACATGCCAGTGTACAGTATAAAGCCATTGTGTAGTGTAATAATACATGTAAGGGAAAGATCACTGCAGTGACTAAGAATGTTGTGTAAACTACAAGGATATATTAGTTGTTAATTGAACCCTAATGTAATAATAATGTAATAATACATGTAAGGGAAAGATCACTGCAGTGACTAAGAATGTTGTGAAAACTACAAGGATATATTAGTTGTTAATTGAACTATCTCTTTCACCCCTACCATATGTGCAAAATAACCCAGTGACACTCCTCAACTGGTATGTGTACACTCCAACCTTTTGTTGGGACATATGTCTTAATGGTTAATAAATATTCACATTTGTTTCTATGCATGTGCCATGTTAAAATACACCCATATTGGTGGCCTGTTGCCATCAATGAAACCTGCATGCTCTTGTAATGGCCACTGTTGTTCCATATATGCATGTGTTCTGCTTGCTCTGCAACTGTGTTAAATCTGTTGTTTTGGGTTAATGGGAATACCTATGCACACTGTTATAATTAATCCTGAACATTGTTGACTGTTACTAACCCATATCTGTCATAACTCTGTGACAACATAGCTTGTATGGGAAGGCCAGTCCCAGTGGACACACCTGTCCCACCTCAGCTGGCCATGGCACCAGGCACCAGCACATCTGGGGCCCAGCCTGGGACCTCCTCCTCTGTGGGCCCTGCGCCACCTTCAGGTGGAACCGCTGCAGGGGATGGGGCTCACCCCCCCACCTTGGAGTGGGCGCGGAGGGGAACCTGACACCCATCAACAGGTCCGGGCCGTGGTGCGTAGGGAGCTCGATCTGGAGTTTCGAGACCAGCTACACCAGCTTGAGGGCCGAGTGGTGCAATTAGAGGGTGAGCCTGCCCCTCCTACACAGCCCCCAGCACAGCCACCTTTGGGGCCGTGAAGGTGCAGGGGTGACTGCCCATGTGTGGGAATCTCAGTCCCACTGTTACCAGTTGGGTCTCATGGGCTTGTGACTTCCAAACACCCCTCCCCATCCAAGCGGTTTAACCCGCACATGTGTCATATACTGGCCCTGTATGCATCTTTTTTGCCTTGTCTGTTAGCCTACCCAATCTACCTTCCCAACTATACCTACTACCCCTCCCCTACATCCCACTCTCACCTGAAAAAGAAAGGGCAATCTGTTCCCACAAAATAATCTCACCCCATACATAGCTGTCCATTTTGCACACATGTCAGCTGGACACGTAATCTGGTCTAATCGGCCTCACAATGAATTATTGTTGTCCTCACTCCTCTCCCAGGGATTTGAGTGTCCAAATCTACCTCCAAATACAGTGTATATGCACAGCTGTTGCTGTAGAAGAAATGGGCAGCTATGGACCTTCCCTACACCCTTCATGCACATCCCTAGCTATTTTCCCTACTGTCTTTCCCTCTTTGTGCCCCTTTTATCACCACTTTCCTTTCAACCCCTTTTTATTTTCTTTTAAATAAATTAGCATGGGAGTAAGCACTTTTAAGCAACAGTAAGTGGGATTATGCCTGTTTGCGCACCCACTGCACCCCCCAATGTGGGGTGCTGCACCCCTCACACCCCCACAACTATATATACCAACTCCAGGGTCGCACGACATTGGGGAGGGGGACAAATTCCTGTTATTTGCCTTGAATACTGGTTTTCGATCAAATGGGTTTAGGTCAAATGGTCTTTCGATCAAATGAAGTAGACCCATATATCTATACATATATATAGATATATATGTAACTACACATACACACATAGTGATATGTACAGTAAGATACATATGTAGTATGTGCACACAATATGGAGCAGCCAGTATTCCTACAGTCACCACCTTACCAACTGGAGACTGCATGAGCCACCCATACGAATGACATTCATAGCCTGCAACATATACCCACAGAGATATCAAAGGGTATAACACTACACACAGGTGTGCATAAATGCATGTGACAGCTTTATTGTTGTACTATGACAGCTGTATATGCCATGTCATATAGCTGTTCAGAAACTGACATCCACATGAACAGTGTAATGCAACTGTGAAACAGGTATACTAAGACAGTAGTCTGGAAAGGTTGCCATATGTTGCTGTCCAGGTCGAGGCCTTCAAGTAGTACAATAGTAATGACAGACTGGGCCACAGCATACCAGACAATCAACAGTATGCAATGCAGATGTATAGGTTAGCAGCCTCTATCTACACTCTGTACACAATTCCTAGGGGGTACAGACCCCAGTTGACACAATGGGATGTATCTGTTACTTAACAAGGCATACCTGACACCATCACAATCACACTGACAAACAGATCATTCCGTATGGCAGGAGGCAGTAGGCCTGCATTTACCCAAGGTGTATTGTATGGTAATGTACATCCAGATACCTTAAGGCAGCTTACCCCAGATACCCACACAGCCTAGGTTAGACATGGTGCACCCCACACACACTCACTAATACTGGGCCATATACCACTGTTACATACACTGGCCTCTGGAGTGCATTAGAGCACACATGTATTGTGTAGGTGAAGCCCAGACATATATGGCCCCAACCCCCCAGTATGTGTGGGGGACACAACAGCGGTGGAGTGATGCCAGGAATGACAGCATGACATATACACAGCCCGATACATAACAACTCCTCACAGCATGTCATATGTGCAAAGCCTGATATGTAGGTGGAGAACAGAGGCTGAAACACAGGTACATATGTGTAAAACTGTTGTCATGCAGTAAGCAAGATATGTATATGTGTATATATAGGTTCATAGGTTGGTACTAGGCTATCATACCTAGGGCCTATACAAGCCTAGCCATAACAATTCCCTGGCTATTTCTTCCCACACTATTTACTTCCCTGGACCCCTGTCAAGCAGGGCGACTGACATGATCCCCGTGGTGAATTTCCTTTCTCCCTTCTAATCATCAAGGTTCCTTTTGAAGAGGCCAAAGAGGCGCTCTGCTTGACATGTATGGGCAGTCTATTCCAGAGTCTGGGGAGTCTCTGGGTCAGGAACCTATCCCTCCAGCATGTTTTGTTTATTGTGATGACAAGATTTAGATCCCTGGAGCATGTGGCTCTGATGGATTGGGATTTCTTTAAGTGTAGCATGTCCAACAGCTCTGGGTTTGACATGGCATTGTATGTTAAGCAGAGATCGCCCCTGAGTAGACGATATGCAACAGAGGATAGCTGGAGTTTTTAAGGCAGTCAGCAAAGGGCATCTACTTTAGGCCTGTGATTCTTTTAGTGAGGTATTTCTGCGGCCTTTCCAGTTGTTGCAGATGTCTTGAGAGGTACACACCAAATGGTGCATTGTATTCTATAATGGGTCTAATGAGGGAAGAGTACAGTGAGACAATGACCTCCTTTTTTCTGGATGAAAAGCCCTTAGTGATGAGGCGGGCCACATAGAAGGATTTCCTGACTGTTGTGGCAATGTGGTTATTGAAGGTGAGACCACTGTCCACCTGTGTCCCTAAGTCTCTTATCACACTTTCAGTGTTTAGTGTACTGCCACCTTTGTGATAATTCATGGGTACATGTTTTTTCCCAAAGGGGATAACTATACATTTCTTGGCATTGAGCTTGAGCGCATGGCTCTGGCACCAAGCATCTGTTTCTGTAAGGCCCTTTTGTAGAGTATCAACATCATTTGGGGATTCAATAATGGCTCCCAGTTTGCAGTCATCTGTGAAATTTGTTAGCCAGAGTCCCTAAGTGTTGGCCTGTACTTCAGAGAAGTAGATGCCAAACAAGAGAGGTCCCAGGACTGAACCCTGAGGTACTCCACTTGTCACTTGTCTGGAGCTGGATTTGGAGTCAGCTACTTTTACAGTGTGGGTTCTGTCAGTAAGCCAGTTGGCAACTCATCAAGTGATGTAGGGATTAATGCCCAGCTTAGTAAGTTTATCTATGATTCCAGAGTGGGGGATGGTGTCAAAGGCCTTGGTAAGGTCCAGATAGGCTGTGTGGATTGCCTTACCCTTGTCCATGGCTCTGGAGACTGATTCGAAGAAGTCAATAAGGTTCAGGAGACAAGATCGACCCTTCACAAACCCAAACTGGGTGGGGCCCAGTGTTTTAAGGTTGCCAATGTCTTTGTTTATAAGTTCCATGATAATACGTTCCATGGAATTGCAGATCAGGCTCATCAGACTGATGGGGCGGTAGTTCCCAGGTTCCAAGGTGGCTCCCCCCTTGTGGAGTGGTATAACTGTAGCTGTGTGCCACTCATTGGGCATGAAGCCTGAGGTGAGGGTATAATTAAACATGACACTTAAATGAGGTGCCAGTTCATTTATGAACCTATGTATAAAAGCAGACGTGATTGTTTATGAAAGATTGGAGAGATGTATGAAAGCTGAAGAGAGTGTGTGTAAGAGATCGGAGAGAGAAAGAGTGAGTGAATGCGTGTGTGTGTGTGTGTGTGTGTGTGTGTGTGTGTATGTGTTTGTGTGTGTCTGTGTGTGTGTGTGTGTGTGTGTGTGTGTGTGTGTGTGTGTGTGTGTGTGTGTGTGTGTGTGTGTGAGAGAGAGATCAGAGAGAGAATGTGCAATCTGATGCAAACTGACTGAGTGAGTATGGAGCAAGTGTTGACATTTTAGCTATTTGTCTTGTTTAGTTTGACTTATTCTCAGGTTGGGGAGAGAGGGAGTTTATTTGGATCTTTCTTTTTAAAACTCTAAAACTAAAAATGTAAAGTATGTTTCTGCAGTGGGGAAACAGAAAGTGCATCACATGATAAACTGAATTGTTCATACTGTACTGTATTTCTTCGTTTTTTTTTTTCTGGTTGCTTAAGTTCTGATTAAGTATAAGCAGCAAGCACAAGCTGGGCTTGATTCATTAACAGTTACACAAGCACTCTAATTGGTTTTCGTTAAATGGTTCTATGTGACATGTATATCCACAAAACAAAGGCAAATGGCATAATATGCTAATGACACCATCAAGAGTCAAATTCCATGCTACTTAACCAACCCAATATGGCAAAGCTATTTGGGAAGCAATAAAGCAATCATGTGCACTCAGTGTAGCCTTTTCTCCAGTTTACCAAAACTCTTTGGAATACAGCATGACTACACTTAGAAAAAAATATGTTAGGTGTTTCTGTTGCCATTATTATGCTGTGTGTGAAACAGACTTTAAATCAGGGTGCTGCTGCTGCTGTCAGACCTCATGCAAGAAGAAGAAGAAGGGTGATTAGACCCTGTTTGACCTACCATGAACTGCATGATACAGAAATTGCTGAGAAATATAGGGTGGATAGGGAAAAACTGCAGGATCTATACAGCCCCTGCCGCTCCCACCTCAGGCCCCAGGGAAATCATGACAAACCCATCCCAGTGAAACAAAGGTATGTATAGCATTACATATACTAGCTACTGGTAGTTCTCAGAGACCCACAGGGAATATATTAGGTGTGTCACAGACCTCAGACTCTAGAATATTGCACAAGTTCTTAAATGTAATGCTACAGCATGCAAGGGATCACATCTGTTTTCCAGAGAGCCGACAGGAGAGAGCAAGAAACATGGAGGAATTTTATGCAATAGCACACTTCCTTGAAAGGTTTGAGGCTATAGTTTGCACACACATAAAATAGCCTCACCTCAGGAACAGGGAAGAAGGTGCATCAACAGTAAAGGTTTCTACTATATAAATTGTCAGGCTGTCTTACATTGCCCAAATGATAATCTATAATGTCTGTTCAGGTAACCCAGCTGTTTCAATGACTCACAGATAAGGCATACTTTTGAGCTGTACAGCAGGTTTGCGAGAAGTGACATTCCTCAAGGCCATCTAGTAGGAGATGCAGTTGATGCACTAGAGTCCTGTTTCATGACACCCATGACCATTATTTAGCCATGTAATGGCTGTGTTCTGCATAGTATTAGACAGGGACAGCCTCCAGGGATACAGTTGTTACCTACAGTAATGGCAAAGTAAGTGTGGAACCTGTAAGAAAAATATGAAGTTTACATAACAGAGTACTCTCATATGAAAATATGTATATTCCCTTAAGCAGATCATTTGTCTGTGGTGTACATTTATGCCAATAAAATCTTCTATGTATGATGTTTGCAATATGCAGTTGCATATTTTAACCAATACTGTGAATCAAGCATTTCAGTTGTCCACTCTCTATAAAATATTCCACTGTGTGATTCCTTGAAACTTCTTGAATTAAAGGTAAAATGGAATATATGCAAATTACCCTTTAAGGATTTCAGCTATATGGCAATTCTGAATGTCCATGACATTTTTTCTTTTTTAAAAGTCTATAATGGACAGATTCAGACCAATAAAGACAACCCCCACTAGCTATGAACATGCATGTTTCACCCTTCTTATTGACTCATCAGTACAGCATAAATGGAATGTTTAGCTAACATTTGGAAAGACAGGGTTGTCGTACCCAACTGATGCCCATAACACTTAGGGTGACTACAAAATATCCCAACTAACAAACTAAAACAATGAGTACCAAGGTCACACTGAAAAAACAATCAGTAAAAACTAAGAGAAAAATTTATCAGCTGCGTAAAACAACCCTGTGTTCCCAAATGTCAGCCAAACATTCCACTTATGCTGTGCTGATGAGGCCATAAGAAGGCTGAAACATGCATGTCTATAGCTAGTGGTGTTTGGCTTTATTGCCCTGAATTTGTCCATCATAGACTTTTGAAAAAGAAAAAAGTTATACAAGAATTGGAAACCAAAATTAAATTATTAGATCAGAAGTTAATGCGGAACTATAATAAACAAACCGAAACAGAATTATTAAAATGTCAGAAAGATCTGTTTTTATTACATAATAGTAAATTGTCATTTTATGAACAGAAAACTTTAGTAAAATATGCAAATCATATACAGACCCCCTCAAAAGCATTAGCACGTATTATTAATCAAACGAAAACACCGTTATTAATCTCTGAAATACATCATAATACTAGAACATATACTAATAAAGAGGACATCATGAATACCTTTGAAACAATATTTAATCATATCTATGGTGAACAGCAGGAACTTTTACTAAACAAAGTTAAGAAGGATTACTTACAGAAGATTACATTCTCGAGATTTGATAATGAGTTCCATATGGATTTAACTAAACCAATTTCATCGGAGGAGATAACAGAGATAATTAAGTATTGGAAACCCCACAAAGCTCCAGGACCGGACGGTTTGACCTCTGAATTTTATAAAACTTTTAGTGAGATTTTGAGTAGAATACTTCCACAGATATTTAACTACATAATTCAGAATAAAGTCAACGATCCCCACTTCAATGCTTCAAAGACAATTCTTATACCTAAAGAGAATGTTGATAGTAAAAACCCAGACAACTATAGACCCATTTCACTCTTGAATATGGACATGAAAATTATGACATCTATACTGGCAAATAGACTAAAGAGGGTAGTCAATTCAATAATTTCAGATGAACAGGCTGGGTTTATGAATGGGAGACAGACTACTGATAATACGTTAACACTGCACACATTAATCTCCTACGCCAATTATAAAAATCTTAACATGTATGCACTTATAATCGATGCGCAAAAAGCATTTGATAGAGTTAATTTGGAATATTTATTTGATATTTTAATATACTTTAATATACCCCAAGATTTCATTCTAACATTAAGGAAAATATATAACAACACTTATACTAATTTATTTATCAATAAAGACTTCTCTAAAAGAATACAAATTAAAAATGGTACTCGTCAAGGATGCCCGTTATCTCCTATTTTATTTAACCTATATTTGGAACCATTATTTTTACACATTAAACAAAATATTTATTATAATCCCCCGATGTTATATGGTACGAGGATACACATGGCTGCCTTTGCAGATGATTTAAATATATATTGTACCACACCTGTTTCAGATACTAAGAAAATATTAAAAGCAGTGGAAGACTTTGCGGAAGTATCTAACTATAAAATTAACTTTAAAAAAAACAAAATATTTCCGTTGAAGATGCCCACACCTTTTTTATTATTACCACTGATAGGACAGGTAAAGTCTGAGGAAAGAACAAAATACTTGGGTATTGTTTTTTCAACTGACAATAGAGACTTTTTTGTGAACAATGTTAAAAGAATTTGGGATCAGATAACATCTGACTTAAAACGATGGAGTAACTTGAAGTTACCAATAATGGCAAGAACCGCAATTATCAAAATGAATGTGCTTCCCAGAATATTATACATTTTCAGAGCTACGCAACTTAGAATTATGAGGAAGTTTTTTAAACAACTTCATATAGGACTAGGAAGATTTCTTTGGGAACCTAGGAAAACGAGAATAACGTATGAGAAATTGATGACTCTGAAAGGTAGGGGAGGTTTAGATTTACCGGATTTTGAAACCTATTATTTAATAATCAACACTAACAGAATTTTAAGAGTGATTCACTTCGATAGGTCCAGCCTGAGATGGTCACCTAAATGGTTGATCCTGACTCATAAACATGTAACTGGAGTGGGAATTAATTGTAAAGCATTACCCTTTTTAAATGTAAATATGACTTGATGGAACATGTCAAAGTATATGTAACTTCAGTTCAAAATCTCTTTACTTCTTTAAACCTGTTACAGTATATGATGACATTTCAACCATTCCACAAGAACCCAAATTTAACAATTGGTAATCAACTGATAGATTTAAAGAAATTTCCACTAATAAATGAGTTAACTATACTCGATTTATACCCGTTTCTTGGTGTGTCAATACATGATATTTTAAGGGAAACGAATCTTCCTATTTCATATCTAATTATCATGAGGCAATTAAAAGATCTTGTCATAAGTTATTTCAGTAACCTTAAAGTTAGAGAAGAAGACCTAAACATTTGCCGCAATTTATGGCAAACTGAGACAAGACAGTAAATATATAACTGCCTCATATAAATTGATAAAAGTGGTGAAATATGACAAACACATTCTCCTATCTAATTACTGGAAGGAAACGTTAGTATTGGTTGATGACAGTAGGATTTTGAAAGCAATTAACTTAACACTAAAATCAGTATCCCTACAAAAATTATTATTCACTCAATTGATGATTTTTAATAATGCGCACTATACTCGTCTTAAGCTTCATAAATTTAACTCAAAGAACTCTCCTAAATGTCCGTACTGTGTAGATCAAATGGCTGACCTTTTGCACATGTTCTGGAGTTGTAAATGCATTTTTAAACTTTGGAATTCTTTAAAGTTTCAACTACAAAAAATGGGTTACCAACACTCGACACTTTCTTGGGAAGTTATGATCCTTCATATTTCCCCGAATAATCTGGATAAATCACAAAGGATCATACTGATAAATATTTGCTTATTAATGAAACTTTACATAGCAACAAACTGGTTGAACCCAGCCCAGACTTCTTGAGAAAATTTCAAAACGCTAGCAATAAGACATATTCTAGCACACAAATTATTAATTAAGGACCACAAGAAAAGTATAAATAACACAAAAATATGGGAGCAAATCTTTAACATTGTGTTGGCCTATCCACTTTTTCTCAGGATGCATATTCGTAGTATAGAGCAAGTTTAGATTAGATATAGATTATATTATTAATACAGATTGATGTTTTTCCTGTTGTATTACCAATCAAATAATTTATGTTAATATACAATGTTTTGTGTAACTGTTGGAAGCATTCATGTATATATTGTATATATGTAGTAGTTTTGTATTAGTATATTTGAAAATAATAGAAAACGGATTATTGAAAAAAAAAAGAAAAAGAAAAAAGTCAGGGACATTCAGAATTGCCATATAGCTGAAACACTTGATGTCCTTAATGGGTCATTAGCATATATCCCATACTATCTATAATTCAAGAGGTTTCAATGAATCACACAGTGGAGAGTCTAGCTTGAATAGATTTTTAGTTTTTACTGATGACCTTGGTACTCATTGTTTTAGTTCACTTTCTATAAAACATGGAACAGGTCATTTAAACCCTCATTTACTCAAATATATCAAGAAGCAAGATTGAAGTATCTACTGTCTGCACTGCTTTACTTACAATATTAACTGAAATAGAGTAAGGTTCAACAATTGTACAAGCAATCATTCACAAATATGTAGCAACAAGAAATCAAGTCATTTTCTTCTGTAATAAATACTGATAAATGCAAGATTGTGATTAAGCAAACTTTAGCTGTCTACTGTGTGTTTCAGACATATATGCAACCCTAAGTTACAGAGACATGTGTAAAAGACAGGGCACGGTCATTATCATTTGCACAGGATGGGTGGTAGAAGGGCAAGGCTGATGCAAAAGAAGTGAGTGTGTGTGAATAAGAAACACATGTATCTACCAGTATAGACAGTGTTCATGGCAAGTAAGTACTATTTAGATACATGTGAGGTGGTATGGGTAAGTGATTTTATAGGTCTGTATAAACACAATGAAGCACCATTCTAGCACTATGTCCTGACATCTTGGAGAGTAGTGAGTTGTGCATGGTCGAGTAGTCAGTTTGGCATCTTGCACTGCTACTTCCATGGCTTTCACTAGAAAGTCAGGTTGCTACTTGAATGTGAGTGATGTATGCTGGATAAGCCCTCCTTACAACTACAACCAGGACTATGACCCCCATGGCCTACCACATCTTGGTGTGGACACTGCAATCACTGAAAGTGCAGTGGTAGTAATAGTAGTAGTATGGTCACTACAGGATAGGGATCTGGAAAAGCCTCTTATGCTAACACCAAAAGATGAAGCAGCTCCCTGGCCATGTGAATGCCTACCATCTTCCAACAGATGTTCTATCACAGACATTGCCTGATCCAGTGTGTCATTTATCCTGCCCAAGAAGTCACCCACACAGTTCAAGTAGTCACACAAGTCAGAATGCATGATATTTAGTACTTGCACAACCTCTTCCAAGGCCCTGTGCCTCCACTACAGTCCTGAAGATATGTTTGGTGGCACATAGGTTCATAGGTTCATAGGTTTGTACTAAGCTAGCTGCCCTTGTGAGCCATTTTAAGCCTAGCCAATTATCCCTTGTGAGACTCAAACCCTGCACCTTGTGCTTGCAAGGCAAACACCTCAACCATTAGGCCACCCTCACAACCATAATGACACACCAGCAGCAGGAGGATAAGAATGGACAGCGAGGCTCCTCTGAGCACCTTTACTAACTCTCCTGTATGGCACCTTGCCCTCATGATGGCTAGAGGGAGAAGCAATCAGCTGTGCAACCAGAGTAACCATACTACCCTGATCAATTCTATCACCCTCAAACTGTTCTATATCAGCGGTCTCCATGCCCTGGGTATGCATAGGCATACTGTGTCCAAAATATGGGTAGGGGATGTGAGAGCCACAGTCTCAATATTATACTAACCCTCTGCATCACCAAACTGTACCTCTTCATCACCAGCATCATCATCATAGGCTACCAATAGTATGACAGCAGATGATAAGAGTTCCACAGTGACACTGTCAGGATCACCTATGATAACAAACAATAAACACAGCAAATGGGGAAGTTTGTAATAAAATTGATCAAAAACCTTTCTTATATGAAAGGTATGTTATACTATAATGGATGCTAAAGCAACACAATTTTTACTCTCAGTTAGACCTAAATCATTCTTATATAAAGTAATAACAATAAACAAATGTGTGCTTACCATATGCAGGTGGCCTTACAACCTGAAATCCAGATGTCCCTATATGCAACTAAAGAAAAGGAGAAAAGGCAGATATGTATCACAGTGCAAATGAAACAAGAAACAGAGAACAATCCCCTTTACATATGCAGATTAAGAATGTTCTCATACAGAAATCTACTGACCAGTCAAATCCCCCCAATACCCTACTCTATGTCTCTATTACTGTGTTGTCTGACTCACACTTATCAATAGTTCTACATATATCACATGTGAGATATATACATATAAAGATATAACAATGACACTCATATCTTGCATATCTGAAAGTTCTGCTTGAGACACCCTGGGTCTGTTGTGCATATCAGCACCAACATCAAGGATTCTGTGTGAACCCTCCGCCAAGCTATCTGGCTCTCTGACAGTGAATGGGAGCTCCTCTGTTTCAGTTAGTGATAATTCTGTAGCAGGATCATCTTGTGTATGCCACTTGCTCCCAGGCAACTGCAGCCACCATACTGTGGGTAGCGGTTATCATATCATTTGCCCTGTATGATAACTGGGAATAACTTCTTCCATGCCCTCTGACAGCACTGATGTCATTGATCAACTGCGTCCATATTCTTTCTCTGGCAAACCGGTCACTTGTACCTCTCCCTATGATAAAATCTCTGTGGTGATGTAAGGCCTGGATAATGACCTCATTTTCTGCAACAGTGAATGGTGCTTTGCAGTGTACAAATCTCTTCTTGGGTGCCATATCCCTTTATGAGATGAAACAGAAAACAGACACACAATTCAATATATATAATACATAGACAGGATGGCTATGAACTCAGTGTATGAATGTCATGCACACAGCAGTTTAACAGGTAATGTTTCCTGAGACTACATACAAGTTAGCATAGCCCTCCCCAAAAAATAATATTTTTTAATAAAATAACAACAATATGTAACAGTTCTGTAATGCAGAGAACATATTTGTATAACTGTGTAATACATCACAACATTAACAATTATAATTTACAATGTACAAGTATAAAAGAAGAAAACTGTTATAGTACCATCTCCACTCCTATGGACGTATCCAGGTAGAGCCATCCAACAATCAACAACCCCTTTCCACATTTCTATGTGCTAGCACAGGTAAAAATACTTGAACTTTCTATAGATTTATGCTAGACTGAACTGCAATAACTGTTCATATTCCAAGAAAATGCAACTTATGAATTATAGCATTCTATAGCAAACTTTTTGTAATGCAGACATAATCAACATACATGGGCTATGCCAACAGTAAAGTATAAAGAAAAATAGAAAGATAAATAAAATTTGTATTGGGCATTGCAATTTACCCTTAATGTTACACTAAAACATTATGTAAGAAATAGTATCATACCTAGACAATAAAGTAGTGTAGAAAGTAGATAATTCTCCAAAAGTTGTGTGTATTTAGCAGCATCAAGATCTCTGGATCCAAACATTCTCCTCACTAGGATATAAGTGCATTAGCAACCTGATTGCTTTTATATAGTCAGCCCTGTGAGCAATGTGACTTTGCAAATGTGGTGCAAAATCATTAGCATTCCTGAATACTGCAATCTGCACTAGGTTCAGTGAAGGTAAACAAGATATAAGGAGCTACACAATTACATGCACATGCTCTAGCAATGCAAGGATGAGCACTGAGAAGTCTTGCCTGCTAATGGCCTGTCTATGATTACTCTGACTGCAGGAGCTATCCGTGTTTCATAGTCTCCCCTTCTTGATATACATATACTTAAAGTGTATCAGGAAAAAAAGACTTAGCAAAAACTGAAAATATGTTGACTGAGTTAGGAGAGCAACATTCCTAACATTTAAATATTGTTGTAATGACCACAGTTACTGTCTCTTACTAAGAAATGTTCTGCATATTCAAGGGAGTACATTAAGCATTGATACAGATAGCATGTACAATAATATGAGATAGCATTGGCCTTAGGAAAGCAAAGGAATATGCCTGTAGTGTTTGCACTCTTTGTTTAATTTTGTGTGAGTACATGGGTATCCTAGCTGTTAGCAACATCCCAATCATCCATACATTTACTGGCAAATGAGAAAGGATAGCTGTAATAACTTGGTTCCATTGCAATTTCAATGTGACTTGATACAATGTCACATTTTGAGTACATCTAAATATTTTTTTTCTTTCTTTGTGGCAAATATGGAAAATAAATGTAAATGATCATTCCTTGATCATTTGCCTGCCATTTGACATTGCACTACATTGACTGGCAGCAGCCAATAGCAGTAAAAGGCAGTTCACTACCCAAGCTAAAAACGGACACATTTTATTTGGAATGCCATCAATAGCACAACTGAGATTTGCACTAATGCACTTTCCCCAGCACTCTGGACAGTACTGAATAAAGAATTTCAAGCCACCTATCTCTGTGGCCTAATCTGTAATTTAACTGAACTTAGAGGAACAGTACAAGTGATGCAGGGTTTTAAACCTATTCATAGATCATTTTATTAAGGTAGGTCATATTAAATCATGACACTCATTTTGGCATATGATGTGTTGAGGTGGGAAATTTAAGTAAAGTTAGTATTAACTAAAAGTAACAGACAGATGTGTTATTTGAAATTATGTCAATATTAATTGTGCATACTGTGTGAAAAATTAATACATTTCTGCAGTTCCTTGTCCACTTTCCCACTTCCATGGTATTTCCAAAGGTCCTGGTATTGTAAGACATACATTATAGTAGTGATGTGATAAGGAGATGTATGAAGGGTAGAAGTGTCAGTGTAATGCAGTAATACCTTTGCTCCTTATTATATCTACATTATTACTCATTTAACGTTCATTCAAAACAATTTTTGTGAATGTTTTTGATAAATATTGCCTTCTACATTTATGCACTGCTTGGCAATGCAAAATTACCTGTCATTATTTAAGGAAAAAAATTGAAAATTTAGTTTAGGCTGTTTTATGTAGTGCAAACCAACTTGGAGGTATTGTGTGGCCATCAGTACACTGGATAGTACACAGTGAAGAAAATACAAATACACCTGTCAGTAACTTTCTCTCTGGCCCAACATGTTTAATGCAGTAAGCTTAGAAAAAAGTACAGCTGATGCATGGTTCCAATCTACTTAACTGGTAATCTTGCAAAGGGTGGTCTGAATGGATATTTAATCACATTCTGTGATACTATTGTGTTGTTGTTTGAAAATCCACTATTGTCCGTATTGCTAACAAAACATGAACTGCTGTCTCTCCACTTTTGCTTTATTTATTAACTACAAGTCTGATAATGTATTCCACAAAGTACATTTCTGATGTTGCAATAAAATGCGAGAAAGATGAGTGTGTCACTTGAATGCACTTCTTGCTATGATCATTGCTACATATACCCATTGACTGAATTGAATTTACTATCATTTTTTTTCTCTCTCTCTTATATTTCTTTTAATATCTTTTCCATATGCTCTCTACTTGGCAGCATGCAAACATGGTTCATTGCTTAAAGGAAAATAGTGAAAAATGTAGCTTTTTATGTAACACAAATATGCCTAGTGTCAATGCATGACCCTCAGCACCCTGAATATTAATGACTGCAGAGAATGCACCTGACAGATGTCTAACTCTGTGGCACAAGATGTAGAGGAATTGAATTGAAATAAGTAAGCCACATGACGCATTGTTCAAATCCTGTCTAGATATCACATTTCAATTATTCCCAATACGTATTTCTTTTCTTTTAAACTGTATTTGTACATTACATGGCAGCACACAAATACAATTCACTACCTAAGGAAAAGTTTAGTTTAGGCTGTCTTATATACGGCAAATCATTCTGGTGGCATTGTTTGGCCATCTGGACTCTGGATAGTAGTTAGTGAAGAAAATACACCAGACAGATAACTTTCTCTGTGAAACAAGGTGCAGATGCAGTGAGGTGAGAGAAACAAAATAGCTAATGCCAGATTTAAATCCAATGGAGTGGTAAGTTTAAAGTGTGTGTGTAGGGGCTCTGAATAAAAAATGCACAGACATTTTGTGTTATCATTGTGCTGCTGTCTGAAACTTAACTATTCCAAGTATTCTTAACAGCATGTGAGCTGCTGTATGTCCCCTTTAACATTATTTGGCAGTACATACAGTTGCGATAGTCCCCGGGATTCAGGAATGGCCATTTTCCATGAAGGAACAGTGTAGGAGCTTCTGCATAGAAAATGACCGCCAAGTGATCCAGGAAAGTACTGTTTACATGTGCATGACCAGCCCTACACTGTTCCTGCATAGAAAGCCATGAGGGATGCAAATCACCTCAATTGCTGCTAAAAACATGCAAATGAGGTGATTTTTGGATCCACTAAGTTGGCCGGAATCCGTGCAGGAACAGTGTCAGGGCAGAAATGTATTCAGTTGGTAAATGAATACATTTCTGCATCTGAGCAAATGGAGGCAGGACAGCTCATGGAAAGCATGTACTACAGTCAAACACACATGCCAATGGCCAAATATAAGGCCATTGGCATTAATAAATGTTTATTTTATTTTAAAATTAAACTTTTTTTTTTTTGGCCAATCACAGCTGTTTAAGCTTAGCGCAGTGGCGCACAAATGGGATCATGCTGCAAATAAAAAAAATGAGAAAAGTCAATTTTAAGATAATTCTGCATTTTGCCATGATAATCAATGGCATGCAAAATGTAAACAATACGAGAGACTGGTTGACAAGGGGAAAGGGTCAGTCTAAGTGCAATAACTAAGGACTTTCACACTGGGGTATGCAAATGAGAAAAGTTATACTAAAGCACAGATTTCCTCAAAATGTCAGCTTGTACCTAACCATGTAGGTGGAGCAATAGAACAGTGCAAGTATAAGAGCTGAATGACTTCATAAGGGTGTATGTCATGCTTGCTGTAAGCTCATTGGAGCTCTGTGGCCCATGTTTGCCCTTAACTAAGGACAACTAAGGAAGGGTGTGTGTCTGAGGCTGTATTGTCTTATTCCATGAAATGCAGAGTGTGTTCACATCCAGGGAGGGCTATTTCTGCTTAAAAGTGCTTACATTAGCTAAACAGGTGTGTGCGGCACACAGCAGGTCTAAAAATAAAAAAAAAGAGGAAATAGAAGAACTGTTGACATTTGAGCAACTGATATGTGTGGCGCACCTCAGGGCTTAAATAGGGAGGAAGTGGGAAGGAGAAACAGCAGTAGGAAGGCAAGCAAGGAGAACTAGCATAGCTGGCAGGTGGAAAGTATCAGAATCAGCCAATTACACATGCAACAGCCCAGCACACTAATATAAACTATGCAAACACCCTACAGACTGTTTTTTTCCCACAAACTCTACACCAACTGTGTACACAGATGGGGGATTTGTAACTGGCAAAAATAACTAAATATGTTAGAGGCTGCTGCTACTTTACTCCATCGATATGTGTTACAGACAGAGGTTGGTGAGGAGGAGAATGCTGACAACTGACCCACAGTGAGGAGGAGGAGAAGTGTGTACAGAACCAGGGTAACTTACCAGGTCCTACCTGAGCTGTAGATAGTAGAGCATTATAGGATGGACAGGGACATTCTACAGCAAATTGTTGAGCTGTACCAACCATGCCTTACACACAGAACTAATAGATGGAAACCCATCCCAGTGGATACCAATGTATGTCTAGGCTTAGGAATACTAGTCACAGGTACTTTCCAAAGATCCATTGGGGATATCATGGGGGTCTCACAGGCATCAGCATTCAGGGTACTCCACCAGTTCCTGGATGCCATGACACAACATGCCATTGAGCACATATATTTCCTCACTGCCTGTAAGGTGTTGACCACATGTATGCATCTCTTCAACCATATAGCAGAATACCCTGAAGTAGTTGGTGCTATAGACTGCACGCACATCCAAATCAAAGCACTACCCACTGAGCAGGGCAGGGTCTACATAACCTGCAAGGGCTTCCCCTCCATCAACTGCCAGGTCATGTGTGATACCCAGGGCATTATCATGAATGTGTGTGCTGGCAGCCATGGAAGCTGTCATGACTCCCTCATCTGGCATTGCTCACAGTTGTATCAGGCGTTTGCCAGGGGGGACATCCCATGTGGCCATCTAGTGGGGATGCTGGCTATGCACTGGAGCCGTGGCTGATGACACCCATCAGAAATGCACACACACCCGAACAAGAACACCATAATGAGGCACATGCACAAACCAGGATCATTGTAGAACATGTGTTTGGGATGCTCAAGTCATGGTTCTGCTGCCTTGACATATCCAGTGGAACCTTGCAATACTCTTCAGCTACATGTACATGGATATTCATAGTATGTGCCATGCTACACAATATGATCCTGCAGAAACAGCTGCAGCAGGAACAGCATGGGGCAGGGCCACACAGCCCCAGAGGGACTCATAGAAGGAACATCCTGAGCCTGCCCCTGTAGTCAGAAGGAGGCGTGCACAGTATCCCCAGGCCTTGGCAAAGAGGCAATGCATAGCACACACACAAAGACACTGTAGGGACCCAGGGACTGATACCTCTCTCTGACTAGCACAGACAGTAAAAGGGATGCCAAACATGACACTACCTGAGCTTTACCATGTACAGGGAGTGTATTATGTGCATCCAACATAGTCATCCCTCCAGCACCATCCTCAATACCGGCCCACCAACAAGGTAAGTCACTCTTCCTATCAATGGAGTAGTATGTTCTCATACTTGCATGTATGATATGGATGCAAGCATGCAAGGGAATTGGGTAGCTAAATGGGATAGCAGCAGACAGCTATATGGGACAGCAAGGCATTCATAACAAACACGGGTGTCAACATATTAAGCGGCATGACACAAGGTGACATCACCCACTGCAGTGCATGTGATGGCCCAAAGAACTGTGGGTGTCAATAGGTCACACACATGGATGTCAGTGAGGGTCACATATCCACCACCAGCCTCACCCAGCAGGACAGGTGTAGATGACCATGAAGAAATGCTGGGCTAAGGCCCCCAAATGATGGCAATGGTGAAGAGACCCCCACCAGATCTACACAGACATACTACAACAGGTCTGGCAGTTGCATTCCAGTTCTGAAGCGTAAGAAGTCTGAAACTGAAATATATGCTATTAAGATATAACATATGTACTCTAGTGATATGCCTCCTGTTTGCATGATAGGTCACAATACAATATGAAATAGAAGCCAACAGAGTAAGCAAAATGCCAGTACAGTCATTTCAAATGTTAAAATCAGCAGGTGTGCACCCCTCCCCCACAATCCCATGTAGAAATGCAGTAACAGATGGCCTGCAGCACTCTCAAATTGCCTACAGTCCTCTGGCAAAGGCCCATACCTCACCCATAGTGCCAATGTATGGAATGTCAGGGAGTCCCAACTAACAACCTAACAGTAAACAGAAAACAAATGCAAGGCCATGTTGACAAATGACAGTAGCTTGCCTCCCCATCTGCTACTGAATGGACTGTGGATCAGGCCATAAATACTACTGAGATAAAAGCCCAACTATAGGGATATGTCTGAGATATTGCTTTCGTAATGTTAGGTGGAGGAGAGAATAACAGAGGGGGGTGTAAAAGCAGAGGGGGGTGTAGAAGCATGGATGTCATGGAGTGTGTGAGGTCTGAAACTCTAATGTCTGCCCATAATACTCCCGACTGCAAACCCATGAATGAATAGCCATGAAACCACTTGTAAACCACAATGTGAAGGTAAACTGACCAGATATAAGATTCCTGCCTCTGGATAACCTGGGTGTATCTGTACAGCTGAGAGGTATGGCCCCAGCAGGATATGGCCATTCCTTGAAGTTGAGAAAAGCACAAGGAGGGGAACTGCAGCCAGCATACTAACAAGGTGCTGCACCATTTACACAGAACCAGCAGTCTATTGTCTGTAGCTATCCCTCCACAATAGCAGGCGTTTACCATAATGTGTAGTCTATATTCCTCAGAATATTGGTCTCAGCTTTATTCATCTCGTATTTCCTAGTAAATAACTGTTAGCAAAGAATGATAACTGTCAGTAGGTGATGGCATGACACATCACAGTGTAAAATAGTATATATGTCAGAATATCTATGCTGCAACCAAACATATCACACAAGCAGCACAGACAGCAAAAGTTACAGTATCCCCTGTATGTTAAGCCCATTGTGTCTCCATATCCGCATCCTATCTATAGTTATCCTGCAGAAACAGTTTGTTAGGTATAGTTGCAGCACACAAAATCCTGAACTGGACTCCAACCCTCCCTGGAATGGATGCACACACTCAGTATAGAAGGTCATACTGGGCATACTCCTACTATTAGAGAAATGAAATCCATATCTCACAACACAGTGGACTACAGTTATCGGTTATTTGCAGCTGTCTGTAAATTGCACACCATTGATACTTCACACACACATTGGATAGGAATAGACACACACATATCTAAGGCCAACATAATATAATATGTCAAACATACATGCACAGAGATGTGGGGAAGAGAAAGACAGACAGCGAGAGAGAGAATCCCATTATGAGGCCTGTCCTACCCACTTCACATCCCATTGGCCTATATCACATGATGTGCTAATGTCATTCACTGTTGAAATACCTTTGGTTAGCCCTCAGCCCTATAGTGTCAGTGGTGCTTGTGATAACTGTGTAACACTACAGTACAAATAGGTATCCATAGAGCAGTTGTAATCTCAGTCCTGTCAAATATAAAGTTGCGTGTGAGTGTGTGTGTGTATTTCTAGATGAATGTGGTTGAGGTCATTCACACTCATTTAATCTCCTGTACCCCTCCTTCAGCACCTTCAAAGATACCTTTGGACAACTCTTTACCATATAAGCTCTGTGGCACATGTGATAAATGTGTAATGCTGTAGTATAGCAAACTAGTTAGGTAGGAGTTCCAATCCTGATCCTGGCAACTGTGAAAATGTGAGCACTTGTGTGAAAGATTGTGTGTATCCTTGTCGAAACCTGATTTTGTGGTCATTCTCACTTACAACACTTCCCTTACCCCTCTTTTAGCACTGCTACTGATGTGACTCACCTTCAAAGAAGCCTTTGCACAGATTTCCACTATGTAAGCTCCATGGTGGGTGTGATAAATGTGGAACAATGTAGTAGCAATAGCTGCATAGGTATGGGTTTGTATCTCATCCCTTGCAAGTGTTTGTGCGTGTACATCTG
Organism: Protopterus annectens; assembly: GCF_019279795.1. Classification (NCBI taxonomy): domain Eukaryota; kingdom Metazoa; phylum Chordata; order Ceratodontiformes; family Protopteridae; genus Protopterus; species Protopterus annectens. Next base: position 1,155,705,006 of record NC_056729.1, on the reverse strand, counting down.
TATGTCTGTGCCTCAAAGATTTTGGCCCCATTTACACCCAGTATACATCTCAGTGCCTGACTTTAGCAGTCCTGCAAATATCATCCACCTTAGAAGTACCTGTTGCCAACCCTAGATCATGTAAGGTCAGTGGTTCATGTCTTAAATGCATAACCATAATGGTCTGAAAAGATAGATAGAGGTTTGAACCTCACCCCTGGCAAATGTAAATGTGTGTGCAGGGTAAAATATTTTATGGAATCTCTCACCCACTACATCACCCAATGCCAATATTTACAAGGGCTGGTGATGTTCCTCACCTTAGAAATACCTTGGGACAGCCTCCATCCTATAAGCCCCCAGGTGTGCTCGATAAATGTGATGCACTGTAGTAGCAATAAATAGCTAGGTAGGGTTTGAAACATCAGCACTGTCAAGTGTGTGTGTGTGTGTGTGTGTGTGTGTGTGTGTGTGTGTGTGTGTGTGTGGTCATTATCCTGTATGGGAGTCAGTGTGATTGTGTAATAACAGGCTCCATTGGAGGTGGGTTTTACTAAATTATTATGCTGAGGACCTAGTATATGTCACAATGTCCATCACAAGGCCAACAGTTGTCAAATACCGGAGAGGTTGGTGTAGACAATCCAGAGTGCTAAGTGTGACAGTATGGATTAGTGAACACTATAGGCAACCCTTCTATTACTCAGAGACCACTTTCCACCCACGTATCATACACAAACACACATGGCTAGGCAATGACCACTATATTGGTAGTCCCCCTGCATATTGCCTTGTTGATAGTACTCACGGTGTGATTGCAGTGGACTACATGCCTGTTGACCACAACAGTGTCACTGACATCAGAAAGTACTTTGATGTGTTACATCTCCTTACTGAGTGTGTGGTATCTAACAAATAAAAGGACATGGCGCCCTGTTCCATCCCCTCAGCAGCCCAATCAATGTGTACAGTGGCCGTTTTGCCATGTTCCTCACTGGGTGCCTGCAACAACTGTAGAGTCTGAAAATGTACCCCACAAAGGGAATACCATGCCCTACACACATGCCTTGTATGGGCAGATGCCATTAACTCCACTGAATACCCATATCAAACTGTCAATGTAGGTGCAATCACTACCTCAGTCACATAGCTAGGCCTCACTAAATGAGGTCAGGAATGCTGCATCATAAGATACCAGTCTGTCCGCACAACATGCCCCAGAGACCTCAAGCACACTTCCAGATGTCAAAAAACATACATGTGGGACATGTGCACAGCCCAGACACTGTCCATGCTATGGAATATAGATCACATACATGGGAAGCAGTTTACATCACTCACCACCCACAATAGAAACCTGGATGAGTGGATGGGGAATACAATACCCAGCCCTGGGGACCACTCCAGTGACTATACTCCTGAGCCACACTGGTGACTATTGTCATGTGGCCTGATGCCAAGGTATTCCCTTGGGCTAGCCTTGTAGAGCCTTCAGACCCATTCACTTACTATACACCTATAAAGCAATGAACCTATGGATCTCATTACTGGCAAATGTGTGTGTGTGTGTGTGTGTGTGTGTGTGTGTGTGTGTGTGTGTGTGTGTGTGTGTGTGTGTGTGTGTGCGTGGGTGTGCGTGGGTGTGTGTGTGTGTGTGTGTGTGTGTGAATAGTAATCCCAGTGTGTTTGGTTGATGAATACCCCCTGTGGCTGTGGTTATTAGCAATTGGAGGAGTATCCAAACCAGAATATGTACCATTCACCATTCTACAACAGATGTTGTACATCAACATGTACCTATGTACAACCTCAGCCCTATAATCTGTGAGGCATATGCAATCACTGTGTTACAGACCAGGAATTACTGTGCACATACTGTACCCTGCACATGACATCGTGGATGTGTCACCACACTGCCATACCCTGTGGCCTTGCTGCAGGGCCACATCCTGGTGACACACAGATGCCTAGAATGGACAGGGTATACTGCATGTGAGAACACATTCAATTAGCACTTCACTTGTGAGGGGAGAGAGGGGTAAAGCTGGCATTGAATGTGTTGCCAAGACTGTGGCTAATATCTGTTGTCTCAAGATAGGTATTAGATTTATGCATTAACTCACAGCACTTGCGTTTAATGCTGGGGAGGTTGTTGATGTAACTATCAAGGCTGTTGTGACTGTCATCAGTGTTTGCTGTATCTCTGCTTCCATAGATGCCTCTCTGGGACTCCATGAGGGATCCTAAGTTGTATTTGAGGCTAATAAGGGAGTTCAACAGTAATGGGACACCATCTTTGCCTACAAAAGTGTTTTCCTTCTGATGTACACTTCAGTAATAGCAGGAGAGCATCACATTGTCTCCCAGTGTTTGGAGGACAGTGTCTAGGTTCTTTTGGCTCTGGCTATTACCATGCATTCATGTACCTGTTTGTACAGTGCCTATACGTATGATTCTATAGTCATGCAGCTACAACCCATTGCCATGCATGCAGTGAAGACATCCACTCCTGATTTCATGGCTGTAAAGTCAGCTTTGGAGAGTTTTTGCCAGGTGGTTATCTTTGTGAGGGGTGTGGCTGACATGTTGAGTTCCATGTTGATTGCAGCCTGTATGAATCTCACCATGCAGGGATTGACATCTGGGGATGAGCAATGGTCCCATATTTAAGTGGTCAACACAGGTCAAGGTTGTTGCATCCTCTACCAGGGGTCAGTATGAGCTGGTCTAGGCCAATGGAAATGGTGAATCCCAGAATTGTTGAACCACTGTACTGGCAATTGGCTACATTCCTCAGGTGATGGAGGGGTAGTTGAAGGCTTGTACTATGTCAGTGTTGCATTGGACCCTCAGAGAAGGCAGGGTGTTGAGGAATGTGCACTGACAGTCTAGGGACATAGAGGTGGACTCATAGCAGACTATGGTCTGGATAGCACAATTATCCCCAAGGCAGTTGTACCAGAAGTATCTCCAATGCATTATGATGGGATGTTAGTCTGGTGGTGTTCCTATCCATAATGAATATGGAGACAACACCACCTGTGGAGGTGTGGTGTGGTCCATATTTGGGGGCTGACAGCTGTGGGATGGGTCATAGCCTGATACTGCAGGTATGCTGTCTGCTGCTGTGAACCACCTCCCCATTACAGCAGACATGTGTCCTCCATTCCAACAACTGTTATGAGTGACTGCATCCTGACAGATGTCCAATGTTGAGCAGCATGACCCTCAAAATGCATACATGTGTAGCTGTTATGTTGGTAATAACATTAGGAACACTGCCTAAGGCACCATATGGGTGGCAAGACACGTAGCCAGTACTTGGCAACCCAGCGGTGATAGATGCACGACATCCATGGCAAGTCATTAGGTTCTGGCAATCATGCCATCCCAGACAGAGAGGTCCTGGATCCCCTGAGAATGACATATAACACATAAGCTAATGTTGCAGTCAACCATTTGTTGATAGTACCGCAGCATCATTCTGGGTGACAGTGGTACACTGCTCAGGGCTACTGTCACGACTGCCTGAACTGCATAATCAGAGAGTTCAACCATATCTCATGTCATGTAGTCCAGCGAGGTGTGCCCCAATTCATTCACACTCACATGGATATGGAATGATACTTGTAGTTGTTGTGGAGTGACATGACTGGCTGTGTCATGTGTTAGATTCTGGCATGTGATTGATATTTGGCTGTTATCTGCTCCATATTCAATCTAGTGAGTGGGATGTGTGTGCCTCAGTACTGAGTTACCCATGATCACTGTATTTTGCAAGGTGGTTAGCCTTAGGGGCTTAGGCTGGGGGTACACTGTATAGGTTAAATATGTTTCCATTGGCATGTGCCATGTCATGGTGTCTGAGTGGGTGTCTTCCTTGCTGGTCTGTGCTGTCTGGTTGGATGTCCATTAAGTGCCTCTGGGAAGGTGGGTGTGTGGCTTTTCACTGTATGTCATGGCTGTCAAAGTGGGTGTCATGGTGAGCTATGTGTTGCACATGGTGTAGTGGAGGTGTTGATCTTATCCTCTTGACCTGCTAGTCCATTCTTTGCTGGAGAATGCATATGTCCACATTGGGTGATATATGGGTAACCCTCACAAGTCTGAATGTTTGGAGTTTAGAGCAGAAGGTTGTCTGTGTACATGCGACAGTTGCAACAGTGCCCCAGAATGGACATGTGCACCAGGTCAATGGGTGAAAGCACAGATAACCACCCTTCAAACATGCCTGGAAGGGTGGACATAACTAGCAAGTACTGGGGTGACATCTGTGATTAATGAGTACTGCTGATGGCTCACAGGTGTGCCACACTTCATGATACAATAACTTGGTGAAGTGCCAAGCCATAATGCTAGTTGAAGTGCAAAACAGAAATAACTAGCATGATGTACGGGTGGAACAGAAAGCGGACTGTCTGCCACCTGTAATACTTTACCACAGCTGTGCAGTTATCAACAGCTTTGGCCATGTGCAAGCTCAGTAAGCTCTGTAGTGTGTGTGGTAACTGTGTAACACTATATTAGACATACCTAGATAGGCATGAGTTCTACTCTCAATACTGGCAGGTGTATGTGTGTATGAATCATGTACTGTCTGGCTCATACCATTTTTGCCTGTGTACTATCCTTTACACTTCACTTCACTCCAATTTAGTAGACCTGTTTATGTCATCCTCCTCAGTAGTACCTTTGGTTGAGTTGAAAATGTATAAGCTGTGTGACATGCCTCATAACTGTGTAGGACTATTGTAGGAATACCAAAAGAGGCAGGAGTTCTAATCCCAATGCTGGCAAGTGTATGTGAATCATGTAGTATCTGGCTTGTAACATTTTTGACCTGTGTACTACCCTTTACCCTTCCCTTCACTCCAATTCAGTATACCTGTTGAGGTCATCTATCTAAGAAGTACCTTTGGTTGAGTTGGAAATGTGTAATCTCTGTTGTGTGTCTCATAACTGCATAGCACTAAAGTAGGAATACCAAGAGAAGCAGAAGTTCTAATCTCAATGCTGGCAAGTGTGTGTGAATCATGTACTATCTGGCTCTTAGCATTTTTTACCTGTGTACTACCCTTTACACTTCCCTTCACTCCAGTTTAGTAGACATGTTGATGTCATCCACCTTAGAAGTACCTTTGGAAGAGATGGAAATATAGAAGCTCTGTGGCGCTTTTCATAAGTGCAAAGTACTATAGTAGGAATACCTAGATAGGCAGGTGTTCTAATACTGGCAACTGTGTGTGTGTGAAGATCATATCATCTGTCACTTATACCATTTTGATGTGTATACCATACACAGCTGGTGATCACCTCCTGCTGCCATTACTTTATATAGTGTGCTGACAGCATCTGCCTCACATGCAGCAGGTTAAACCATTGTACAGACCTCTGTACAGATGTGTCTAGAATATCCATATGTTTGAACCCTATACATGGTCGGAAGTGGTCTGTGTGCCTTAACAATCCCCATGTATGTGATATTATAGCCAAATAGGCCACAGTGGGTGTACTGACACATATGGCAGGATAAGGTATCATACCTGACTGAAACATCATGCTGATAGGACGCCTGCCACCCTTACAGGTGGCCTGCCTTGTAGGTGCAATACATGAGTACAGATGATTGGTTTTACAAGTGAACTGTACCTGTTATGGGTCATATTAAAGGCTGGAAGAGGTGTGGACTGTCATATTGTGGTCCTAATTAGCATGTAACAGGAACACTTTGCATCTTAAGAGGGGTGTGTACACAATTTATATCCACTGTATACCAGTAATGTGTCATGCATGACCTTTACCTTAGGATGTTTGCCCAGCACAATTTGGTGGCCTCTGTCCAGACATCTTGGCACTGACAAGTTGTGAGGTATGCTACAGGAATGTTGAATTCATGTCAGATACGCCCCAGTGGTGACCACTGTGATGCAATACAGTTAACTCCAGCACAAGTGAACATGCACAACAAGCAATATAGCTATTACATAAAGCAAATAGCTATTACTGATGGTTGTGAGCATGGTAAATTGAATGCACTTCACATGCCTGGGGTATTGCCAGGCAACAATAGAACAATGTAATACCCACCAGCTTCAGGCTGTTGTCCCATATGCAGACCAGAGGGCCCTAGGTAGTTGTGTAAGGGGTAATTGTCAGCAGACACACATGTGGCCTTAGTATACGATGGAGGCAGCATGTCTGCACATCTACAGTACTAACCCCAATAATACACAGTGTCCTGTTCTCACCATAGATGTGCACCTCTGTGCATTAGAAAATCCCATCCACAACTGCAGTAGGACCTGACCCCAGCATGTAAATACAATACAGATACATATATGTCTGATACAGTAGTGTACAAACCCCCACTGGGCCCTTACCTGCATGATCTTCATCCAGTGTGTGTGTGAAACCCACCTCCACAATGTTTCCCTCAGCGTCATGGCTTGTGCGTTTGGTGTGTGGCCCAAGTGTAGTGAGGAGCTCCTTGGTGGGTGTCAATGGGGGCTGGATGGCTGGGACCCCACCTGTGTCTAGCCGGTCACTTGCTACAGCAGCAGCCCATTGATTGGCATGGCATTTGAGGTTGGTGGCCCGATGCTGCACATGCATGCAAGTTCTGCTGTGCAGTCCGGCATAATTTTCCCTGCGGACCACACTGTTCCACAGGGCACTCCTCTCCTGCACATCTTCTGCTCCCAGTCCACATGCCAGGCCATAATGTCCAGTCACATATTGGATGATGATGTCTGTTTCCCCAACAGAGAATGCTGATAAGTGAGCACTCTGCATGTTACTTGGAAGACATGAGCAGGAAAAGGTCACAGGTCCTCATACGGTTGTCAAAATGCACATCAACAGTGGATATTACTTGAAAATGATGCAGACTACCCCAGAAACCTCCAAGCTATCATAGCTATAGCAGCTTGCATTACATGCCTGTCCCTGAGCTATCTTATTCACCACAGTGTTGGACACTTGATTACATAATCCTCTATCCTCCATTCATTTCTGTGTAGAGGGTTGACTGTGGTCATATTCCATGTGGATGGTGTGTGTATGGTGGCAGGTCTGTATTTTACTGTGGTGGGTGATAGAGTTCATGTAGGAGGCAGACACTGATGTTATTATGCCCCATGTAGATATGCTGTTTTTGCCATCAGTAGGCAATATGTACATGCTCACCATTGCTGTGGGGAGGAGTGTGGTTGATGTGCATTTCTCAATGTACAACTGGGGTGGACGGGGTGGTGATGTTCCCACCTAACCTGTGTGATGCAGTTTGCCTATATCCATGGCATGTGTGTATGAGGTGTTCTTTACCCACAGTACAGGGTGAATTGTGCTGTTTCATCTGAGACTTGCAACATATGTGGAGACATGGTTGCAATTGTCCTTGGTGGTGTGGACAAGTCTGATTCATAGTCATAGTCAGCCTTACAAGACGTCACCTGTGAACTTACCTGCTTGCTCAGATATAGGTGGACTTGCTTCAAAGTTGTTGCCTGCACCTATGCATCCCTATACAGCCAATGTAGCAACCTATTATATGGTTTGTGTATTGCTGCTGTTCACCAAAGGGGATTACTTTACCATGGTGTAGACTGGATATACAGGGCAGGTACTGCTGTGTCCATATAGCTACAGTGGATATAAAGGGTATACAGCCCTGATACACTGCCTGATATTTGTGCAATTGGAACATAACACCACAATAACTCATTTCATAACAATTCCCACCTATAGTGTGACCTATAGCCTGTACAATTCAATTGAAAGCATAGCAATCTGGTTTGTGAAAACATATGGAAATAATACTCAGTACAATAAGCCAGTTGAATGAGTATGCACACCCTTAAACTTGTGTATGCATCTCTTGAGATGGTTATAGCATTCATCCATCTTGATCTGGACTCTAACATCATGGCACATCTTCACTTGGCAATAGTTGCTCAACTTCCTAGAAACACTCTTGATTATATTGCAATGGACTTGGACAGGTTATGGGTCACATTCAAGATGAGAAACATTATGAAATGATCTTCTGTGGTCTGATTGTCATACAGCACACAGACCTGGCATTCCAACAGGGGTGTGTGCATTTGTGATATCCACTGTATATAGATGTTGATATAGCTGGTAGTGGCAGGTATGGAAAGAGGCTCATAACACAGGTGGGCACTTCTCTAATTAATACCTGGTAATCATGCCTACTCCAGTACCCACATCAGTGTCAGGGCAATGCAACCACCAGTAACTGAACACATATATGTCTGTTGTATGTGCTGACACTGGTACGACACACATGTGCAACATGCACAACCTATGTACCTGACTGCTTGAAATCCATATGATTAGTTTTGTGCCTTCCAGCTGAACATATGCATACATACATACATGTGCTCAGGGGATACCTGGTATATATTTATATTGAATGCAAGTATGGTGCACTGTATTTAAAGTCTTCCTGCTCAATAATACTTCTCAACCTGTTACAGCAGTATATCTGAATAATGGCACACATAAATGGCTGTCAAAAGGGACATCAGTATTGATACTGTATTAATATAGCTGCACCATGCATTAGTACAGTGATTGCACAGTAGGTTTTGACATCACTGTGATAATCTGGAAGATGTCCAACAGTCATAAATAGGATATTATGTTACAATGCCATTGCTCACAGACCTGCCAATGGTTTAGCTGACATAACACAGGTATATGTGCATGTGACTACAGATATCAGTCACAACTGTACTTATTGTCCAGCAGAACACTGTACAGTTGAATGTTATTAAGTCAATATATCACATGCAGTTCAACACACATGTCTGCAACAGTACTCTACTATGCACACACCCTCTATAGGTGTCTTAGCTTTACAAGGCAAATGTGTCATACTCATAATCACATGTAACATGGATATTGAAAACATCCCAGTAACTGGCCTAGCAGTGGCACAGTCACAACTGTTTGACAGACAACCCATGCGGTTGTCATATATGAGCTGTCCTTTCCCAGGTGAGCCAGGCTCCTGAGCTGTGTTCCCACCTCACAAGCTCTCAGAGCATCACACCTGGACAATGCCTAAAATGACGGGGGAATAAATAGGGACAGACTTTAAATATATCTGCTACAAACATAGGAAGCTCATAGAATGATATATTTAGCATTACACTGAATATTCTTAAGGATGTGAAGTCTTAAACTAAAGTGTTTGTCATTACCTGGTTACTTCAATCCCCAGCTATTTGCCAGTAAAGCAAAAGATCTCAGGAGGAACAGACAAAAATACATAATGGTAAAATGTGGACATTCTGTGAGGATCTGTACAGTTGAGAGGTATGTTTGTGATCTCTCCCACTGCAGAGAAGGCCAGATGCGATGGCCATAGCAGCTGTTTAGCAGGACATTAGTACAGCATGTCTTGTTGGGACATATATTCTTCTAAACCATATTTCCCATTATTACAGACCAAGTACTAGATTCAATTACTTGCTTACATGTTCCACTTACCTTTTTTCTTTCTTCTATTTTCCGCTTTATGTCTCATTTGTTATTTCTCTCTCTGTCCCTGTGCACTACAGGGATGGAGTTCATTTAAATAGGTGGCAGCATGGCTTTGTAGGTGATGCTCATGACCAGGTGATGGCCTATGCGCCTATTGGGGTTCCCCACTTGCTAACTGCATGCAGAGCAGCTGTATAGTTCTTCCAATAGCCAATGTCATGGCAATACACTCCTATAAATGAGTACTCCATGTGGGTGTTGGCCCTTTCCTCTTACTTGTGAAGAAGACATCTTGGAGTTGTGTGGTCTACTACCTCTTACAAAAAGACTTGTGTAGACAAGCCAACTAAATGGTGGGGAAGGTTCAAGACTTAGGAACAGAATGTGAGTATTGCTGTTATATGTTTGGAATACTGCTAGTTTAACAGGGTTTGTCTGCACATGCTACTTCTGCATGGGATTCAATCTGACAAAGTTCTGTCTCTGAAAAATAATAAAAAATACACTACTGCAGCCAGATACACAAAATTGTTCCAATTTATTATAAACAGATCCACAAATTCAGACTGAGCGCTTTCTTCCCTTTAGAATAGGGATTTCATCAGAATCTATCACAACCTAACAAATTTCCCCTTAAATGATGAAATAATTAGTGACATCATACAATTAACTACATAAAGAGACACATTCCTTACACAAATTAAAATGCAATGTATCATATATTAAAATTAAAAAGCTAAAACTCTATGTTCTTTAATACAACCATGTATAAAACCATAAATATACAAGTTTATAGTACTTCATGAAAAAATATGTATATAATATTTATAAAACCTAAAACTTATAAGTATAAATTATCTCATGAAAGCTGCTTTTTTGTGTAACAAGGGCTTGATGGAAATCTTATCACTAAGTCCTAAATCTTGACTCACCTGTAACTTAATCTGCCACTTTACCTCTCTTTCTTCGATGTGACATCTAAAGCCACCTCCTCTTGGATTTTACAACACTCTTTCTAATTTAGCAAACTCAAATTCTGAAAAATTAGGGCATACAATAGAATGCTTGTATAATGCATTATTCGTGCTACCAGTGGATATTTGATATGTGTGTTCATATATCCTGTGGATCTATTTATAATAAATTGGGACAATGTTGTGTATCTGGTTGCAGCAGTATATTTTCTATTATTTTTTAGTGATTATTGCACTGGTCTAGGCTCAAGTTTGTGGCTAAAGTTCTGTCTCTGTATTGCTCTCAACTGTAGGGCCATCCACATAATGGCCAAAGGTTAGCCTGTTATGTATGGGGTGTATGTATGTTTCTATGTATATATATATATATATATATATATATATATATATATATATATATGGGTACATGTCAGTCCACCAACAAGTCAGAAGACCGACATTCACTCCACCGACACATGAAAATATCGAAAGCGCAAACACGGACATTTAACAGGTAAGACTTTTAAATTTGCTAATCATGCCTACCACACATGCATAACACTGCCACACTTACTAAAACATGGTAGGCATGATTAGCGAATTTAAAAGTCTTACCTGTTAAATGTCCGTGTTTGCGCTTTCGATGTTTTCATGTGTCAGTGGAGTGAATGTCGGTCTTCCGACTTGTCGGTGGACTGACATGTACCCATATATATATATATATATATATATATATATATATATATATATATATATATATATATATATATATATATATATATATATATACACACACACACACACACACACACACACACACACACACACACACACACACACACACACCTCAGTATTTATTGTTAATATAGCTATAGATTTGTGTACACATATATGGATCTCTCTACATCTCTCTCTCTCTCTCTCTCTCTCTGTATATGTTTCTATTCAGATATATATATATTTATAGATGCCAATCCTTCCTAATTGCACACTTGTCACTTCCCTATTGTAAACTGGCTATAAAGAAGGGTATGTTTGAGAAAACATCCTCAATTAATGCAGCAGACATGGCTTACTGATAAATTGCATAGGTTATGTTGTGCAAGGTCCTGGGTTCAACACCTGCAAGGGCTGTTTACTTTGTTGCTAGGCAGGACAAGGACTGTTGGATACAGAGTAGTTAAGGCAGTTTGAGCAACTTTTAGTGGGTTTGTGCGGGTTTGCTCGATGGTAAGCGGTGCTAACGTACAGTTAAATGAATAGGTGCTTACACCGTATAGGCTTCATTTACCAGTCTGCAGATCTGCTTAGCATTTACATTTAAGCAATGGTTATACCTGCTAAGCGTAGCTTAGCCTTGGTAACCAGTGATCACATTCCAGTCTGATAAAATGACAGGGTAATGACATCTTTAATAAGTGTACTTAATTCCCTTTACATGATATGCTTCTATGTGCTGTCATTACAGTAGCAAGGGGTGTAAGTATTCTGTATGGGACACCTAGATATACATGGGTAGTACCACAATCTGTTATCTTTGAATTTGTTTCATACATGGGTAGTATCCCAAGTTATATGCACTCACACTTGCATGTTACACCAGCTACATTGCACTGGTTGACAGAAATAGTTTAACGCATATGGTATCATTATGTTAATACTTTTAACAGTGCTTTTTCAAGTAAAAGTAGATTGCAGATTGTAGTACTGGAACCATACACCCCTGCGTGCAAAGCTGGACTCTTAGTACTGAGTATCTTTTTCTAGGTGTTTAAGCTGTATGTTTATATGTATCTCCTATTGGTTATTGATCTGATATGCTGATATTAACTGTAGACTACTATGTTCTTTGCACATGTCATTGGTGACTGCTGTCATGTAGTAATGGCATACCTTTCAGTTTCGGACGTGTATCTTTCAATGCATTCATCCTAATGCATAACCTGCTGGCTATCTACTTTCTGTCTGTCCTTTGTACAGATGTGCAGATGTCAGGTATTGCTACAGCCATACCACTATGTAGGTGCCCACATTGTATTGTGCTACGGGCCTGGAAACTGCTGCTAGTTCCAAAATATGGGACATTCCTTCATGTGGGCCTTGCCCCATTTCCTTGCCTGTGTGAGGGACATTACAGAGGTGGTGGCCTACAGATTCACATACAGTGGGTGGCAATACATCACAGGACAGGACATGTGGAGACAGACAGCCAACACGAGGGACATATCCCCAGATTTGTGAACAGATTCTATGTCATCAGTGCTGTTATACACATGGTGAATTGATAGATTGACAGGGTTTGTGTGGACATGCATTTAGTGTGTGATGTCACGACTCACAGTGATATGTCTCTGACATACCTCTCCACTGGCCACTGGCCACAGACTGGTCACATGTCTGCCTGTCATGTTTTATGTGTTCACCAGACAGTTGGTGTCCTTGGTAAATCAATTGTGGACTCTGGGGAATACAGTCAGTAAATACTCACATCTATCGGTATTACCAACAGCATATTCCTCATAAAGGATGTTACAACAAACACAGTGACATCTGCAACTCTCTCAATGTATGACATCAGCATGTCCAATCTACCCTTGTGTTTGTGCCTCTGTTCCCACCTAGTGATATAGGGGTTGATGCCGAGCTAAGTGAGTGGGGAATGTTATCAAAGGCTTTGGCAAGATCAATGTAGGTTGTATGGGTCACCTTGCCTTCATCCATAGCTCAGGTGACTGACAGCAAGAGGTTGACCAGGTTGAATGAGAAGGTATGACCTACCCTTCCCAAAGGTAAACTGCGTGGAATCCTGAGTCTGCAGATTCCCATATCCCAGTTTATTAGGTGCATGATTATGCATTCCATAGAATGGCCTAACAGACTTGTCAGGCAGCTGGGGTGGTATTGCCCAGGGTCTGTAGTTACACCCCATTTGCGGGGAGTGGTGACTGTAGCAGTGCACAATTCAGTAGGGACAAAGCCTGAGGTGAGGCTGTGTTTGAACAGGGCACACAAGTAAGGTGCCAGGTCACTCTGTAGTTCATGTAGAACACAGCCAGTGATATTCTCAGGTCCCATAGAGGCTGTATTCTTGGCCTTGGACAGTGGTGTTATAATCTGTGCTGCAGTAATACTGGGTGCCTAGCAGTGTACTGGTATTGTGATTGGTCCTTTGGGGGGAGTGAGGGGCACTGTTTGCACTTAAGATGCCAGCCAGTATATTGGCATTATTTGTTGGCTCAGACTGGGAGGTACCATTGTATAGCTGCTCAGAATAATTCTTGGTATTGCCATGGAGATTCTTTACATAACTGTATGAGGCCTTGTGGTTGCCTTTACTATGTGCCCCAAGTCTGTTCTCACAGCTAAATTTGTAGTATTTGATGATGGATCTCAACTATTCATTGAGGCTGATAAGGGTTTATTTCCTGTCTTGGGACATCACCTTATTCCACATCGGTTCCCTCCTTCTGTTGTACAGATTCTTTATGGCAGGGGACCACTAGATCAGCTTCCTTTTTTGGAGGTGAGGGTCCTGATTGTATTGGGTAAGGCAGTATCCATGCATTTGTGTACGTGTTCATAGTGCATTGTTGTTTGATTCAGCCGTCATGCAACTAGTCTCCATTTGCATGGCTGATGTGAGGTTAGCCACTTCTGTTTTTATGAGGCCATAGTTAGCTTTGGAAAGACTTTTCATGGTGGTTACCTGTGCAGTGGGGGTAGGATGGCTGTGGATTTCCAAAGCTGATTACTTTGTGTTCAGATATAACAAGTGAGGTGTTGACTATTGGTGTAGAGCAACAGTCGCTCATGATAGGAGGGACCAGGTTGATGTGATGGTCATGCGCATCGGTACATGAGTAGCTTTCCTACTTAATGGTGGGGTAGTTGAAGTCAACCAGTATGAAAGTGTTAGGTTGGACACTAATACTCTCCAGGGTTTTTCTAGACATGGAATGTGAGTCTTGGGAAATGTATGAGGACCTATCGCAGGCTACAACCTGAATCACTGTCTTACCCAATATCAGCTATGCCTGCAAGATCTGTAATGCATAATGTTGGTCTACCACTCTGGAGGTGTGTGCATCCTTTATGAATATGAATATACCACCACCTTTTGAGCTTCAGTCCATGTTCTGCAGCCAAAAGTTGTGGAATTACTTATAGGCTGGTACTGCAGGGGTGCTTCCTGTTGCCTTTATCCAGTTCTCTCTTACAGCACAGATGTCATTGTCCCCCATTTTAAGAAATACTTCAAGTGAGTGAGTTTCCAGATTTAGAATTCCAGTGTGCAGCAGCATGACCCTCTGATTGCATGTCTTTGTAGCTTTCATATATTTCTGTATATTTATGTTTACATATATTTATCAATCTAGTTCTCTAGCTATATATATATATATATATATATATATATATATATATATATATATATATATGGGTCTACCTGACAACGTCGACAGCTTAGAACGTCGACACTGAGAACACCGATGCCAGAAGATCAACAACTGAGAAGACCGACGGATGAAAACAGTGACGCTGAGAACACCGACATGGGAAAAGGCTGTGTAAGTATGCGGTAGTGATGGACGTTAGGGTGCGAGTAAGGTAAGTGTGCGATATTGACGGTCTGTAGGGATAGGGGTGGGTTAAGTGAGTTAGGATTAGGGCGCGGGTTAGGTAAGTGTGCAGTAGTGATAGTCTTTGGGTTAGGGGCGGGTTAAGTGAGTTAGGGTTAGGGCGCGG